>NC_092393.1:51080555-51393169 GCF_030028105.1 Mobula birostris | reverse complement strand
AGCAACCTCACTAGACATTAGTGACTTTTGACAATCCAGGTGGAAGTGTCAGGCTTTGATCGGCTGGCCTCATATTTCCTTCTGAATTAGAAGTCTGGAATATCCAAGCCCTGATTGTGTAATTTGAACTCTTACTCTAAGATTCAAGATCCAAGTTTATTTGTCGCACGTACATGGAAACATTGTGTTAGCAACTAACACAGCATGGGAGTGCTGGGCAGGGCCCGCAACTGTCACCACACATTCCAGTGCCAACGTAGCCCACCCACCATGCTTGGCAGAACAACACAGGACACAAGAAAACAGAAGGGCAACAACAAAAATAAGCCCTGTTCCTCCCTCCCACCCACACACGTACACAGTTTTTCAACCGCGGCCTCCAGCAGACATGGACTTGGGCCTGTGGACGCTAGGCTTTGACTTTCCCGTCGGCCTCACGGACTTGGCTCCGGCCAGTGGACCTCAACCTCTGATTCATCCCAGGGCATACTGATCACCGAACACCAGTCCTCGGACTCTGGACTTGGCCAGTTAGGAGGATCCCGAACACTAAGCCTCTACGCTGCTACAGCAGTGCAGTACAAGGTGATGGCAGCACTGTTGGAAGCGAAACAACTCCCAGCCACTTTGGGATGTGGATATGAAAGGATACCGTGGATTCTTTTCTTACAAGGGTGGGGCAACTTTCAGGAGTTCATTAGACCATACGATACAAGAACAGAATTAGGCCATTTGGCTCATCGATTCTACCCTGATATTCCATCATGGGTGACTTATTTTCCCTCTCAACCTTATTCTCCTGCCAGCTCCCTGTAACCTTTGATGTCCTTACTAATTAGGAACCTATCATCCTCTGCTTTAAATAGACCCAATAACATGGTCTCCACAGCCATCTGTGGCAATGAATTCCATAGATTCACCATCCACTGACTCCAGAATTTCCTCCTCATCTCTATTCTGAAGGGACACCTCTTTATTCTGAGGCTGTGCCCTCCAGTCCTCGACTCCTGCACTATAGCAAACATCCTCTCCACATCCACTCTATCAATATTTGATAGATTTCAATGAGATCTCCCCTCTTTCTTCTAAATGGCAGTGAGTACTGTATCAGAGCCATTAAACGCACCTCATACATTAACCCATTCATTCTGTGAACCTCCTCTGGACCCTGTCCAATGTCAGCAGATCCTTTCTTAGATAAGGGGCCCAAAAATGCTCACAATACTCCAAGTGTGGTCTGACCAATGCTTTCTAAAGCCTCAGCTTTACATCCTCACTTTTACATTCCAGTCCTTTCAAAATGAATGCTAACAATGCAGTCTTGACCAATTCCTTAGCAACACCTAAAATTGGCCAATTATTTAATTATTGTTATTAGCATCTTGCTGTGTGCAAGTTGACTGTTACCTTTGCTCACATCGGCAGCAATTCCCTTAAAACCACCGCCTTAACCTCAAAGCATTTTGAGAAGCTCGTGGACTGGGAAAGTTGCTGGAGCAGGGCAAGACCTTTGATGTTGAAGCTAATTGGAAGACCAATGTGGATGAACAAAGTGACAACTCGAGGCCTTGGAATGATGAAGAGGATGTTCTGAGAAATGTCGAAATGATAGTCTTGCTGTTAATGTGGCGACAAATTACTATGATGGAATATTAATAATACAGTCCCTACTAAAATCAGAATCAAGTTTATTATCACTGGTATATCTTCTGAAATTTGTTGTTTTGTGGCACCAGTGCAGTGCAAAGCAAAAAAGATACTATAAATTATAATACAAGATATAAATTAGTGGCCACGTAAACTTGAAGCTGCCCATCATTTCCAATGCTGATCCTTCAATGAGGACTGGTGTGTGTTTTCCCAACTTCCCCTTCCCGAACTCCACAATCAATTCTTTGGAATTTCTGAGGCTGAGAGCGAGGGTGTAGCTGTGATAACACTCAACCGACAGAACTACAGTATCTCACTCCTGTACACCTTCCTCATCACTATCTCAGATTCTGCTGACAACGGTTGAGTCATCAGCAAATTAGTCAAATAAACCTTCACTGAGTTACTGTCATTATATTAACATCTTTTCCTTTAGCTTGAGAGTGCTTCTGCATGAATCATAAAAGGTTAGTTTGCAAGTGCAACAGGTTACCAAGAAGGCAAAAGGAACTTGACTAAAGGAATTTAATTTAACAGCAGCTGTACAGGGTATGGATGAGGTCACAGCTGGAGTACTGCATGCAGTTCTGGTCTCCATACAACTTTCAAGATTCAAAGTAAATTTTATTATCAGAGTGCATACTGTGTTTGTCACCATATACAACCATAAGACATAGGAGAAAAACTAGGCTATTCAGCCCATCGAGTCTTCTCCACTATTCCATCATGGCTGATCCTGGATTCCACTCAACTCCGTACATCTGCCTTCTCGCCATATCGTTTGATGCTCTGAAACGATCAACTTCAGTCTTAAATTTACCCACGGACTTGGCCTCCGCTGCAGTCTTTGTAACAGAGCATTCCACAGATTCACTACTCTGGCTAAAAAAATTCCTCCTTACCTCTGTTCTAAAAGGTTACCTCTCAATTTTGAGCCCATATCCTCTAGTTCTGGACACCCCCACCATAGGAAACATCCTCTCCACATCCACCCTATCTAATCCTTTCAATGTTCAGCAGTTTTCAATGAGATCCCCATGCATTCCTCTAAATTCCAATGAGTATAGGCTCAAAGCTGCCAAACACTCCTCATATGTTAACTCTTTCATTCCCGGAATCATCCTTGTGAACCTCCTCTGGTCTCTCTCCAATGACAACATATCCTTTCTGAGATATAGGGCCCAAATACTCCAAGTATGGCCTGACTAATGCCTTATAAAGGCTCAGCATTAACTCCTTGCATTTATATTCTATTTCCCTTGAAATAATTGCCAACATTCCATATAGCAAGTCTGACAAGATGTTATCTCTCTGTGTAACGTGTCCACAATAAGCAACTTTTAACTTCATGACCTTCTCCAGCAGTATCTGTGGTCTATCAACTTTGGACAAAACCCCCTCATTTGAAACTTTCTCTACCCAGCTGATCTTCAACATTCGTCAATAGCACCACATTAATTCGTTTCATATCATCCTTCTTCAGAGTTCATGTTTCTGATCCATACCTCAGCACTCACCATACGTAACACTCGAGGAAGTGGGTTCTACTTTGGATGTCTACTTTCCAATCGCATAATAGGTCTTTTAGTTTCATAAACTGGGTCTTAGCCATACCTATTCTCCTTCTGATCTCAACTTCACATCTCCCATCATCTGTCAGACAACTGCCAAAATACACAAACTTTCGCACCTGTTCAATGTCTTGTCCATTATCATACGTCTCCCAAAACTGTATTCCATCTGCCTCATTTTGCCCATTCTTCCAATTTGTCTAAATCCTACTGCAATCGCATTGCTTCCTCAACACTACCTACCTTGCCACTGTCTTCATATCATCAGCAAACTTTGCCACAAATCCATCAATTCCATTATCTAAGTCACTGACAAACAATGTGAAAAGTAGCAGTCTCAATACTGACCCCTGAGGAACACCACTAGCAATCCGTAGCCAACCAGAGAAGGCCCCTTTTATTACCATTGGTCGCCTCCTTGCCGTCAGCCATTCTGCTATCCATGCCAGTATCTTTGCTGTAATGCCACAGGATTTTATCTTGTTAAGTAGCCTTGTGTGTGGCACCTTATCAAATGCCTTCTGAAAATCCAAGTAAATGACATCTACTGCCTTTCCTTTGTTCACCCTGCTTGTTACTTCATTGAAGAACATAGAACATAGAACATAGAATAGTACAGCACAGTACAGGCCCTTCGGCCCACAATGTTGTGCTGACTCTCAAACCCTGCCTCCCCTATAAGCCCCTACCTTAGATTCCTCCATATACCTGTCTAGTAGTCTCTTAAACTTCACTAGTGTATCTGCCTCCACCACTGACTCAGGCAGTGCATTCCATGCACCAACCACTCTCTGAGTAAAAAACCTTCCTCTAATATCCCCCTTGAACTTCCCACCCCTTACCTTAAAGCCATGTCCTCTTGTATTCAGCAGTGGTGTCCTGGGGAAGAGGTGCTGGCTATCCACTCTATCTATTCCTCTTATTATCTTGTACACCTCTATCATGTCTCCTCTCATCCTCCTTCTCTCCAAAGAGTAAAGCCCTAGCTCCCTTAATCTCTGATCATAATGCATACTTTCTAAACCAGGCAGCATCCTGATAAATCTCTTCTGTACCCTTTCCAATGCTTCCACATCCTTCCTATAGTGAGGTGACCAGAACTGGACACAATACTCCAAGTGTGGCCTAACCAGAGTTTTATAGAGCTGCATCATTACATCGCGACTCTTAAACTCTATCCCTCGACTTATGAAAGCTAACACCCCATAAGCTTTCTTAACTACTTTATCCACCTGTGAGACAACTTTCAGGGATCTGTGGACATGTACCCCGAGATCCCTCTGCTCCTCCACGCTACCAAGTATCCTGCCATTTACTTTGTACTCTGCCTTGGAGTTTGTCCTTCCAAAGTGTACCACCTCACACTTCTCCGGGTTGAACTCCATCTGCCACTTCTCAGCCCACTTCTGCATCCTATCAATGTCTCTCTGCAATCTTTGACAATCCTCTACACTATCTGCAACACCACCAACCTTTGTGTCGTCTGCAAACTTGCCAACCCACCCTTCTACCCCAATATCCAGGTCGTTAATAAAAATCACGAAAAGTAGAGGTCCCAGAACAGATCCTTGTGGGACACCACTAGTCACAATCCTCCAATCTGAATGTACTCCCTCCACCACGACCCTCTGCCTTCTGCAGGCAAGCCAATTCTGAATCCACCTGGCCAAACTTCCCTGGATCCCATGCCTTCTAACTTTCTGAATAAGCCTACCGTGTGGAACCTTGTCAAATGCCTTACTAAAATCCATATAGATCACATCCACTACACTACCCTCATCTATATGCCTGGTCACCTCCTCAAAGAACTCTATCAGGCTTGTTAGACACAATCTGCCCTTCACAAAGCCATGCTGACTGTCCCTGATCAGACCATGATTCTCTAAATGCCCAGAGATCCTATCTCTAAGAATCTTTTCCAACAGCTTTCCCATCACAGACGTAAGGCTCACTGGTCTATAATTACCCGGACTATCCCTACTACCTTTTTTGAACAAGGGAAGAACATTCGCCTCCCTCCAATCCTCTGGTACCATTCCCGTGGACAACGAGGACATAAAGATCCTAGCCAGAGGCTCAGCAATCTCTTCTCTCACCTCGTGGAGCAGCCTGGGGAATATTCCATCAGGCCCCGGGAACTTATCTGTCCTAATGTATTTTAACAACTCCAACACCTCCTCTCCCTTAATATCAGCATGCTCCAGAACATCAACCTCGTTCATATTGTCTTCACCATCATCAAGTTCCCTCTCATTGGTGAATACCGAAGAGAAGTATTCATTGAGGACCTCACTCACTTCCACAGCCTCCAGGCACATCTTCTCACCTTTATCTCTAATCGGTCCTACCTTCACTCCTGTCATCCTTTTTTTCTTCACATAATTGAAGAATGCCTTGGGGTTTTCCTTTACCCCACTCGCCAAGGCCTTCTCATGCCCCCTTCTTGCTCTTCTCAGCCCCTGCTTAAGCTCCTTTCTTGCTTCCCTATATTCCTCAATAGACCCAACTGATCCTTGCTTCCTAAACCTCATGTATGCTGCCTTCTTCCTCCTGACTAGATTTTCCACCTCACTTGTCACCCATGGTTCCTTCACCCTACCATTCTTTATCTTCCTCACCGGGACAAATTTATCCCTTACATCCCGCAAGAGATCTCTAAATATCGACCACATGTCCATAGTACATTTCCCTGCAAAAACATCATCCCAATTCACACCCGCAAGTTCTAGCCTTATAGCCTCATAATTTGCCTTTCCCCAATTAAAAATTTTCCTGTCCTCTTTGATACTATCCTTTTCCATGATAATTATAAAGGCCAGGGAGCGGTGGTCACTGTCCCCCACATGCTCACCCACTGAGAGATCTGTGACCTGACCCGGTTTGTTATCTAGTACTAGATCTAGTATAGCATTCCCCCCGGTCGGCCTGTCCACATACTGTGACAGGAATCCATCCTGGACACACTTAACAAATTCTGCCCATCTAAACCCTTGGAACTAATCAGGTGCCAATCAATATTAGGGAAGTTAAAGTCACCCATGATAACAACCCTGTTAGTTTTGCACCTTTCCACCTCCCAATCTGCTCCTCTGTATCTCTGCTGCTACCAGGGTAAATCTGCTCTAACAGATTTGTCAGCCAAAACTTCCTTTTACAGAAACCATGCTGACTTTGACTTATTTTATCATTGGTCTCCAAGTACCTCGAAACCTCATCCTTAATATTAGGCCCCAACAATTTCCAACCACTGAGGTTAGGCTAACTGGCTTAGAATTTCCTTCCTTTTGCCTTCCTCCCTTCCTCCCTTCTTAAAGAGTGAGGTGACATTTGTAATCTTCCAGTTCTCTGGGACCATGGCAGAATCAAGTGATTCTTGAAAGATCATGACCAATGCATCTGTTATCTCTTCAGCAACCGCTCTGAGGACTCTGGGATATAGTCCATCTGGTGCAAGTGACTTATCCACCTTAAGACCTTTTTGTTTGCCTCGCACTTTTTCCTTCATAATAGCAATGGTGCTCACTCCTGATCCCTGATACACACGGACCTCTGGCACACTCCCAGTGTCTTCCACAGTGAAGACAGATGCAAAGTACCCATTAAGTTCATCTGCCATTTCTTTGTTCCCCATTACTACCTCACCAGTATCGTTTTCCAGTGGTTCAATATCAACTCTCATCTCCCTTTTACTCTTTATATGACTGAAAAAACTTCTGGTATCTTATTTTATATTATTGGCTAAATTGCCCTCATATTTCATCTTTTCCCTTCTTATAGCTTTTTTAGTTGATTTTTGTTGGATTTTAAAAGCTTCCCAATTATCTAACTTCCCACTCACATTTGCTACCTTATATGCCCTTTCCTTGGCTTTTATGCAGTCCTTAACTTCCTTTGTCAGCCACGGTTACCTACCCCTGCCATCTGAGAACTTCTTCCTTGGTGGGACAAATTTATCCTGTGCCTTGTGAAATATTCCCAGAAACTTCAGTCATCTCTGCTCTGCCGTCGTCCCTGCCAGTATCCTCCTCCAATCTATCTGGGCAAGTTCCTCTTTCATGCCTCTGTAATTCCCTTTATTCCATTGCGATACTGATACATGTGAGTTATGCTTCTCCCTCTCAAATTGCAGTATGAATTCAATCACATTATGATCACTGCCTCCTCAGGGTTCCTTTACATTAAGCTCCCTAATAAGGGTTATTACACAACACCCAATCTAAGATAGCCTTTTCCTGTGTAGGTTCAAACACAAGATGCTCTAAAAAGTCAAGCCGTATGCATTCAATAGATACCCTCTCACGATTCGACACCAATCTGATTTTCCCAGTCCACTTGCATACTGAAGTTCCCCAATACAATGGTGTCATTACTCTTATTACATGCCTTTTCCAGCTCCCTTTGCAATCTCAACCCCTATCTTGACTACTATTTGGAGGCCTATATATGATTCCCATAATGGCTTTTTCTACCCTTGTAGTTTCTTAACTCCATCCACAAAGATTCGACATTCTTTTACCCTGCATTGGCTTCCTTACATCCGTCATCTACTTGTAAACCTGCTGGCTCATCCTCAGCTCTATCACACTGGTTCCCATACCCCTGCCATATTAGTTTAAACCACTTCCAACAGTTCTACTAAACCTGGCCCCAGCATACTGGTCCCCCTCAGATTCAAGAGCAACCTATCCTTGAGATTCAAGTACAACCCTGAGATTCATTTTCCTGCGGGCATACTCAGCAAATCTATAGAACAGTAACCATAACAGGATCAATGAAAGACCAACCAGAGTGCAGAAGATAACGAATTGTGCAAATGCAAATTAAAATAAATAGCAATAAATAACAAGAGCATAAAATAACAAAATAATGGGTCCATAAAGTGAGATAATTGGTTGTGGGAACATCTCAATGGATGGGCAAGTTAGTGTAGTTATCCCCTTTTGTTCAAGAGCCTGATTGTTGTTGGGGTAGTAACTGTTCTTGAACCTGGCGGTGTGAGTTCTGAGGCTCTTTTACCTTCTACTTGATGGCAGCAGTGACAAAAGAGCATGGCCTGGGTGGTGAGGATCTCTGATAATGGATGCTGCTTTCCTATGACAGCGTTTCACATGGATGTGCCCAATGGTTGGGAGGGCTTTACCCATGATGCACTGGGCCAAATCCACTACCTTTTGTAGGATTTTCCATTCAAAGGCATTGGTGTTTCCATACAAGGCCATGATGCAAGCAGTCTCTACTACACATCTATAGAAGTTTGCCGAAGTTTTTGATGACATGCCGAATCGCCGCAGACTCCTAAGGAAGTAGAGGCACTGCCATGCTTTCTTCACAATTGTATTTGCATGCTTGGCCTTGAGGAGCGATATACTGATTTTGGAGGAGGTTCACCAGATCTACTCTGGAGATGAAGGATTAGCCTTGGAGGAGAGATTGAGTTGCCTGGGGCTATACTTACTGGAATTCAGAAGAACATGACGGGATCTTACAGAAACACATAGAATTATGAAAGGGATAGATAAGATAGAAGCACTAGGCCCAAAATGCCCAACGCTTATTCGTTTCCATGGATTCTGCCTGACTTGCTGAGTTCCTCCAGCAATTTGTGTGCGTTGCTAGGGGCAGGAAAGTTGTTTCCTAGAACTAGAGGACATAACTTCATGATTTGGGAAAATACTGTAGATTTAGGATATAGATGAGGAGAAACTGTTTTTCCTAGAGAGTAGTGAATCTGTGGAATTCTCTGCCCATGGAAGCAGTAGAGGTTACCTCACTAAGTATATTTAAGACACAGTTAGATACATTTTTGCCTAGCGGAGGAATTAATGGGAGAGGCAGGTGGTGGAGCTGAGTCCACAGAGCAGCCATGGGTTTATTAAATGGCGGAGCAGGCTCAATGGGCCAGATGGCTGACTCCTGCTTCTATTTCTAATGCTATGATCTTATAAGGAGACCAGTACTGTACGGAATACTCCAGGTGAGGTTATACTGATTTATTTTATTTTATTTCATTTAGACATGAGGTAACAGGCGTTTCTGGCCCCAATGAGATTGTGCCGATCATTTACCCCTATGTGACCAATTAACCTAGCAGCCTTTGGAATGTGGCAGGAAACGGGAGCAGCCAAAGGAAACTCATGCAATAAAAGGGAGAACGTACAAACTCTCGACATACAGCAGCAGGAATTGAACCAAGTGAATATTCTATTAATTGAGTCATATCCCCGCTAATTTCACATTTAGAATCAGGTTTAATATCATTAGCGTATGTCGTGAAATTTGTTGTTATGTGGCAGCAGTACATTACAATAGACAATAATAAAAACTGTAAACTACAGTATGTACTGTACATATACTTAATAAGTCAAATTAATTAAATGGTGCAAAAAGTGAAAAAGAAAGTAGTGTGGTTGTGTTCATGGGTTCAATGTCCATTCAGAAATCTGATGGCAGAGTGGAAGAAGCTATTCCTGAATAGTTGAGTGTGTGCTTCAGGCTCCTGTACCTCCTCCCTGATGGTAGCAATACAAAGAGGGCATGTCCCGGGTGATGGACGTCCTTAATGATGGATGTCCTGGATGCTGGGGAGGCTAGTGGCCGTGATGGAGTTGATTGAGTTTACAACCTTCGGAAGCTTATTTCAATCCTGTGTAGTGTCCCCCCCCCCCAGTAAAATGGCAGCCAGTTAGAATGCTCTCCATGGTACATCTGTAGAAATTTGCAAGCGTCTTTGGTGACATATCGAATCTCCTCAAGCTCCTAATGAAATATAGCCGCTGTTATTCCTTTGTAACTGGGTCGATACGCTGGGCAAGATAGATCTCCAAAGATGTTGACACCCAGGAACCTAAAATTGCTCACCCTTTCCATTTTCGATCCCTCGATGAGGACCCCCTGCTGGACTTGACCTTCTTGCTCGTGGAGGTTGTGTGCTTGGCAGCTGCTGTCATGGCCAAGTTGGGTGAGCAACTGCAGTGTATCTTGTAGATCGTACAGCCTGCAGCCATTGTGTACTGGTTTTGGAGCAAGTGAGATTTTGGTTGGTGGATGGGGTGTCAATCAAGATGACTATTTTGACTTGGATGACTGTTAGGGCGTATTCTGGAAATTATATTAATTTCAACAGCAACCAGACTTCAGATCTGAATGTGGATTGCAGCTTAGAGCAGTGGTGTTCTTGGAGCTGCAGACTGGGATCTGGGCAAACCAAGAAACACTCATTGACTTGAGAGTTTTGCATATACGTGAAAGCAGCTCAGAGACAATGGTGATTAGCATTCATTTCTGGTGTCTGGAGTGCTGGGGTGAAAATCTAGGTTGTTGAAAAATTATATGTAATTCAAAGGAAGCATAACAGGTACGTTGTAACTATAGAATTGTCTTGCCATCACTTTTGATCTTTAGCATATAAAAATGTCATGTAATATTGGATCAGGGAGCCCCTGCTTATACGAGTGTCTCCACTATGATGCTTGCTTGTTTTGCTGAATAAAGATTTCTATATCCACCAATGCCTCTCCCTGGTGACTTCGTTTGATCACAACAGATGGTGTCAAGCTTCTTGAGAGTTGTGTGAGCTGCATTTGACCCAGACCGATTTGGAAATATAAATACAAGGCATCCTGCAGATGCTGGAGGAACTGGCCAGGTCAGGCAGCATCGATGGAAGGGAATAAACAGTTGAACTTCCAAACCAAGACTCTTCGTCGGGACTGGAAAGGAAGGGGCCAGAATAAGAAGGAGTACAAACTGTCAGGCAATAGGTGAGACCAGGTGAGGCGGGGGGAGGGAGGTAGGTGGGTGGGGGAGGGGGATGGAGTGAGAATCTGGGAGATGATAGAGATGATAGGTGGAAGAGTGAAAGGGTTGAAGAAGGAACTCGATAGGAGAGGAGTGGACCATGAGAGAAAGGGAAGGAGGTGATGGGCAGGTGAGGAGAAGAGAAGCAGTAAGAGGGAAGCCAAAACCTGATGGCATGAATCTCAATTTCCCTAATCTCTGATCATTTTCCTCCCCCCTCCCATTTCTCACCTTTCCCATTCCCTGTTCTGCCACAGCGCAGTACATTACAAACATGAAAGCAAAAATTGCATAAACTTAAATAGTATAAATTATATAGGACTTATATGAATAAGTAAAAAATAAATATATCATTATTAGTCCAAGCTGAGGTAAATATAGTCTGAGGTAAGTATAATTAGGGTTTTTATCCAGGTCAGTTCAAGTCCTGATAGGAGTGGGACCGAATAGTTATTGAATCTGTCCAACTACGGTGATAGCTCGACTTCCTCAGGAAGCTACACAAATTCAGCGTGTCCCCATCGCCTCTTACCAATTGTTATCGATGCACCATAGAAAACGCTCTGTCTGGATGTAGAACAGCGTTGTATAACAACTGCTCTGCCGGTGACTATGAGAATCTGCACAGCCCAGCACATCACAGGAACCTGTCTCGTCTTTCTCGCTGCCTCAGTAAAGCAGCCAGCATAGTCAGAGACTATGTCCTGAATAGTGGGAAGTTCACATCTGCAGATCTGCTGGGCTGTCCGCCCCACTCTCTGCAGAGTCCTGCAACTGAGGGAGGTATGGTTCTCATACCAGGCAGTGATGCAGCCAGTCAGGATGCTCTCAATTGTGCCCCCGTAGAAAGTTCTTAGGATCTGGGGGCCCACAGCAAACTTCTTCAACTGTCTGAGGTGAAAGAGGCGCTGTTGTGCCTTTTTCACCACACAGCCGGTATGTACAGACCACGTGAGATCTTCGGTGATGTTTATGCCGAGGAATTTACAGCTGTTCACCCTCTCAACCCCAGATCCATTGATGTCAATAGGGTTAGCCTGTCTCCATTCCCCCTGTAGTCCACAAACAGCTCCTTTGTTTTTGCAACATTGGGGGAGAAGTTGTCTTCTTGACACCACTGTGTCAGGGTGATGACTTCCTCTCTGAAGGCTGCCTCATTATTATTTGAGATTAGGCCAATCAGTGTAGAGTGGTCAGAAAATTCAATTAGCAGATTGGAGCTGTGGGTGGCAACACAGTCAAGGGTATACAGAGAATAAAGGAGGGGGCTTAGTACACAGCCTGAGGGGCTCCTGTGTTGAGGGTCAGAGGGGCAGAGGTAAGGGAGCCCATTCTTAACAAATTTCACGTCACATGCCGGTGATAATAAACCTGATTCTGATCTGATTCTTACCACCTGCCGGCAATCTGACAGGAAGTCCAGGATCCAGCTACACAAGGCAGGGTGAAGGCCGAGCTCTCTGAGCTTCTTGTCAAGCCTGGAGGGAATTACAGTGTTGAATGCTGAACTGTAGTCCAAGGACAGCATTCTCACATAAGCATCCCTCTTCTCCAGATGTGCAAGGACGGTGTGTAGAGCTGTGGCTATTGCGTCATCTGTCGAACGGTTGTGTCGGTAGGCGAATTGTTTCATTTTACCCTATTCTAGCTGAATGGACTGTGTAATGTCATGTGATCGGCAACAATGAACATATCGAGTCAAGATTTATAAACAAACAAACATTTATTAAACCCTAATAAACAATGAAAAAAAAACGAAAACCCTAACCGGAAGTAAATGTCTATGTGGCCATTCAGTAAACCACTACTCAGTACTAGCTCTTAAAGCGATAAATGTGAAACCAGTTCTTAAAGCGATAAATTCAAACACAGTTCCTCAAATGGTAATTTTAAAGTCCAAGAGATTTATATATTTATAGGAGAGATTTTCATGAAGTAACGAATTCCTCGAAATCACGACATCACTGCCACTCCCAGCCGGATCCTGCCTTGTCCACAGGATTCACGACGACGGAAATAAAATGGTTTTAAAGGCACTGACCTTTCCCTCCATAGAATAGATCCTGCATAGCCTTTTCTACCCCTTTTAGCAGAGGCTATCTCATGCAGATCACTCTTTCTTGAACGAATTTGATAATGGTCGATCCTTTCCAAACTCATCGAATGTCTCCTTCAGGGTCCCGTCTTCACTCTCCAATGTTACCGAAAAGACACATTAACAAACCTGGCAGCGATTGGTTAAACTGCCGGTCCAGACTTCTGTACCTTACAATAGAACATAAAACTCCGTTTAACATCAAACCTGTGTCATAATGCAAATACGCAGCGGAGCGGGGTATCTCATGGACGTTCTAACTGGAAAACTAACTGCGTCACCAGGGGTCTTCCCTCTTATACCCATGGTGAACATGTCATCACGTGACCTCACATCAGAGGGAAAATTACATCAGGTGACCTCCAAAAGACCGTTACATCATTCTCACAAGAAAATCACAAGATCTCCATGAGGTATGTAACAGTAATGATTTGATCTGTATGAATTGTATGCAAGACTGTCTTTACACTGTATCTTGGTACACATGGCAATAATAAACTATAGCAATACCTTGTGGTGCAGGACTTCAGGTTCCTGTACCTGCATGGCTCGGATGGTGGGGCTCCCTAACGATGGATATCTCCCTCTTGAGACATTATCCCTTGTCGATAACCCTGACAGTGAGAAGAGCTATCCCGTGATGGAATTGGCGGAGCCCACCACCCTCTGTAGCCTTTTCTGTTCCTGTGCATTGGAGTTCCCATACCAGGTTATGATGCAGCCAGTCAGAATGCTTCACGCTGTGCTACCGTAAAGGTAAATATAGGTGAACAAGTAGAAACATGCAAGAGTTGGTCTAGGGGAGGAGAACAAACACTGGCCTTGCCAGGATTTTCAGATCCGGAGAATTATCCAATGAAATGATCCAGATGGTCATATATGAAAGAGATTCTGCAGATGCTGGAAATCTTGATCAACATGCACAAAACACTGGGAAATTCATCAGGTCGGGCCGTATCTAAGGACGGGAATTAACAGTCAATATTTTGGGCCGAAACCCTTCCTCAGGCTGTCGTTGCTTTGGCAACACCATTAGCAAACCCCCCCCCCCAATGCATTCTGGAATATGCTGTCGCCCCCCCCCTTTAACCTTGGTGTCGGAGGATTCATTAACATAGCTAGTGATTTGATAAAGGAAATTCTCCAGCGTTTCTGAGAGTGTTGCAGGCTGTGAGAACAACCCTGTTGCGTTTTTCAATCACAAGCAAGAGAATATCTGCAGATGCTAGAAATCTGAGCAACACGCACAAAATGCTGGAGGAACTCAGCAGGCCAGGCAGCACAGATGGGAAAGAGTATAGTTGGCGTTTCAGGCTGAGACCCTTCAGCAGGACTGGAGAGAAAAAGATGACATCAGAGTTAAAAGGTGGGGGAGGGGGAGGAGAAACTCCAGGTGATAGGTCAAACTGGGAGGGGAAAGGGGTGAAGTAAAGAGCTGGGAAGTTGGTTGGTGAAAAAGACACAGTGCTGGAGAAGGGGATATATCTAATAGGAGAGGACAGAAGGCCATGGAAGAAAGAAAAGGGGGAAGAGCATCAGAGGGTTGTGTTTTTGCTTGAAAGCTAATGGTAAGGAATTTCTGGCATTTCCTGAAGGAGAGAAAAAGTATCGTTTTTCTGGAGAGGTCAGGCAGACTAGATAACATCGGTCTATAAATAGTCAGAGCTGTGCAGGATCAATTCTTGGCCAAGGAGGGAATGACATGACTTTACCCCACAGCTGATGATTACAATCTAGACTTGTAAAACTTCACAGAAAGTGGCTACCTATCCCTGATATCTCAGCATTTGCACAGCATGCGATAACAATCTACTGTTAGTCCCTGGTCCGAATGAACCACCTCAATCCACTGTACCTCTCCCCTGGGAATGGTTTCCCACTTCTAATCACAAGTCTGAGACTCTTGTTGGTAAGTACACAGGCATGGATGTGTGTGTGTGTGTGTGTGTGTGTGTGTGTGTGTGCGTGTGTGTGTGTGTGTGTGTGTACGCATGAAGAAGAAATAAACTTCTTAATAAACTTGGGAACAGAAGTAACAAGCCTGGGTGTATCCTAGATTCAGATTTGAACTTTAAATCCCCCATAAAGGAAATGACCAGAGCAGCATTTCTACACTGAAGAAATATTGCAAAGGCATGTCCGTTTCTGCTTTGTAATGATGCTGATAAACTAATTCACGCCTTTATATTGAATAGACTGGATTACTGCAATGTATATTTTTAACTGGCTTTCCAAAGCAATTTACTGACAAACTTCAAATCGTTCAGAATGCTACTGCTGGACTTTTAACTAAAACCAGGATGAGGGAGCATATCGCTCCTGTCCTTGCTACTCTGCATTGGCTTCCTGTATTTTTAGAAATTATTTTAAAGTTCTCTTGCTTGTTCTTAAAACTCCTAATGGTCTGGGACCGGAATACATCACAGAATCATTTTTGTTTAATAATCCTGCTCGAGCTCTCAGGTCTTAGAAAACCGAAACATAGAAAATCTACAGCACAATACAGTCCCTTCGGCCCACAAAGCTGTGCCGAACATGTCCTTACCTTAGAAATTACTGAGGCTTACCCATAGCCCTCTATTTTCCTAAGTTTTAAAAAACATGAGAGGGAGTAATAAAAATCCTGCTGCTGGTCTCTTAAATTTAAACAACCTCCCTCAAAAGATAATTGTCATCAGCTTTTGTGAACTATGCTCCTAAACTGGGATTCAATACCAGAAACTATAAGGGATGCAGGCTCAAATGAAATTTTAAAATGCCAGCTCAAAACTTATTTATTTGCTTCTAAACAACATTTTTTTGTCTTCCATTTTCATGTTTGGTTTATTTTTTATTTTATTTTCATGTTTGCATTTTATCCCATTGTAAAGCACTTTTAACTACATCATCATATAAAAAGTGCTCTCTAAGTAAGTGATTTTTTGTTGTGCACTGTACTTTGATCCGTGTAAATGCACATGTGACTTTGTATCTCTGTGCACAGTTCGCAGAAAGGTGTGAGTATGAATTTGCACACATGTATATACATATATGTATGTGTTTTGCACAAGCTGATATGTAACTGTGTGCATATAGACACACATGCCTATATCACTGTGGATATGTAGACAATAGCAGTAATGTGAGCACTCAAGTCAAGTGAATATGTAAATACACACGAGTCCATGTATGGAGGTGCATTCTGCACGCTGTTTATTAAAGGTGTTAACCATACAGAGAAAGAACCTAATTCAGTCTGTTTGTTTGTTGCGAGGGCTCCCACCCTGAGAATGGCTCCCTTGTCTGAGTACTGTTCTTCATTGCTTGTGAAGAGAGACAGAGACTTTGTCCAACGAAACTTGCTGGCTTTGTTACTGTGGTCATTTATTCCAAACTGATATCCACAGACTAAATTTGCAACAGCAATGCAGCTTTAATGCAACGTTGCCGGAAAGAATTGCAAGAAAATCTAAGGAAAAAAACTGCAGCATTTCTGCAACCCCCTTCGCATAACTGCAAACCAATAATAGAAGACTTGTGGGAATATCTAATCTCAGTAAAGTTAACATTGTATTGATTGGTACCTTGTTTGCTCATGATGTTTGCTTTGAGCTCCCTCACGGTCCCTGCGAGATCGTCTGGGAAAGCCAAATGCAAAATTGTTCTGCAATAAGTAAACATAAGAGATAGTTTGAATACATCTCAAAAATTGCTTTAAAAACCTTGTAAACCTGACTCCAACATTGGCAGAAGTCTTTGATCTTCAGGCCAAGAGATTCCTGAATCATTTCCCGGAATGAACACTGAAAGGTTCCCGTAAACTTCCTGCAAGTGAACGCTCTAGACCTTAGCCATAACGGAACCACACGCCAGAGTGATACCGATTTTCCAAAGCACATTCCTTGGCATTGTGAGGAAAGTCACAATACAAAGGAAGGTACATGCGAGGTCTAGTCAATAACCAAACTAATTCCATTGACTTTGAGTAGACTCCAGACTCCAGAGCTTGTTTCCAATTGAGTTGGCTGATTTTCATCAAAAAGTTGGGGTACTTATGTGTACTTAAGCAGAGCAATAAATTCTATCAAATTTCAGAACTGATACGCAATTGTGAGGGGCAACAATGATTAGTTCATAGTTGCTGTCATATTTTATTATCACATACGCTCAGAGGCTAGTTTATTAGGTACAGAAGTGCACACCACTGTAGCAATGCATGGTTATTTGAGTTACTGTTGCCTTCCTGTCAGCTTGAACTAGTCTAGCCATTTTCCTCTGACCTCTCTCATTAACAAGGTGTTTTCACCCACAGAACTGCAGCTTACTGTTTTTTTTTATTTTTGTTTTTTTTTGCACCATTCTCTGTAAACTCTAGAGACTGTTGGGTATGAAAATCCCAGTTTCTGAGATACTCAAATCACCCTGTCTGGCACCAAAAATCATTCCACAGTCAAAGTCACTTTGAACACATCTCTTCCTCGTTCTGATGTTTGGTCTGAACAACAACTGAACCTCTTGACCAGGTCTGCATGCTTTTATGCATTGAGTTGCTGCCACATGATAGGCTGATTAGATATTTGCATTAACGATTTGCGCAGGTGTACCTAATAAAGTGACCACTGAGTGTAGAAGGAGGCTGTTCTGCCTTTCAAATCCATGCATTCTCACCATTCCAATTTCCATCCCCCCGCAACCTGCCTACGATCCATTCCCTCACACATTGACTCCTCTTTGATTTTCCCGCCAGACACCTGCAACGGAAGTAATTTACAGAGGCCAAATAGCCTAACAGTCTGCACATCATTGTGAAGTGGGAGAAATCTGAGTAGCCAGGGGAAACCCACACAATCATGAGGGGAAAATGTTACCTTATTCGTTTATAGAGATACAGCGTGGGATAAGCCCTTCCAGCCCTTCGCTTCACACCGCCCAGTGATCCCCCGATTTAACCTGAGCCTAATCACAGGATAATTTACAATGACTAATTGACCTCCTAACCGGTACGTCTTTGGACTGTGGGAGGAAACCGGAAGAAACCTGTGTGGTCATGGGGAGAACGTACAAACTCCTTACAGGCAGTTGCGGGAATTGAACCTGGGTCACCTGTATGGTAAAGCCAGGTGCTAACCACTATGCTACCGTGCCGGCCTGAAAATGTATTTATTGAGATACAGCACAGAATAGACCCGCCCGGCCCTTTGAGCCGCACAGCCCAGCAATCCCATGATTTAATCCCAATTTAATCATAGGGCAATTTACTCTGCAGAGACGGCGCTGGAGTAGGATTAAAGCCAGGTTGCTAGAGACTGCAGCCCTGGCTGTATCAGCATTGTGGGTGGGGTTTGGAATCCCAGCCAATGCTGGTAGGTTATGGTGTAGGTCTCAGTCCAGGGTTGTAACTGATAACGGTAAAGATTAGGTTTTATTTATCACATGTTCATCAAAACATACAGTGCAATGCAGTAGCGTCCAGCACAACCCAGGGATTGCACTCAGCCAGCCCACAGGTTTCAGGTGCCCACAACTCACTAACCCTAACCTGGATGTCTTTGGACTGTGGGAGGAAACCGGAGCACCCGGAGGAAACCTATGCAGTCACGGGGAGAACGTACAGAGTCCTTACAGACAGCAGAGGGAATGGAACATCGATCGCTGGTGCTGTAAAGCGTCACTCTAACTGCTACATCACCATGCCATGGCATAAATAGTTTTGTCTAAACAAAAGCCACTTGATTGCACCTCGTTTTAACATTGCGGTTGTGGTAAACCATGTATATAGGTTGTAACTGGGTTACCCGACTGGACACGCCCCTCTGCTGACTGCTCCTGTGGCTCCTTCCACAGACCCCTGAATAAAGGCAATTGTGTCACTGCTCCTCCCTCAGTCCAGGGCAGATACTCAGCATGGACGTGTGTCCATTTACTGTTAATAAAAGCCTTTCAGTATTTACTCTGCTTCCAGTCTTTTGGAGTAATTGATAGTGCATCAGCGGTAATGACAGCATTTTTCTCTGACTCTACGACATTCCAGATGGACATGAAGGCACTAGGAAATGCACATCTTTCTTGTTTTCCGAGCCACAGGTTTGAAGCCAACACAAAGTCAGAAGAACTTTAGGTCCTCATAAATATATGAACAGGCACTATATTTATCAAGGCAGAGGTGAGCATCACTATAATAAAGCCAGCTTGACACTCTCTCAGCACTAACATTAAACTTCTGCCGCTCCCGGGTTCAAAGGGCATTGGGCCATGTTATTTACTGCTTACCACAATGGACACTGATGAGCATTTTTGGATAATCCTGAAGTTACTGTCATTTTCCCAAAACATGCCTCATCCATCTGAAGCTTATTTTTACCAAGGATTTCACTCGCGGTCCTTAATTTGCTTCTTCACAATTACAGAGTAGAGAATAGCAACCAACATCGGGGGACTCATCAGGAAAGAAATGTGGAGACAGCTCACAAAAGAGAAAGCTGGCTCTGTTACCAGCCTAGTACTGGATTGGTCTGCGTTAGAGACCTGCAGACATGAGTTCAAATCCCCAGTGGAAATTGAAATTTTCAATTCAGTTCATCAAATAGTCCAAAACAACACTTTATGGCTTGGCCCGTAAGACCGTATGCTTCACTAATACCTCTCTAGTGAAGGTACTGGTGTGGATTAAAGAAAAGATTAATTTTATTTGTCACATGGTCAAAGTTCAAGGTAAATTTTATTATGGAAGTACATATATGTCACCATATACAACCCTGAGATTCACTTCCTTGTGGGCATAATCTATATATCCATAGTAGAATAATAACTATAAGTCAAGTCAAGTCATTTTATTGTCATTTCAACCATAACTGCTGGTACAGTACACAGTAAAAACAAAACAATGTTCCTCCAGGATCATGGTGCTACATTGAACAACACAAAACTACACTAGACTACCCGAAACAACACAGAATCATTGAAAGACCGCACCAACTTGGGCATTCAACCAGTTTGCAAAATACAACACACTGTGCAAATACAAAAAGAAAGAAATAATAATAATAAATAGATGAGCAATAAATATCAAGAACATGAGATGGGTCCTTGAAAGTGAGTCCACTGGTTGTGGGAACATTTCAAAGATGGGGCAAGTGAAGTTGAGTGAAGTTCTCCCCTTTGGTTCAAGAGCCCGATGGCTGACGTGTACATTGAAACATCAAAACTTACAGCGGAGAGCATTCTGACAGACTGCATTATTGTCTGGTATCAAGGAGGGGTTGGAACTACTGCACAGGACCGGAAGGATCTACAGAATGTTGTAAAATTAGTCAGCTCCATCTTGGGTACTAGCCTCTGTAGGACCCAAGACATCTTCAAGGAGTGGTGCCTCAGAAAGGCAGCATTCATTATTAAGGACCCCATCACCCAGAACATGCCTTCTTCTCATTGTTACCATTAGAAAGGATGTACAGAAGCCTGAAGACACACACTCAGTGATTCAGAAACAGTTTCTTCCCCTCTGCCGTCTGATTTTTAAATGGACATTGAACCCATGAACACTACCTCACTTATTTTTTAAACATTACTTCTGTTTTGCACTATTTTTGATCAAACTATTTAGTATACAAATATACTTACTGTAATTGATTTACTTATTTATTTTTTCTTTCTATATATCATGTATTGCATTGAACTGCTGCTGCTAAGTTAAAAAAATTTCACGACACATGCCAGTGATAATAAACCTGACTCTGATTCTGAAATGTCTTGTTTTTGTGCCAGCAACCAACAAGGTCAGAGCAACTCAGTCCTGATGAAGTGTCTCAGCCCAAAATGTCAACAGGTTATTCCTCTCCGTAGATGCTGCCTGACCTGCTGAGTTCCTCCAGCATTCTGTGTGTGTTGCTCTGGATTTCCAGCCTCTGCAGAATCTCCTGTGTTTAGCACATCCTGAGGATTGTGTTTGGGACAGCAAGCCTTCATAGACTGTGTGACCCCATGTTCTTCGGTGAGCCTTGGCAAACCGCACAGTTCACAGGTAAAGTAATGGTGACTTTGAGAGAGTTTCCCTTGTCTTGTAAATGAGACAGTTTGGAATTGGGAATGGAATTGGTTTATATTGTCACATGGAACACAATGCAGTGAAAAACTTTAGTTTGCATGCTATCCAAACAGATCATTCCATACATAAGTACATCAAGGTAATAAAAAGGAAAAGCAAATGCAGAATAGGGTGTTACAGCCACAGAGAAAGTGCAGTGAGGGTTCAGCCTTGCACTATTCCCCCCCCGCTGCCTGTTGAAGGAGTTTGTATGTTCTCCCAGTGACCGCGTGGATTTCCTCCTGGTGCTCTGGTTTCCTCCCACAGTCCAAAGATGTACCAGTTGGAAGGTTAATTGGTCATTGTAAATTGTCCTGTGATTAGGTCAGGGTTAAACTGGGAACTGGTGGGAAGTGTGGCTTGAAGAGCTTGGAGGCCTATACCACGCTTTATCTCAATAAACAAATAAATATACCACCTTGAGATTCATTTTCTTACAGGCATTCACAGGAAAACAGAAATATAGTCAAATCAATGAAAAATCACACACAAAAAACTGACAAGCAACCAATTGACAACTCGTGCAAAAATTAGAACTAAACAAACAAATAATAAATAAATAAATATATGCATACATAAATGAATGAAGGAATAAATAGGTAAATAAATAAACAACACCGAGAACGAGGTTTCAAAAGTTTCAAAGGCACATTTATTGTCAGAGAAATGTATACAATATACATCCTGAAATGCTTTTTCTTCGGAACCATCCACGAAAACAGAGGAGTGCCCCAAAGAATGAATGACAGTTAAATGTTAGAACCCCAAAGTCGCCCCTCCCTCCCCTCCCTCCCGCGCGAAAGTGACAGCAAGCAACGATCCTCCCCTCCCCCTACCGGCAAAAAAAAGCATCAGCACCCACCACCGAGCATGCAAGCGAGAGCAAAAGCAACAGGAAAGACACAGACTTGCAGTACTCCAGACTATGCATTCACCCGGTACACGACACGCCACAGGCTCTCTCTCTCCCCCTAATAAGGGAGAAAGAGATGTCTTTGTTTCACGGTGAGAGGGGAGACATCTCCTTCTCTACATGGGTTGTAGAGTCCTTTAAGTGAGTCCATGCATTGTGCATTCGGTTCAGAGCTAAGGTGAATGAAGTTATCGACGCTGGCTCAGGAGCCTGATGATTGAAGGGTAATCACTGTTCCAGAACCCGTTGCTTTGGGACCTTAGGCTCGTGTACCTTCTGCCTGATGCCTTACCAATACCAAAACCAACTCATGAGCTTTGCTTTGTCCGCACCAGTGGGAAGATGCATAACTTTGGTGAATGGCTGGAAGAGGGAGAAGGTACTTAGCACCAGAATGTATTTATCTACTCCTGAGGGGCTCAGATTGTCAAATCTCTGTAAAGGTTTGGAGACTGTGTACTTAGGAAGGAGGGAGTGGAGGTGAAGAAAGGGCAAGGATGAGATGAGGTTGCAGTTAGAAGACGGTCGTTCAGATTGCTGTGGTTCATGATGTTCACACAAGAAGGATCAGTTTCGGCAGCAGAAGGCTCATGCATTATTCAGGACCCTGTCAGCAGAAACCTCCCTTCAGACTAAAGGCTCTGTTCTATCTGTGCACACCACTATGACTGTTAAACTCAGAAGCTGGGGAGGTTACTGCTGGTATATTATCAGATGACTGACGTGCTTAAACTGAATAAACTGAAGCTTTCACAAGTCTGGCGTTGTGCGGAAGGGTGATTTGAACTGGGCTGAGTGCAGTTGGAACTAGAGTATGTAAACCACAGAACACGACAGCATCATGCAGACTTTTCGGCCCACAATGTTGTGCCAACCTTTTAACCTACTCCAAAATCAATCTAAACCCTTTCATCTCTTATAGGCCTCCATTTTTCTTTCATCCATCTGCCGATCTAAGAGCTTCTTCAATGTCCTGAATGTATCCTCCTCTACCAGCGCTTCTGGCAGTGCATTCCACAAGTACTCGGGACATTGTCTTGTGAAAGGATACGACCAGCAGTTATTCCATCAGTTATCCTGGGAAAGCTCACTAAATCAGAATCAGTTTCTAATTACACTCAGCCCACCTCCACTGATGAGGCCAAGTCACCCGTATGCCCAACACCTGAAACCCTAAGTCTATTCCAAACTACAGTACATCATCGCAAGAGATTTCCAGGATGACGGAGAAAGTACTTTGGGGAGACTCACAGAGTCTACCTGCCCAAATGTAAAATACCCCTGTCCCATGATCTCCCAACCATTTTTCCACACGTAGCACCATCTGTCCATCTCACCTCGGCTGCATTAGCCGTCACAGAGCCTGCAGGTCTGGAGGGGTTGGGAGTTGTCCTCAAACCTGAGGGACTGGGTAGGAAGAAGAGCCCACGGCTGTCTGTGAGGAGTTTGTATGTTCTCCCCGTGACCGTGTGGCTTTCATCTGGGTGTTCCAGATTCCTCCCGCGGTCCAAAGACGTCCTGGTTGGTAGGTTAATTGGTCATTGTCAGTTGTCCGATAATTAGACTAGGGTTAAATCAGGAATTGCTGGGCAGTGCAGCTCAAGGAGCCGGAAGGACCAATTCTGCACAGTACCTCAATAAATAAATTAAACCTAAGAGGACTGGGGGAGCTAGAGTGACTGTAAATCATTTTCCCCATTAATGGGGCGGGACAGTGATTGTTCATGCTGTCAGACTGAAATAGCTGACTTCTATTGAATTTCCCACATGGCTTTCTGATCATCTCCCACACTTTACCCAATTTTCATTAACCCCCTCTTCCCTTCCACCTGCCCCAGCTCGCTATCTCATACCAATCCTCCACTCATCCCCCGTTTTATCACCTTTCCCTCATCCACCTCCTTTACCCCCCCCATCGTCTATTTCCATCCCACTCTCCCTCCTGGTTCCACCCACCGACAATCCATACATTTCACCTTCTCACCTCCTCCCCTTCCTCCATCTCCTCCTGGTTCATTCTGAACTTCACCTCTCTGCTAACAGTTCCCTTGATCATCCACCTGACTGATCAGATTCTGGCGCTAGTAACCTTTGTGTCACTGCCTCTCGTCTTCCAGCAACTGTCTCCATCTTCACCCTCACCCTCCTGCCCTCTGGCTCCCTCCTCCTCCATTTATCGTGTCCTCCCACTCTTTTTGACTATCACCAATCAAAGACATGTAAGACCATAAGATCATAAGACATAGGAGCAGAATTAGGCCATTCAGCCCATCGAGTCCACCCGGCCATTTCATCATGGCAGATCCTGGATCCCATATAATCCCATACATCTGGCCTCTCACCCTTGACGCCCCAACCAATCAGCAATCTATCAACTTCTTTTAAATACGAGGGGTGATTGATAAGTTCGTGGCCTAAGGTAGAAGGAGTCAATTTTAGAAAACCTAGCACATTTATTTTTCAACATAGTCCCCTCCTACATTTACACACTTAGTCCAGCGGTCGTGGAGCTTACGCATCTTGGACCTCCAGAAAGTGTCCACAGCAAGGGTGATTGATAAGTTCCTGGCCTAAGGTAGAAGGAGATGAGTTATATGGCTCTCGTTACATGCACATGCAGTTCAACACTTTGAGTGATTATGCAGAAAGTTTAAAGTTAATAACTCATCAGGGGTGGTTGATAAGTTTGTGGCCTACGATAGAAGGAGATTAGTTGTACGGCTCTCATTACACGCACATGCAGTTCAACTCTTTGAGTGATTGTGCAGAAAGTTTAAAGTTAATGACTCATCAGGGGTGATTGATAAGTTTGTGGCCTAAGGTAGAAGGAGCTAAGTTATTAACTTCAAATTTTCTGCATAATACCCACAGACTTGGCCTCCACCACAGACTGTGGCAGAGCATTCCGCAGATTCACCACTCTCTGGCTAAAATAATCCCTCCTTATCTCTGTTCTAAAAGGTCTCCCCTCAGTTTTGAGGCTGTGCCCTCTAGTTCTGGATACCTCCACCAGAGGAAACATCCTCTCCACATCCACCTTATCCAGTCCTAGATACATACAGAAAGGTGCTGGAAAAGGGCCAGTAACATCATGAAGGATCCCACCCACCCTGCTCATGGACTGTTTGTCCCACTCCCATCAGGGAGGAGGCTACGTAGCATTCACACCAGGACCACCAGACTCAAAACCAGTTACTTTCCCCAAGCGGTAAGAGTGATCAACACCTCCAGCCACTAACTCCACCACTACTTTATTGTTTCCTTATGTGCAGTCTAGCATCGCTTTATGGACTTGGAATCAATCTATATATATATATATATAACCTGTCTTATGTATTCAAATTGTGGTTTTTTTTATTACTGTGTTCTTTATCTTTTGTGCTTTTCGTGCTGCATCAGCTCTGGAGTAACAATTATTTTGTTCTCCCTACGCTTATGTACAGGAAATGACATAAAACAATCTTGAATCTTGAGTCCCACCTAGCTTGACCGGCCTGTTGTCCTTCTACATCTGTTCTCCAGCAATCACCACTGGCCCCCTGTCTCACCACCCCACCCCACACCCCACTTTATACTGGCCATCTCCCCTCTCCACTCTCTGGTCTTGATGCAGGGTTTTGATCCAAAAAATTAACAGTTCGTTCACCCTCCCATTACACTGCTCAACCCATTGATTCCTTCCAGCAGATTGTTGTTCTAGATTCTAACATCTGCAGTCTCTTGTGTCTCCAATATTGAATCCAAATACATAGCTTTACTTCTGTCTCACGCACCTAAGCACCCTTTAGGTCTCGTGCTTGACTTGGTGAACAATGACAAAAGTTTTGATGTACACTCAGTGGTTCTCTGCTGCTGTACCCCATCCACTTTAAGGTTCGAAGTGTTGTTCAGAGATGCTCTTCTGCACACCACTGTTGTAACACGTGGTTATGTGAATTACAGTCGCCTTCCTGTCTGCTTGAACCAGCCTGGCCATTCTCCTCCAACCTCTTTCATTAACGAGGTGTTTTTGACCACAGAAATGCCACTCACTGGATGCTTTTTTGTTTATCACACCATTCTCTGTAAACTCTAGAGACAGTTGTACATGATCAACAGTTTATGAGATACTTAAACCACCCCACAGTACACAGTCAAATTCACTCAGATCACATTTCTTCTTCATTCTGATACTTAGCCTGAACAACAACTGAACCTCTTGACCATGTCAGCATGCTTTTATGCGTCGAGTTGCAGCCACACAATTGAATGATTCAATATTTGCATTAATTGTGATGGTTTTGGGTTTCCGAACTGCAAAGTTCTAAACTCAGGTGAAGACTTTAAACCCTATTGGATATAAATAACCAAGTGTACCCTCACTAAAGAAGGTTATACTATAACTACCCAATCTTCAAAAACTAGTTCACTTCTCTGTTTATTCTCCATGGCATGTTTAGCTGCCAACACTCACTATTGGAGTGGTGAGTCCCCTTTCCCTACCAAGGAGAAGATACTTCTAGCTAACAAAGTAATTTAAAACACAGTTAATTAATTTTCAGTGATACACATTTAAGTTCAAACAATGTTCTTAAAATGTATTTGAAACTCACGTAGGATTTCCAAATTACAAGCCATTTCTAAAATACAAAGCATTTGTTAGACACAAAAGATCTCCAAAAGCACAGGTACAATTCCTATAAACTAAAAGATATACTAATGATGCAGATGAACAAATTATCCATTGCAGAAATCAAAGCCAGAAGAATGGATCCTAGTTCACTCCATGTTTCTTTCATGCTTCTTGATGTTTCTTACCCTATTCCTAATAAGCTTGAACTGCTCTCTACATTTATACAGTTTTTCTGTCACTTGTGTGACTTCTCAAGTATATGATAATTCCTCGGATAACTTTTTATACAAATGGTCTAAAAGCTTTTTGGAGACACAAATCCCAGCTGCCCATAATCAATGCTATGAAGCTAACTTCTTTGAGTACATAAAACTTCCAACATTAATAGATCAGTTTTTGATATGATAAATTTTATTATTCATTGGGTCTACAAGCCTCCTTGACCTAAACAACTTAGTCAGCTTGTCTGCTTTGAAACAAGCCAAATTAATTAATCCATTGTCCTATACTACATGTCTTGGGCTTGCAGTTTGTTCCTTAGACAGAACTAGTTTGCAAAGTTGTGTTTTTGGCTTCAAACTGATTACTGCTTGTCACTTACATTTTAAGAACTGAAGACTAGCTCCTGTTTATGACAAAAAGCTAAACAATGTTAGTTGGAAGTTTACTTACAACCGTTTGATCTTACAAGTAGTAGCTGTTGTGTTTAGAAAGTAAGCTTAGCAAAATATGAGGCTCCCTGATGCAGAATGCATCCATCGCATAACAAGCACACGTACAGGTTCACCTAATAAAATGGCCATTGAGTGAATTTTCCTCAGGGGATAAATCCCATGGGTCCACTATTTCAATGGATTTGTATTCAGGTTTACATTTTTCAATCGTAATTCTCATTCCTGGGATTTCCCCGGAGTCAGCATCCCTTGGAAATTCAGGAAGGAGATTACACATGAAGACCTTTATACTTAGATATCGGCTTCAGCTCATCGACCTGCCCAGAAATCAGCAGGAATGTCTGTGCTTCCTGAAATTTCCCAATTTCACTGCCAGTTCAAATAAAGAAGTCAAAATCATAGCCATTGCTGTTTTTATTAATACCATTGAAAGAAATTGCAGATTCTTTTATGTCATACACTGAAGGGCAGCGTTGTTAGTGTCAGCATCTAAAACAATCAAAGCCCTGTTGTTTTCCTGTAGTGTGAGTGCTGGCTGTGTTGAGTGAACCATCGGCAATTATGGATAGAATTACAGAATTGACAGGAAACACTTCACAACAATACAGGAAAAAAATGCTTGTATCATTAAATGGGAGTCTGTTTAGGGATTTGCCTCAGGAAACCTTTACGCTGGTGCTTTTTTAAAATAAAGCTTTAGAATGCAGAAATTGAAATGAGCATGGTTAGTGCAGGAGCAAGTTATTAGAGATGAAATTTTAAAGGTTTTCATTGTCATGTCGTTCCACAACCAATTCACAGAATATTAAATATTTGAGTGCAGTACAGGATCTTTGGCCTACTCTAAGGTCAAACTACACCTTCCCTTCTAACATAGGCCTCTATTTTTCTATCATCCCTGTGCCTCTCTAAGAGGTTCTGAAATGTATCCCCTAATGTATTTGCCTCTATCACCAATCCTGGCAGTGGGAATGAGACAGAGCTAGCATTGAGTCAATGGACTGAATGGTCTTCTTTTGTGCCTTCACGATTTTATGGTTTTGCAGTGAAAACAATAGACGAAATGCATCGTTCACTCAGTGGCCACTTTATTAGGTACACCTGTACACCGGCTCAATAATGCAAGTATCTAATCAGCCTATCATGTGGCAGCAACTCAATGCTTAAAAGCATGCAGACATGGTCAAGAGGTTCAGTTGTTGTTCAGACTGTTACAACAGTGATGTGCGGAGGAGCATCTCTGAATGCCAGCGTTTACCCTGCCAGGCATCCTAAGAATCTTATGTATCATGACAGTGTAGAGCTTTACAGTGCCAGCTGTAAGATCGGGGTTCAAATCCCGCCGCTCTCTCTGAGGAGTTTGCACGTTCTCCCTATGACTATATGCTTTTTCTCTGAGCGCTCCAGTTTCTTCCCACAGTCCAAAAACATACAAGTTAGGGTTAGTCAGTTGCGGGCATGAAGTTAAGCTTGCAGGCTGCCCCAGCATATCTTATACTGTGTTGGCCGCTGATGCAAACGACGCATTTCACTGTATGTTTCTTTGTACGTGTGACAAATAAAGGTGATCTCTCTTTCTTCTTTCTTATCATCAGTGAACAAAGTTTAACAGGTCTGTTTAGCCTTTCCTAGTAAAGCAAAATTACCACACTCTAGATCATCCTGGTGAAATTTCCCTGAACAGCTTCCCATGGGATAATATCTTTCTTTAAATAGAAGGGACCAAAGCCTCTTGCAGTTACCTTGGAAGCGCTTTCACCTACGCCATAGACATTTGCAGCCAGAGCTCCCGGGTTTTATACTCCGACTCTGTTGTAGCGAGGGTCAGCGTTTCATTACCTGCTGCACTGGAGTGCACTGACAAGGGGGTGGCTAAAAGGCATTTACTTACACAGCATCTTCTGGCTCCATTTACTTCTTTGCCTCAATAATTTCGATACCTGAGATTTCCTCTGAACAGCGTCCACTCTGCTCGCACTGCTACAGCTTTCACACTACTCTAACACTGTAAATGAACACTTTAGAATATAAAGTGACATAGGCTCTGTATTTACCTGTGCCTAAAACATAATTGCACAGACCTCTGTTATCTACTATACTCAGATGGACAGCTGCAGAAATGTTAACAGAGCCACGAGACTCAGACTGCACATTGGTTCAGGGGAGCCTTGTAACCGTGACATCTCTAAATTATCTGGCAGAATACTTCAGTCAAACCTGTTTTTCTCTCTTTTTCAGTGAAATTAGCACATACGTTAGAGCATGCATGGCAAACGAAATGGAAAGCACACTTTGCAAAGCATAGGAGTCTGAGCCCTCTGTATTTTCTCAGCTTCAAGTAGATGGAAGAAAGGAGATTTTGAGAGGTGATGGCGTTAGAGCTGATCAAAAAAAAACTGACGTGTGAAAGAACTTCCAATATTTAAATCAGATATAAATTCAATTTGAAGATTAGCTTTACATGCACATTGAAACATTGAAAGATACAGTGAAAAGCATTGTTTGCATCAAAGCAAATCGTCGAGGATTGTGCTGGGCAGACTGCAAGTGTCACCATGCTTCAGGCACCAACGTAGCATGCCCACAACTCACCAGCCCTAATTGTAAGTCTTTGGAACGTGGGAGGAAACTGCAGCACTCGAAGCGGTGATCGCTGGCGCAGTAACGTTATGCACGTACCACTACGCTAGCATGCCGCCCACTTACTGATTTGGTCTCGCACGTCCAATTCATACCTTTCCCAGCGGATTACTTACAAGCATGTGTGGCGCGTGGCCAAGTGGTTAGGGCATTGGACTAGCGATCTGAAGCTCGTGGGTTCAAGCCTTGGCCGAGGCAGCGTGTGTGTCATTGACCAAGGCACTTAACCATACATTGCTCCAGTCCACCCAGCTGAGAATGGGCACTGGCAAAAATGCTGAAGGTTAACCTCGCGATAGACTGGCATCCTATCCGGGGAGGGGGTGCGGGGAAGAGTCTCATACTCTCAGTCGCTTCACGCCACGGAAACCGACATGAGATTTGGCCTGATGGGCCACAAAGGCTCGTGACAGACTTTATTTACACGTTATATCACTCCAATGAACATATCCTAAGGCTGAATAGTAAAACTGATAAGATTATTTTTATTATTTAATAGCCTAAACAGACTGGTGGACCTTAACCAGTCAAGGCTGGTTAAGCACTGATTAAAAACCATGTGTGTTAATGCTTGAATAGTTTTCTGCAACTTGATGTACTGTAGTCTATTCTATACTTCTAAAAGGAAGTAGGACTTACCTTAGAGCCTCAAACATCCTTAAAGGTTTAGGAGCCTTTAGAACTGAGACACAGTAGTGTAATGGTTTGTGCAATCACTTTACAGTGTCAGCGATCACTAATCGAGGTTTGTTACCCGCCACTGTCTGTAAGGAGTTTGTATATTCTCCTTCTGGCCATTTAGTTTCCTCTAGTTGCTCCAATTTGCATCCACATTCTAAAAATGAATGAGCTAGGGTTAACACATTGTACTATGTTGACACCAGAAGCTTGACACTTGCAGACTGCTACCACAGGACATCCTTGGACACACAAATGATTGGTCAGCGCAAAGAATCCATTTCACTGTATGTTGTGTTCAAATTCAAGTTTAATTATCATTCAACCATACGTGAATACCCATGAATACAGCCAAACGAAACAGCGTTACTATGGGGCCAAGGTGGAAAATGTAGTACCAACAGTCATACACAGCACAAGGCACATAGAGCACATATAAGCTAGAAAGTAAACAGACCATCACACAAAAATTATATACATACAGCCTGAGTCTCTGAGTGACATGTACTGTAAATTGATGGTGCATAGATATTATCAGCAAAAACAAGCAGTTCTCAACAAGTCTGCAGATTAACGTATTCACACACACAATCCAGTTTGTCATTCCACTGACGGAGGAACCAGCCCCCAGTCCAGCACGGACGCTGCGCTGCGCCGCCTCTGGCGTCTCCTCTCCTTGACTGCTGAAACAGGCTTGAGGCCTAGTTCTTGAGGCTGTGCAGCTCCCCCGCCATCTGTCTCACCAGGCAAGCAGCACCTTCCATTATCAATGTTCAAAAAGGTCTCGCGATTGTAAGAAAAACATCCAAGTCAATCACTCACAGTTCGGCTGCGTGCTGCCTTCGCACACTAACTCTGATGCCATCCTGTGGCATGCAGTAACACGGTCCGCACCAAGTCCAGCTCCTCCGCCGACGAGCAACTCGCTGATGGGCTAGCCCTGCAGTAACTGAAGTTGTTAATGTCTAGCGTTATCCTGCAATCATAAAGAAGACATTTTAAAAAGACAGGGAACACCTCTGGTTGGCCCCTGAGAGGTCGTTACGCCTGAACGTATCGCCATCTTACCAGGAAGTGTTGATGCTTCGATGTACATGTGACAAATAAAGCTAATCTTTATCTCTTTAGAGCTTGCCGTGGGTGGATGATAATTCCTATGAGACAACACTGACTGCCTCATTTGTTGTAAAGCCGCAAGGTGGTGAACGGCCTTGTAGAGGTCTGTATAATTCCTTTCATGCAGCAGTGACATCTTGTGAACAATCTGCTAATTCTGCATCTCATTCTGGATTGGTCAACCTTCACAGTGACAAGGAACTAGCTGGGAGTGGGCCATTGCTCCCTCACTTCACAACTTAATGAACCGACCTGCGAGCTGAGATGTTCCTCGGTGTCCTGTAGGACCTCACTCTGAAGTATCCCCAGAAGACAATAATCCTCTCTTCCAGCGAAGCTAAATCTGTGCAAGCAGGAGGCACATGGGGGCATGAGGACTGTTGAGCTGTTGTGCTCGGAGTTCAGCATCCCATCATCGGCTAGACCGGGGATCAATGTGGGAGATCGAAGCCTGAAGGCTGATTAGAAGTCTGCAAGTCAAAGCTCAATGGCTGGAGTCTGGAATCTGGAGTCTGGAGTCTGGAGTCTGGAGGTGTGTCCTGTGCGTGGGTCGGGGGGGAGGGGATGGTGGAGGTAGAAAAGGAGCTTGTTCTGCTGTTGTTGTTTTGTTGCTTGTTGTGTTCTGTGTTGTTCTGCTGAGCTTTGCGGGCACGCTATGTTGGTGCCGGAGAGTGTGGTGACACTTGTGGGCTGCCCCCAGCACACCCTTAAGCCTGATTTATACTTCTGCGGCAACTCGACGCCGTAAGTACTGCGTCACCGCAAACCCTATGCAGAGCCGACGCGGATCCCTACGCCAGAGCCTGACACACACCTCTCCCAAAGTATAACTATGCGTCGCGGTAACGCAGACCGCAACAACTATGATTGGTCCGCTTGGTAGCATCGCATTGCCTCCTACGCTGCAATAGCTTCCCATTGGACGACTGAAGGGCAGGGAAGGGACACTGGCTGCAATGCTTTCCATAAAGCTTTACAGACCTCCGAAAGTATGGAGGACACATTTCGCTTTTACGAAAAAAGACACTTGCTTTAAACTTGTTTACCCCCAGAAAGACTACCATGATCATGAAGCCTTGCGTGGGCAGGTGTGTGCACATGCGCGACGTGCCCAAATTGCAGAGTGATGCAGACACACCAAAGCACAAGTATAAATGCTTGCAAGGCGCGTAGGCCACTTGCGTAGGTTACGGCGTCGAGCCGACGCAGAAGTATAAATCAGGCTTTAAGTGTGTTGGTCGTTAACACATACAAAATGTTTCACTGTATACTTTCATGAACATGTGAGAAATAAATCTGAATCTGAATTGCAACAAACACATAAATAGTTAAAGAAAAGGAAACTCACAGCTTTAGGTCAAGATGAATCAAGTCGAGTTCATTATCATATGCACAAGCACAAGTGCAGTGGGATACAGTTACAGTGAAAGCCTGATTGCAGGACCATCAGAGGCACCTAAGTACCGAACACATAGAATATGAATTATACATAAGTTATGCAAGACAGTCAAGAGAGAGAAAACAAAAGACTGTAAAAACAAGAGCTTAGTGCAAAAAACAAAGACACAATCAGAGACAAGTCCACGGTCGTGCAAGAGGTGGTCTGTAGAGTTCCTTTGCTGAGGTACGAATGGGGTTGTGCAGGTCAGCGCAAGAACTAGATTACACAAGAGATTCTGTGGGAAATCTTGAGCAACACACACAAACTGCTGGAGGAAATCAAGTCAGGCAGCGTTCTCAGAGGGGGAACAAACAGTCGTCGTTCTGGGCCGAGGACCATCCGTCAGGTGATAGAACATAGAATAGTACAGCACATTACAGGCCCTTTGGCCCACAAAGTTGTGCCAACCCTCAAACCCTGCCTCCCATATAACCCCCCACCTTAAATTCCTCCATATACCATATTCCTCCATAGGTGATGATGAGAAGCTAACTCCGAACCAGAATTAAAATCAGATCTATAAATACTGGTATAGAGTATGCCGTGAAATTTGTTGTTTTGTGGCAACAGTATAGTGCAGTACATAAAAAAACTATAAATTACAATAAGGAATATTAAAAAATAAATAGTGCAAAAGCAGTGAGGTAGTTTTTAAGGAATCATTGAGTGTGTGCCTTCAGGCACCGGTACCTCTTCCTTGATGGTGGCAATGAGAAGAGGGCATGTCCTGGGTGGTGGGGGTCCTTAATGATGGATGCCGCCTTATTGAGGAATTGCCCCTGGAAGATGTCCTTCATGGTGGGAAGGCTTGAGTCCATGATGGAGCTGAGTCTACAACCCTGTACAGATTTTCCAATCCAGTGCATTGGTGCCTCCATGCCTGATGGCAATGCAACCAGTTAGACTGTTCCTGAAACTGATGGTGTGGGCTTACAGCTTCTGTACCTCCAGCCCAACAGGAGCGTCGAGTTCAAGCCAGCAGATGAACTTGATTGGATTTATTTACTGGCATACCCTTCCTCTTGGCATCACGTATAGTGCCAGCAGCGTGATCCCTCGAGTCGAGCTTGATGTTTTCCTGAGGGATCATTCCCTTTCTTCAGAATAACTGTGTGTGACTTTGTTTAACGTGGGAGACTGATACATTGGCAGCCACTGCATGGTCCTTAACAGATCAGGGTCGGGGTGCATCGGCATGGCGTGCAAGACTAGTGGGTCCCTTCCCTGATGCAGCCTTCCTCCGACTTTACTGCCATTCTAATGTGTCGCCATCTTCCACAAGCTCTGCCATTGAGGTCTTGGTTTGTCGGGAATCCCCCTCTCCTCTTACTAACCATGGGTAACCCTACTATTTGGCATCACTCTCAGGATCGCAGATAAACTCACAAGCCTCTCCACCCCGACAAGGTGATGATCCTCAGAGAAGATTTTTACATTTTATTTTATTGAGAGATACAGCGTGGAACAAGCTCCTCCGGCCCAACGAGCTGCACTGGCCAGCAACACTCCTATTTAACCCTAGGACAGTTTATAATGACTGATTCACTTACCAACCGGTACATCTTTGTAATGTGGGGGGAAACCGGAGCACCCGGAGGAAACCCTCGCAGTTCACAGTTCATCCTTTGTATGCCCTTGCAGAGGATGCTGGAACTGAACTCTGAACCCTGACACCTCAAGCTGTAACAGCATCGCACTAACTGCTACGTTACCATGGCATCCAAGATCATGTAATTCACGTGTATTAAGTTGCATAAAACCTATTTAACATTAACACGAAGAGCAAATAATGGGTTAAAAGCTGAGAGGTCAGCATTCACATTGCTTCTCATTGATGTCAACAATGGGCATTTTTAAATCCTTCAGCAGTATAAATAGGTTACTTGTTCACCACACTTACAGTAATGTAATATTTAAGGTCAACGAGAGATCAGTTTACCATGTGTCAGTGGTTAACACTTGGCAGGCACTTTGGCAATAGTTGTTCCTTCAAATGTACTGCTCCAGAAATGTTCCCATCATTCCCTTTGAGCAATACACCAGGGGAAATAGGATCAAAGTTCAAAGTAATTTTATTATCGACGTAGGTATATGTCACCTTGGGATTCATTTTCACAGTAAAAAATACAATTTAATCAATGAAAAGCTACACACAAATACTGGCAAACAACCAATGTACAAGTGAAGACAAGACCATAATATATAGAAGCATAATATATTTGGCCCATCAAGTCTGTTCAGCTATTTCATCATGGCTGATCTATTTCTCTCTCAGTCCCAGTCTCCTGCCTTATAACCATATAACCATATAACAATTACAGCATGGAAACAGGCCATCTCGACCCTTCAAGTCCGTGCCGAACTCTTACTCTCACCTAGTCCCACTGACCTGCACTCAGCCCATAACCCTCCATTCCTTTCCTGTCCATATAGCTGTCCAATTTAACATTAAACAACAACATCGAACCTGCCTCAACCACTTCTGCTGGAAGCTCGTTCCACACAGCTACCACTCTCTGAGTAAAGTTCCCCCTCATGTTACCCCTAAACTTTTGCCCTTTAACTCTCAACTCATATCCTCTTGTTTGAATCTCCCCCACTCTCAATGGAAAAAGCCTATCCAGAACAACTCTATCAATCCCCTTCATAATTTTAAATACCTCTGTCAAGTCCCTCTTCCGTATCCCTTCATACCCTGACCAATCAAGAGTCTACCAACCTCTGTCTTAAATAAACCTAATGACTTGGTCTCCACAGCCACCCGTGCAACAAATTCCTTAGATTCACCACTCTCTGGCTAAAGAAATTCCTCTTCATCTCCATTCTAAGTGGACTTCCCTCTATCCTGAGGTGGTGTCCTCTGGTTATAGAGTCCCCAAGAATAGGAAACGTCCTTTCACATGCACTCTATCCTTTCAACATTCTATAGGCTTCAATGAATTCCAGTGAGTACAGGCCCAAAGCCATCAAGAAAAACTGTGCAAATAAAACAATAAGTAAATAAATACATAATACTGAGAACAGGAGATGTAGAGTCCTTGAAAGTGAGTCTGTAGGTTGTGGATTCAGTTCAGTGTTAAGGTGAGTGAAGTCATCCATGCTGGTTCAGATGGTTCTAGGCTAATAACTGTTCCTGAGCCTGGTGGTGTGAGACCGAAATCTCCTGTACATGCTGCCTGATGGCCTGGATGGTGAAATATGGTCTTCAGAGGCTTCTCTGTCAAAGGAAAATGAAATGTAATAACAGGAAAGCCACTGCACAATCAGCTCCAGTGCTCTAGCACCCTAATAGTGCAGTTGTAACAGGAATGTTACAATTAGAAATTAGACGAAGAATTGAGATTGCAAGATCAACGTTCTGGAGCCTGAGTGATGTGCTGTGTGGCAAGAGGTTGGACTCTGGGCTGCGTTGTTGAATTTGGAAATGCTACGTCTGGAGCAGTCTGTTGTATGGAGTCGAATCGTGGACCTTATGCAAGGAAGCGCAACGACGACTGGAGGCATTTGAAATGTGGTGTTTAAGGAGAATGCAGAAAATTAGATGGGTGATGAAGGTCGGTAATATGGAAGTGTTGGAGAGAGTGAGGAGAGGAAAGGAGTTGATGAAGAATGTGCGGAAAAGGAAGCTGGAATATGCTGGGCACTTGTTAAGAGGTGGTGGATTGCAGAAATTGTTCTTGGAAGGGATGATAGAAGGAAAGAGGGAAAGAGGAAGGCAGTGAACCACTTGGTATGATAATGTGAGGCAATGGACTGGGTTGGGTTATGCTGAGGCCAGAAAAAAAGCGCAAGATCGAAGAAGATGGAGGTGCATAGCCGCCAACCCCGGATTCGGGACGGCATCCACTGACTGATTGACTGAACAGGAATGAATTTCATACAATCTGCTGTCCATAACACCATTAAGACATATACCTGCCAGTTAAACAATCTCCTTCCTCTCTCCTCTTGATACGCTGATGAGTATTTAGCTGAGTCAACGTGTGGAATAGGAACATGGAATCCTGAACAAGGAATAGGAATAGGAACAAATAATCTTTAGAAACACACACAAGACACTGGAGGTACTCAGCAGGTCAGGCTGCATCTATGGAAGGGAATAAACAGTCAACATTTCAGACTGAGACTCTTCATCGGGACTGGAAAGAAAGGGGGCAGAAGCCAGAATAAGAAGGTGGGAGGAGGAGAAGTACAATTTGACAGGTGAAGGAAGATGATGCATCTTAATGGTGCTCCCCTTGGTAAAATGGCTAACCAGTAAATGGCAATAGAGTACATTATGGTGGGCTTAGTGTCCTCACAATTCAGGGGTAGGTGGCGGCAGGAAAGGAGCTGGGGAATGAAAGGGGGCTAATATTAGGAAGGACTGCAATGGCAAGGTTGATCAACAGGTTAACTATCATGTAAAAGACACGCCATCAGCACTACTTCATTAGGATTTGGACGAGGCTGATGCACGTTCCTACCCTGTCCTTGGGCACTAGTACAACAGATGCCTGTCTGAAACAGGTGGGAAGCTCAGAGCACAGAAGGAAGAGATTGAATATGACACAAGAGGTACTGCAGATGCTGGAAATCTACAGCAACACACACCCAACTTGCTGGAGGAGCTCAGGAGGTCAGGCAGCATCTACGGATAGGAACGAACTGTTGATGTTTCAGGCGGAGACCCTTCATCAGGACTGGAAAGGAAGGAGGAAGCTTAAATACATCTGTAAATACTGCAGTAAGCTGATCTTTAGAACTTGGCCAGGTATGCCATCAGGATTGGATGCCTGTCGTGGATTCACCCTCCTGTAACGATGCCCAGACATCAATGTAAGAGACTGAGATTACTGGGCCATCTAGGGATGTGGAGGCTCGTGCGGATGTGTCATAGTTCTCCCTATCAAAGTGTGCGCAAAAGGGCAATGTGGGAGTGATAGCTCTGTCATTAGGAAGGAAATGAAGAGACAAAAGGTGCACAGTGTGCTGATGACTGATAGTGTGTTTCTTTGTGATCCGAAATGAGCAAAAAACCATTGCCCATCAAGTGACAGAATACAGCCATAGACACAAGAGATTCCGCAGATGCTGGAAATCTTGTGCCAGGCACACTAAATGCAGGAGGAGCTCAGCAGGTCTGGTCAGGCAGTATCTATGGAAAGGAATAAGCAGTGAACGCTTCAGGCTGAGACTCTTCAGCAGGATTGGAAAGGGAGGGGGAAGACGGCAGATTAAGAAGCGGGAGGGAGGAGAGAAGGAGTGCAGACCGGCAGGTGATAGGTGAGACCAGGTGAGGGGAAAGGTGGGTGGGTGGGGGAGGAGAAGGATGAATGAGAAGGTGGGAAGGGGATAGGTGGAAGAAGTAAAGAACTGAAGAAGAAGGAATCCAATAGGAAAGGACAATGGCTGGTTTTGCCTATCACCTACCTTGTTCTCTGGCCCTCCCTTCCAGCTTCTTATTCTGGCTTCTTCCCCTTTCCTTTCCAGTCCTGATGAATGGTCTTGGTGGCAATGTCAACTGTTTAATTCCTCTGCATTGATGCTGCCTGACTTGCTGAGCTCCTCTGGCATTTTGTGTGTCCTGCTACTAAATACAGCCAATGTTTAACTATATGGGATTTGAAGGTGAAGCAGCCCCAAGTCATCGGGGAGTCATTAGGATGACGAGGCTGGCTGACGAGGAATATTGAATAAGGAAAACGAAGGAAGCAAACATCATGGTTACGCAGCTGGGTTTGAATGAATCCTGTGACAAATAAAAGACCAGTCTTAAGAGGAAGATTAGGACGGCATATGAGATGGATTTAGCAGGCAAGGTTAAAGATAATCCCAAGTGGTTCTTCACTTATATTAATAGTAAAAGAGTGACTAGGGAGAGACTCATTTGTTCGTTATGTGCCATATCGTATGACTTAGGCAATCATGGTCTTTCCATGACCATGATTGTTCTTGGCAAACTTTTTCTACAGAAGTGGTCTGCCATTGCCTTCTGGACAGTGCCTTTACGAGACGGGTGACCCCAGCCACTATCAATACTCTCCAGAGATTGTCTGTCTGGCGGCAGTGGTCACCAGGGCTTGTGATATGCTCCAGATGCTTATGTGACCTTCCACCATTTGCCCCCATGGCTTCATGTGACCCTGATCAGGGGGAGGGGCTAAGCAGGCGCTACACCTTGCCCAAGGGTGACCTGCAGGCTAGCGAATGGAAGAAGCACCTTATACCTCCTGTCATCATCATCATCATCAGGTGCTGTGCCCAGTTTGAGCTTTGACTGCCTTGGCCCACACACTCCTGTTTCGGGTCAAGCGGATCAATTCATTGGTATTCATTTCCAGTTCTTTGGCTGCTGTCTCCATCATTATTTGCCTTTGTCTTCCTCTTGCTTTCTTCCTGTCAATCTTTCCCATAATTACCGTGCATTCTAACTCCTCTTTCCTAATCACGTCCAATGAAGTTACGTTGCCTTTTCATGATCTCATACATTATTTCTCTTTTTGTGTTTGCTCTGTTCATGACATCCTCGTTACATATTCGTTTCGTCCATAATATTCTTTGCATCCTCCTCAAAAACCACATCTCTGCTGCTTCAATTTGTTTCCTCATGTTACTAGATATTGTCCAACATTCTGATCCATATAACATAATTGGATAAATGTAACATTTCAGTACTCTGAGGTGGGTTGTCATGCCTAGTTTAGTATTGGTCAGTATACTCTTCATTCTCGTAAAGGTGTCTTTTGCCATCCCTATTCTTCTTTTGATGTCCATGTCACACCTGCCATCTGATGTCACCCAACTTCCTAAGTAGCAAAAGTTCTGTACTTCCCCATTTATTCTCAGCCTGCAGATAGGATTCTCCTTCTTTTTGGATATCACCATACATTCTGTCTTTTTGCAATTGATAGAAAGATCCATTTTTGCACATTCTTCAACAATTATATCAATTAAGTTTTGTAGTTCTTCCTCCGTACTTGCAATTAACACAGTGTCATCTGCATATCTGAAATTATTGATGTTTTCACCGCCAACTTTGATTCCCAAGATGTCTCTTAAATTTTGTAATATTGTTTCAATGTACACATTAAACAAATCAGGGGAGACAACACACCTTTGTCTAATGCCTCTCTTGATTTTTGTAAACTGATTCACTTCTCCATCTATTCTTACAGTGGCATTTTGTTCCCAGTACAGATTTCTGATTAGGCAGAGGTCTTTCAAATCTAGATCTAGAGTTTCCTGTAATATTTCAAATAACTTATTGTGCTTCACTTTATCAAATGCCTTTGTGTAGTCGATAAAACAAACAAACAAATCTTTTTGTACTTGAATAGCTCGTTCTGATAGTATCCTTAACATCAATATTGTGTTTCTTGTACCTTTGTCTTTCACAAAACCACATTGTTCTTTGCCTATTTCAGCCTGTATCTTACTTTTAGCTCTTGTCATCAAAATTCTTAGAAGTATCTTAGTGATATGACTCATTAAACATATGGTCCTATGTAATTCACATCTTATTGCTCCATGTTTCTTAGGAAGAGTGATAAATAATGATTTTTTCATCTCTTCTGGTATTATTCCAGTCTCATAAATGTCATTAATTAAATCAGTAAGTTTTCAATTCCAGAATCATCAATGGCGATAATTTGTTCTGTTATTAATTCATCAGAACCTGCTGCCTTTCCTTTCTTCATTTTACTTATTGCATTACGAACTTCAGATTTTAAAATACTTAGACCTTCAATGTTCTTAATTTCTTGTTTTTCACCTCGATCGTCTTCAAACAATTCCTGAACATACTCAGTCCATCTGTTCATAATCTCATCTTTTTCCATGATAACGGTACTGTCCTTTGCTTTCAAACATCCACCTGAATAACAGAGGAGCTTTTTACCAGCGATATTCTTGATTTGTTGATGTAACCTTTTTGGATCAGTAATAGGGATTCTTTCTAGTTGCTTACGTTCCTGGTTTAACCATTCTTCTTTGGCTTTTTGACATAAACTTTTAACTTTTTTATCTAAGGACTTATATGCCATAGAATTTACTTTCTTCAGTCTCCTTTCTTCCATTAGATTTTTGATGTTACCTGTCATCCATTTATTCTTTGTACTTTTTTCTTGTTCAGGAATCACTGACTTTGCTGATTCTACCAAAGCATCCTTTAGAGAGTTAAACTTCATTTCTACATGATTGCAACAGATTCTATTTCTAGACTTTGATTCTATTTCTATACTATATATACTTAGTGTAATTCACACAGTTTTTCTTTTCTGTATTATCATGTATTGCATTGTACTGCTGCTGCAAAGTTAACAAATTGCATGACATAAGCCGGTGATATTAAACTTGATTCTGATTCAGATTCTGAACATTTTGTTCTTGTCAGTTTTCGCCCCACATCTCCCTGAGCCGGGCTGCTGCGCAGGCTCCCAGAGCTGGGGAGGTTGACAGCTCATTTGCTGCTCCCAGTCTCCAGGAGCTGGGGGCCAGTGGCCCCAGTTTCCTTGGAGATGCTGTGTATTGGATGCCGTGCTCCTCCCAGTCTCCTGGAACCGAGGGCCAATGGCCTCTGGGCTGTCCCTGCCTGTGTCGTCAGTTTCCCGTCTTTACTTCAGAGGGGCTGCTGGTGTCTGTTTGCTGTCTTGCCTTTTTCTTCCTGTTTATTTTTGTTCTTTGTCTCTTCGATGGTGTTTTCTGGAACAACTTCTTCACAACCCACCCATCTTCTTGCCCCACACACAAAATGCTGGAGGAACTCAGCAGGCCAGGCAGCATCTATGGAAAAGTGTACAGTCCACACTTCAGGCCGAGACCCTACAGTAGGACTGTAGATAAAAAGTTGAGGAGTAGATTTAAACGGTGGGGTTGGGGAGAGAGAAACACAAGGTGATAAGTGAAACATGAAGGGGAAGGGATGAAGTAAAAAGAGGGGAAGTTGATTGGTGAAAGAGATACAGGGCAGGAGAAGGGGGAGTCTGATAGATGAGGACAGAAGGCCATGGAAGAAAGAAAAGGGGGAGGAGCACCAGGGGGAGGCAAATGGGCAGGCAAGGAGATAAAGTGAGAGAGGGGAAAGGGAATGGGGAATGGTGAAGGAGAGGGTGGGGGACATTACCGAAAGTTCAAGAAATCAATGTTCATGACATCAGGTTGGAGGCTACCCAGACAGAATATAAGGTGTTGTTCCTCCAAGCTGAGTGTGGCTTCATCATGACAGTGGAGGAGTCCATGGATGGACATATCGGAATGGGAGCAACACACATCAAAGTTGCTGGTGAACGCAGCAGGCCAGGCAGCATCTTTAGGAAGAGGTACAGTCGACGTTTCAGGCCGAGACCCTTCGTCAGGACTAACTGAAGGAAGAGTTAGTAGGAACTCGGTCTGAAACGTCGAATGTACCTCTTCCTAGAGATGCTGCCTGGCCTGCTGCATTCACCAGCAACTTTGAAGTGTGTTGCTAGAATTTCCAGCATCTGCAGAATTCCTGTTGTTTGCATATCGGAATGGGAATGGGAAACGGAATTAAAATGGGTGGCCACTGGGAGATCTGGTGGATGGAGCCTAGGTGCTCGGCAAAGCAGTCTCCCATTCTATGTCGGGTCTCACCAATATACAGGAGGCCACACTGGGAGACAGGACCAAAGAAGGCTCATTCTGAGTGTAAACTTCATCATGGATCTGATGAGCTGAATGGCCTTCTTTGTTTATGGCAAGTGCTCTTGTTTAGACATACAATAATGCTGGAGGAAATTAGGATTTCCCAGTGGTAAGCCATTTTAGTTCCATTCCTCATTCCCATTCCGACATGTCAGGCCATGGCCCCCTCCACTGCCATGATTGAGGTGACTCTCAGGTTGAAGGAGCATCACCTCATATTCCGCCTGGGTAGCCTTCAACCTAATGAACATCGATTTATCTAACTTCTGGTAAACTCCCTCCCTCTTCTCTTTCTTCCCATTCCCCATTCTGACACCCCTATCACCCTCTCTCTTTTCCTCACCTGCCTAACACCTCCCTCAGGTGTCCCCCCTCCTTTTCTTTCTCCCAAGGTCCACTCTCTTCTCCTACCTGATTCCTTCTTCTTCAGCCCACTGCTTCTTCTACGCATCACCTCCCAGCCTCTCACTTAAGCATCCCTCGCCTGCCCATCCTTCCCCTCCACCCACCTTCCTATTCTGGCTTCCTCCCCCTTCCTTTCCAGTCCTGTTGAAGGGTCTCGGCCCAAAACAACGAATGCTTATTCCCTGACCTGCTGGGCTCCTCCAGCCTTTTGCTTGTCTTGCTTTGGATTTCCAGCATCTGCAGAATCTCTTGGGTTCTTGTTTAGAGATTACTGCCAGTGAGGGATGCTAAATGCACCATATGGTCACATTTGTCTTATGCTTCAACTCATTCTGTCAAAAGTCAACAGGATGCATTTTGAAGGCAGAAGACTAAGTGCTTACTCAAATAGATTTCCAGACATGTAGTTTATTGCTGCAGATAACTCTCCTGCCTTCCTTCAAAATAGCTCTGTGGAATTTTTCTGTCTGGGAGAAGTTGCAAGGAACCTTGGTTTAACTCCTCATGTGAAAAATGTCCCTTCTGACAGGGAAGCAGGGACATTTCTGAGGGCCAGTTCGCATCTCTTGGGTGTGACCTGTCTCAATGGTCAGATGCTGGTTATGGAATAATGAGCTTGAGCCCCAGTGCATTCATAAATCCGGGCACATGGACCTGCATTAGAAGAAGGAGGAGAAGATGGCGGCGCGATGCAGTGCGCGCGGCCTCGCCGGTGAATGATATCTGTAATCTGTCAAGTAGGGGACCATGCACAATTCTGATTTGATGGAGGCAGACATGAGAGTACGGAGGAACATCTGGAGAAACTTCTGAAATGCTCGCTTCGCTGCTGCTGCTACTGTGTGGTAACCGGAATCTCCGGAGCAGAAGGCCCTGAATCCTCGGCTTTGCTTGTTTCGGCGGCCGGGGCGAGGTCGAAGGCGCTCGGCAGAGGATGGCGCTTGGGAGGCTGTTTTGGAGGGGCTGGTCGGAGGCTTGAAGTTTTCGGATGGACGGACTCAGTGTCGGCTGTGGTCGGTTGCTTCCAAGGCATCAGCAGTTGTCGGTGCCTGGAGGTTTATGGCAGGGAGTTTCTCCCTTTTGCCTCCTGCTATCGGGGACTTGGGAGTCAATCGGGACTTGAGACTTTTTTTTACCGTGCCCATGGTCTGTTCTTTATCAAATTATGGTATTGCTTTGCACTGCTGTAACTATATGTTATAATTATGTGGTTCTGTCAGTGTTAGTCTTTGGTCTGTCCTGTTTTCTGTGATATCACTCTGGAGGAACACTGTCTCATTTCTTAATGCATGCATGCATTTCTAAATGACAATAAAAGAGAACTGAGTGTTCTCATAATCTAAAAGCTTAGCCTGGAAACAGCGAGACCTTTGTGTGAGAGTGTGTCATTTTGTGGAATGAGAAGTTGCAAGATCCCCTAAAGGGAGCAAATGAATCTGGTAGGGCGGGGGGTAGTGGGAGGACAAACATTACTGACATACTTCTTGTTAAGAGAGCACATGAACACTCAGTGGCTAATTTATTTGATACCTTCTGTACCTAATAGAGTGACGTCTGAGTGTACGTCCATAGTCTTCTGCTGCTGTAGCCTATCCACTTCAAAGTTCAACTTGTTGTGCGTTCAGAGATGCTCTTCTGTTGTAACATGTGGCTATATGAGTTACTGTCGCCTTCCTGTCAGTCTGAACCAGTCTATCCATTCTGCTCTGACCTCTCCCATTAACAAGGTGTTTTCACCCACAGAACTGCCGCTCACTGGTTGTTTTTTTTTGTTTTTTGCCCCTTTTTTTGTGAATGTTAGAGACTGTTGAGTGTGAAGACCTCAGATCAGCATTTTCTGAGATACTCATAGTCATAGTCATAGTCACACTTTATTGATTTGGGGGGAAATCGGTTTTCGTTACATTTGCACCATAAATAATTAACTAGTAATAAAACCATAAATAATTAAATAGTAATATGTAAATTATGCCAGGAAATAAGTCCAGGACTAGCCTATTGGCTCAGGGTGTCTGACCCTCCAAGGGAGGAGTTGTAAAGTTTGATGGCCACAGGCAGGAATGACTTCCTATGATGCTCAGTGTTGCATCTCGGTGGAATGAGTCTCTGGCTGAATGTACTCCTGTGCCCAACCAGTACATTATGTAGTGGATGGGAGATATTGTCCAAGATGGCATGCAACTTGGACAGCATCCTCTTTTCAGACACCACCATCAGAGAACCACCCTGTCTGGCACCAACAATCATTCTGCGGTCAAAGTCACTTCACCCACGTTTCTTCCCCCATTCTGATGCTTGGTCTGAACAACAACTGAACCTCTTGACCATGTCTGCATGGTTTTATGCACTGAGTTGGTGCTTAAATATTTGCATTAACTTAACACGCAGGTGTACAGGTGTAACTAATAGAATTAGCCACTGAGTGTACACTTGCCAGATGCTTTACATATTACAGTATTGCTCTCGCCAGCCCTGCTTTTGATACGAAGCAGTGTTGCTAGGCACTGGTGTTCATTTCTCTGTGCCCCATCACACCAAAGTAATAAAATTTGCTTAACTCCGCCACGCTGGGACCGCTGAGAGGGAGAGTGTGGACCTGCTGTGTGCAGAGAATTAATCCCAAATGTATCATTTGCACCATTTTGTACCAAGTGTGACAATATCGATCTGAACATTCTGTAAGCAAGGAGAAATACAAGAAGAAATAAGAAACGATGTGTCGCCTTTTCAGCTGGATTGCTCCAATCTAGAGGAAATGAATTTTCTCTATTTACACAATCCACTCATTTTAAACAGAGCGAATAATCAGTGCTTGACCTTCAGACCCCACGAGAGTGCAAGCAAAGGTTATGCATCAGGGCCCCATAATTTAACCCTTTTACTCCAGCGTCATCCTGGTGAGGGGTGGATGGGGCGCATGGGAGGGGTAGCACCTCTAGCTGGGTGGTCTTGTCGCACTCCTTGGAGTGGCTTGTCATCTACTGGTCCCCACCAACGCCCAGCTCTCACCTGTGGCTCCTCGTAGATGTTAGCATGTGACGGTGGCCACACCCCGGGCAACGGCTTCGACAGGCCGGCTAGGTGGGGGTAGCGGACGGGTCTGAAACCCTCGGTGAGATAGGAATTTGCTCATCCCAGCATGCGAAGACTGCCTCGGGGGATCAGGCAGAAGAAACCCCGGGGGTTCAACGGCTGAGAAGGCGTTGCAGCAGCGCATTGTGGAGTGCACAGGGCGCAGCAGAGCACTTAAGAAGACGCGGCCATCCAGTGCAGCCAAGGAAGTTGCCAGACGTAACGATACTTCGTGCCACTGGATCCTGACTTCTGAGGCCGAGACAGTGGGATCGCCTCTGTGCCAGGCTTTTCCACTTTAATATCTTCCACACACTGGTTACATTGTGCAAAAGGTTGGCTGGTGGCGCAGTGAGATCAGCACCGGGCTCGAGAATGGAGGTTCCCAAGTTCGATCCAGTGACAGACCGCCCCCAAGCGCACTCTCCATCCGTTCCGGGTTGATGTTGACCTCGCAACTCGGCCTCGTTAAAAAAAACAACGCCGCCACCCCTCGGACCCCGAGAGACAACCAACTAACATCCTGGTGAAATTGAGCTGCGCGTCTCCTCCTTAAGGCTGAGGCGTTCACGACTGGGTTCGGGGTGATAGCAAGATCAGCCAGTGAGATGGTGTGGGTGGAAGTTGGGCGCAAGGAAGGGAGTTTACTGCAAACAGGCGGAGCAAACTGGCTAACTTAGCCGAAGTGCGGATACAATGGGCCTCTATGAGTAAAAGAAGATTCCCCTAAGTTAATTAGGGTTACATCAGGATAAAAACTGTAAAGTAGGCATAAGTCTCAAAATCACGCCAGCCAAACTTGTTTCTTCATTTGGCATCATGTCTAACTCTCTGCTGCCCCGCACTCCGCTGGAATTTGGGGCAGCAATGAAGGTCCCCCGTCGCTGGTGGTGTTCAAGATTTCCTTCATCAGGTCAGTAGCTCTTCACAACTGTCAGTCACGCACATCCCGGGTGGAGACTCAGGAATACCATCGCACTCAGATGTAGAAGGATTCTTCATTGCTGTTTCCGTAGCAACTTTGTTTTTACCAGTCAGCGTTGTTAGCCCTGAGCTGGACAACCTGGAGGGCCGGCGGACCACTCTTAGTCTGGCCTCCCCCACCCTTGACCTGTTTGGCATGGGTGACCCTACCAAGAGCCAAAGCATGAAGCCCTGACTCCAGCCAGCATAGCTCTCCGGGTTATTGAGGCACGCAAGCCTCCAAACCACAACAAGGCTGTGGTCCTCTTGGAGACGCGTCTAACTCAGGGAATGCACTCTCAGGAGAACTGCTGTACCATGTCCACAGGAGGTAGCCGGTGTACCGCATCCGCAGGTTACTCGGGCTGTACCATGTTCCCTGACTGTGCTGATAGGTCATTACAGGTTCACCGTGCCTCGGAGGCTGTGTCTAGTGTACCGTGCCCGCAGGCTTTCACTAGTGCGCTGTGCTCGCACGTTGCTCTCGTGTATCATACACCATGCACACAGGTTATTACTGACAACGTCAGAGTCAGCTGAAACATAGTTCAATCACAAAAACTATCTGCACTGAAAGACTGATGAATCTTGAAGTTATATATTAGCTCTGTCAAGTACCAGGGTGAGTTGGGTTTAAGTATTGATAAAAGAAATTATGTTTTGCCAAAATATATTCCAACTTGTCATTAATAATTCAAGTTTTCTTTAATCTGACTGAGGTGTTCAGAAAGGAATTCTCTTATCAGAGCTCTGGCATCCAGTCCCTGACAAGCAACAAATCTCCTTGAAGGACGAAGCTGTGATAAATGAATCCACTTGCTGAAACATCAAAGACCTCTCATAATTCAGCCCGAGACTTCAGTTCCGGAGAGCCCTCTCCGCATTACCAGAACTCCATTATCCCTTCTCGACCCTCAGAAGTGAGGGCCTATTTATGTTCAGAGACCATCGAAACTCTTGGGGCGCGGACCATGGTGACTGGCAGCCACTTTAATCAGTACAGTCGAAGAGTTATTAATAAAATATAACAGGAAATAAAGTGTGAGGCAGGAGGCGTTTACTGCAAGAGCAGACTCTGATTTATTGTAGACTGGTTGTGATCTTCTTGTTAAAAACTGTGTAGGTAAATAAAGATTGTAGAATGTTCAAAATATTCAGTAGCTCAGGTACAAAACTGATGTTTCAAATGTTATGGTGGGGTGACTACCATAAGCAGTACAACCGCACAGGGCCAGGGCTCCTGGTTCAATCCCAACAGCCAGGGCAGCCCGTGTGGCGTGTGCATGACCTCTTCACGGCCCAGCTCCTCTGGTCTTCCCACACATCCCAAGAAAATGCTAATTTTATTTATTTGGGGATCAGACCCTCCCAGTCTAATGGGCCACACTGCCCAGCAACCCACCTAGTTAAGACTAACCTAATCACAGGACAATTTACAAAGACCAATTATGCTACTAACTGGTATGGCTTTGGGCTGCGGGGGGGGGGGAAAGAAACCAAAGCTCCTGGAGGAAACCCACATGGCTCATGGGGAGGACGAGCAAACTGCTTACCAATGGCGCCAGAATTGAACTCTGAATTCTGGAATGCTCCGAGCTGTAATAGCGTCACACTAGCCGCAATGTTACCATAGCGCCCTTGATCTTAAGTTACTGTGGGCAGGTGGGTGGAGAACTGGGGGCAGTTAACAGGATGCAAAGAGGGGGTGGGCTGAAAGGAAAGATAAGAGTGGACGATGAGGTGATGTTTCCTGTTGTTGGAGGGTCTAGGGCCAGAAGGCACGTTCAGGATACACTGATATCTCTTTAGGACATGGATAAGGAGGAATTACTTTCACCAGAAGGTGGTGAACCTGTGGAATTCATTGCCACATGTCATCTTTCAGCTTGAACCATTCCGAAAAGGATTGAAAGCCATCATATATAAACGGCTATTGAATTTACAAATGATGTCTAATGATACTGTTAAACGTGCTTGGGAATTGGAACTTCAAGAGTCATTTTCAGATAATCAATGGAATAAAATGTCATTTAGTTAATAATTCATCTACTTGTGCCCGTCACTCCTTGATTCAAGGTAGTGCATAGGGCGCATATGCCAAAAGATAAACTAGCACATATTTTTTCTAATATAAATCTTACTTGCGCTAGATTCAACACTGAGGTGGCCACTTTAACTCATATGTTTTGGTCCTGCATAAAGTTAAATAATTTTTGGAGAGATGTTTTTAGAACATTATCAAAAGTCATAGGTCTGGACATACAACCTAATTCACTTACAGCAATCTTTGGGATTATTCCAACGGAAGTAGGAAACATTTCCTGCTTCCGCTCAACGCATGACGATTACTTTTCCAGTTAATTTTTTTTCTCCGCGGTTTTAGATTTGATCAGAAGGATTTTCCCTTTTTTTTAAAAAACTGTATCCTCAAAATGGACTGCCCAGTCCCCCTTTTTTTTTGTTTTAGGTTAGTTTCGTGTGTTTTTTTTCCCTCAATAACAGGAAATCTTGAGCCTTTTTTTTCGATGAACTGTTAAGAGGAGAAGTGGTTCTTTTCTCTCTTTATATTAGCTTAATACAATATATGATTTTGACAGTGTATATTCCTTTCTTTGTTCATACTATTATTGAAATATGTATATATCCTTATGGTTTGTATATATCCTTATTCTTTTAAATCAATAAAAAAGATTGAAAGAGGAATTCATTGCCATAGATGATTGTGGAGGCCAAATCATTGAGTATAACTAAAGCAGAGGTTGACAGGTTCTTGATTACTAGGAGTTTCACCAGTTACAGAGAGAGGATGGTATGGTACCACGGGGCACCATGGTAGGATAGTGCAATGCAATTACAGCTAGTGATGTCGGTTATCGGATTTCAATTCTGGCACCCTCTGGAAAGAAGTTTGTATGTTCTTCCTTTTTAACGTGTAGGTTTCCTCCAGATACCCCGATGTCCTTGCACAGTCCAAAGACGTATCAATTAGTAGGTTAATTGGTCACTGGACGTCGTCTTGTGATTAGGCTGGGGTTAAATAAAACAGGAGGATGCTGGGCTGTACGGCTCTTTGGATTGAAAGGCCTGTTCTCCAAATACAAAATAATGAGACAGGAGAATGTATTTGAGAGGGATAATAAATCAGTTGTTATCAAATGGTTGAGCAGATGATCCAACAGGCCAAATGGCTTAATTCTGCTCCTACATCTTAAAGTCTAGGTGGGGACAGTGCATTGGTAGGATTGCCCTGAGAGTTTGCATTAAGTCAATGGGCTGAATGCCCTTCTTCCCAGCTGTAAGGAGATGGGAGAAGTATGGGATTAGCAAAGCCACATTTAAATGGTAACGAGATGAAAGGAAAAAAGTTATTAACTAAATGTAACAGGAAGCAAGTACGAGGCAGAAAGTGTGTAGTGAAATAATAGGCTGAGATTCTCTTGTAAAGCACTGTGGATATTGGTGATATGAAACGAAGACACTAAAATGCTCAAAATATTCAGCAGCTCAGGCACAAAGTCAACATTTCAAATCTACATCTCAAATAATTTACAGTGTTTCTGAAGTGATAGTAGAACCGAGACAAACACAGCTGTTGCTTGCGCAGAGCAAGTTTTCACAGACAGCAACAGGATAATAGCAATCTTATTTTGCGAGATAAACTCCCCAATGAAAGGTCATTGACTCAAAGAGTGAAGCGTGTTCCTCTCTCCACAGATGTTGCTAGAGTTTCTGAGTATTTCCGGTACTTGTTTTTTAAACACAGAACATAGAGCCCTACAGCCCACCAAGTATGCAACGACCACAATGCCAACCTCAGCCTATCTCATCTGTCTGCACATAGACCACGGCAGCTTAACGGTTAGTGCAAGGCTCTATGGCGCCAGTGACCCGGGTTCGATTCAGCTGCTGTCTGTAAGGAGTTTATATGTTCTCCCCACAACCACGTGGGTTTCCTCCAGTTGTTCTACTTCCCTCTCACATTCCAGACATGTACAGGTTTGTCATCATCATCATCTGCCATGTCAGATGATGTGGGCGAACATGGTCTTGACCATGATTGTTCTTGATAATTGTTTTCTACGGAAGAGGTTTGCCATTGCCTTCTTCTGGGCAGTGTCTTTACAAAACAGGTGACCCCAGCCATTGTCAATACTCCTCAGACATTGTCTGCCTGGTGTCAGTGGTCGCATAACCAGGACTTGTGATATGCACCGGCTGCTCGTACGACCATCCACCACCTGCCCCTGTGGCTTCACGTGACCCTGATTGGTGGGGGGGGGGGGGGGTGGTGTTGTGCTAAGCAGGTGCTACACCTTGCCCAAGGGTGATCTGCAGGCAAGCGGAGGGAAGGAGCACCCTGCACCTCCTTTAGAAAAGACGCATCTCCACCCCGTCACCCAACAGATTAGTAAGGGTTAATATGTTAGGCTGTGTTGGCACTGGAAGCATGGTGACACTTACAGACTGCCCTCAGTACATATTCAGACTGGGTGTTGGTCGTTGACACAAACTACACATTTCACTGATTGTTCTGATGTACCTGTGACAAGTAAAGCTAAAGCTAATCTCTCGAGTCCCTGCCTGTTCATGTGGCTGTCTGGATGCCGTTATTTCAACTTCCACTGCTTCCCCTGGCAGTGCATTCCAGCAACTTACCATTCTCCATGTAAAAGAAAACTTGCTTCACAAACTTCTTTTAAGCATTCCCTCTCTCATTTTAAATCTAAGTTCTCTAGTATCTGACTTTTGCCTGCCATATCTATGTCTTGCGTAATTTTATATATTTCTATCTGGTTTCCCCTGCATCTGAAAACAATACAAGTTTGTACAACTTTTCTCATAGTTGGTACCTTCCCGTCCAGACAACGTGCTGGTGGGCCTCTTCTGTACCTTCTCCAAAGCCTCCTCATTCCTTCAGCAGTGTAGCAAGCAGTACTGCACTCAATGTTCCAAATGTAACCTAACTACAGCTTTAAAAACGCAAACAACAGGAATTCTGCAGATGCTGGAAATTCAAGCAACACACATCAAAGTTGCTGGTGAACGCAGCAGGCCAGGCAGCATCTCTAGGAAGAGGTACAGTCGACGTTTCAGGCCAAGACCCTTCGTCAGGACTAACTGAAGGAAGAGTGAGTAAGGGATTTGAAAGTTGGAGGGGGAGGGGGAGATCCGAAATGATAGGAGAAGACAGGAGGGGGAGGGATGGAGCCAAGAGCTGGACAGGTGATTGGCAAAAGGGATACGAGAGGATCATGGGACAGGAGGTCCGGGAAGACAGACAAGGGGGGGGACCCAGAGGATGGGCAAGGGGTATATTCAGAGGGACAGAGGGAGAAAAAGGAGAGTGAGAGAAAGAATGTGTGTATAAAAATAAGTAACAGATGGGGTACGAGGGGGAGGTGGGGCATTAGCGGAAGTTAGAGAAGTCGATGTTCATGCCAACAGGTTGGAGGCTACCCAGACGGAATATAAGGTGTTGTTCCTCCAACCTGAGTGTGGCTTCATCTTTACAGTAGAGGAGGCCGTGGATAGACATGTCAGAATGGGAATGGGATGTGGAATTAAAATGTGTGGCCACTGGGAGATCCTGCTTTCTCTGACGGACAGAGCGTAGGTGTTCAGCAAAGCGGTCTCCCAGTCTGCGTCGGGTCTCGCCAATATATAAAAGGCCACATCGGGAGCACCGGACGCAGTATATCACCCCAGCCGACTCACAGGTGAAGTGTTGCCTCACCTGGAAGGACTGTTTGGGGCCCTGAATGGTGGTAAGGAAGGAAGTGTAAGGGCATGTGTAGCACTTGTTCCGCTTACACGGATAAGTGCCAGGAGGGAGATCAGTGGGGAGGGATGGGGGGGACGAATGGACAAGGGAGTTGCGTAGGAAGCGATCCCTGCGGAATGCAGAGAGAGAGGGGGGGAGGGAAAGATGTGCTTAGTGGTGGGATCCCATTGGAGGTGGCGGAAGTTACGGAAAATAATATGTTGGACCCGGAGGCTGGTGGGGTGGTAGGTGAGGACCAGAGGAACCCTATTCCTAGTGGGGTGACGGGAAGATGGAGTGAGAGCAGATGTACGTGAAATGGGGGAGATGCGTTTAAGAGCAGAATTGATAGTGGAGGAAGGGAACCCCTTTCTTTAAAAAAGGAAGACATCTCCCTCGTCCTAGAATGAAAAGCCTCATCCTGAGAGCAGATGCGGCGGAGACGGAGGAATTGCGAGAAGGGGATGGCGTTTTTGCAAGAGACAGGGTGAGAAGAAGAATAGTCCAGATAGCTGTGAGAGTCAGTAGGCTTATAGTAGACATCAGTGGATAAGCTGTCTCCAGAGACAGAGACAGAAAGATCTGGAAAGGGGAGGGAGGTGTCGGAAATGGACCAGGTAAACTTGAGGGCAGGGTGAAAGTCTGAATCCCAAAGCATTTTCATTTGGGTCACTGCCCGGCTAGCTCAGTCAGTAGAGCACGAGACTCTTAATCTCAGGGTCGTGGGTTCGAGCTTCATTCTCCATTTACTGAGGAATCTGAATCCCAAAGCATTTTCATTTACTCGCGGATACCTCCTCTTATTTACCCCTCGATCGTGCTCACGGATACCTCCTCTTATTTACCCCTCGATCGTGACCCCACTAAGGAGCACCAGGCCATTGTCTCCCACACCATCACCGACTTTATCCGCTCAGGGGATCTCCCATCCACTGCTACCAACCTTATAGTTCCCACACCTCGCACTTCCCGTTTCTACCTCCTACCCAAGATCCACAAACCTGCCTGTCCTGGCCGACCTATTGTCTCAGCTTGCTCCTGCCTCACCGAACTCGTTTCTGCATACCTCGACACGGTTTTATCCCCCCTTGTTCAATCCCTTCCTACCTATGTTCGTGACACTTCTCACGCTCTTAAACTTTTCGATGATTTTAAGTTCCCTGGCCCCCACCGCTTTATTTTCACCATGGATGTCCAGTCCTTATATACTTCCATCCCCCATCAGGAAGGTCTCAAAGCTCTATGCTTCTTTTTGGATTCCAGACCTAATCAGTTCCCCTCTACCACCACTCTGCTCCGTCTAGCGGAATTAGTCCTTACTCTTAATAATTTCTCCTTTGGCTCCTCCCACTTCCTCCAAACTAAAGGTGTAGCTATGGGCACCTGTATGGGTCCTAGCTATGCCTGCCTTTTTGTTGGGTTTGTGGAACAATCTATGTTCCGTGCTTATTCTGGTATCTGTCCCCCACTTTTCCTTCGCTACATTGACGACTGCATTGGCGCTGCTTCCTGCAAGCATGCAGAGCTCGTTCACTTTATTAACTTTGCCTCCAACTTTCACCCTGCCCTCAAGTTTACCTGGTCCATTTCCGACACCTCCCTCCCCTTTCTAGATCTTTCTGTCTCTGTCTCTGGAGACAGCTTATCCACTGATGTCTACTATAAGCCTACTGACTCTCACAGCTATCTGGACTATTCCTCTTCTCACCCTGTCTCTTGCAAAAACGTCATCCCCTTCTCGCAATTCCTCCGTCTCCGCCGCATCTGCTCTCAGGATGAGGGAGATGTCTTCCTTTATTAAAGAAAGGGGCTTCCCTTCCTCCACTATCAACTCTGCTCTTAAACGCATCTCCCCCATTTCACGTACCTCTGCTCTCACTCCATCCTCCCGCCACCCCACTAGGAATAGGGTTCCCCTGGTCCTCACCTACCACCCCACCAGCCTCCGGGTCCAACATATTATTCTCCGTAACTTCCGCCACCTCCAACGGGATCCCACCACTAAGCACATCTTTCCCTCCCCGCCTCTCTCTGCATTCCGCAGGGATCACTCCTTACGCAACTCCCTTGTCCATTCGTCTCCCCCCATCCCTCCCCACTGATCTCCCTCCTGGCACTTATCCGTGTAAGCGGAACAAGTGCTACACATGCCCTTACACTTCCTTCCTTACCACCATTCAGGGCCCCAAACAGTCCTTCCAGGTGAGGCAACACTTCACCTGTGAGTCGACTGGGGTGATATACTGCGTCCGGTGCTCCCGATGTGGCCTTTTATATATTGGCGAGACCCGACGCAGACTGGGAGACCGCTTTGCTGAACACCTATGCTCTGTCTGTCAGAGAAAGCAGGATCTCCCAGTGGCCACACATTTTAATTCCACATCCCATTCCCATTCTGACATGTCTATCCACGGCCTCCTCTACTGTAAAGATGAAGCCACACTCAGGTTGGAGGAACAACACCTTATATTCCGTCTGGGTAGCCTCCAACCTGTTGGCATGAACATCGACTTCTCTAACTTCCGCTAATGCCCCACCTCCCCCTCGTACCCCATCTGTTACTTATTTTTATACACACATTCTTTCTCTCACTCTCCTTTTTCTCCCTCTGTCCCTCTGAATATACCCCTTGCCCATCCTCTGGGTCCCCCCCCCCTTGTCTGTCTTCCCGGACCTCCTGTCCCATGATCCTCTCGTATCCCCTTTTGCCTATCACCTGTCCAGCTTTTGGCTCCATCCCTCCCCCTCCTGTCTTCTCCTATCATTTTGGATCTCCCCCTCCCCCTCCAACTTTCAAATCCCTTACTCACTCTTCCTTCAGTTAGTCCTGACGAAGGGTCTCGGCCTGAAACGTCGACTGTACCTCTTCCTAGAGATGCTGCCTGGCCTGCTGCGTTCACCAGCAACTTTGATGTGTGTTGCTAACTACAGCTTTATACAGCTGCAACACGATTTTCCATCTTTCACCTTCAAAGCCCCCTGACCGATGAAGGCAATCAAACCACAAGCCTTCTTTACCACCCCATCATCTTGTGTTGCAGCTTTGAGGGAGCGATGGACATGCATGCAAGATCCCTCTGTACATGGTGCTGCTATAGGTCCTGTCATTTACAGTAAACATTCCCCTTGCACTTGACCTCCCAAATGTACCTCTCCCCTTGCCAAGTTAAAGTCTCTTTGCTGCTTCTCCATCCAAATTTCTAACTGATCTATATTCTGCTGTATCTTTTGACAATCTTCCTCGCTATCCTCAAGTCCACCAAAACTTACCATTCGGATTAGTTCTGATTTCCCGCACCACGATTCTTCAGAATTTCCAAGCTCTTTATGAAAATTAAAACACCGCGGGATATTTACTTCCAAACAAAACAGTAAGGAGAGTCTTGGTTTAACCCTTCAGGAGAAAGACTGCACTTCTGATAGGCAGCACTCCCTCAATCCCGTACCGTGTCCGTCTGTATTTTGTGCTCAAGTCCCTGGAGTGGGATTTCAATGCATAAACTCATGATTCTTTTATTCCTGTTCATCTTGGAGGGCATCAGTGAACAACACAGAAATCCATTGTCCTCGTCTCTTGGGCTTATTGATCTTATATATTATACAAATAAAAAAAACTAATGTTTTATTGGGGCACCCCATTCAAAGTCCAAAGCTCAAAAACATTTATTACCGAAGTATGTATACATTATACCACTTTGAGATTTGTTTACTGACAGGCAGCCACAAAACAATGAAACATTAAAGAACCCATTAAAAAAAGACCATCAAACACCCACAAACACGAGGAAATCTGCAGATGCTGGAATTTCAAGCAGCACACATAAAAGTTGCTGGTGAACACAGCAGGCCTGGCAGCATCTCTAGGGAGAGGTACAGTCGATGCTCCCGATGCAGCCTTCTATATATTGGCGAGACCCGACGCAGACTGGGAGATCGTTTCGCTGAACACCTACGCTCTGTCCGCCAGAGAAAGCAGGATCTCCCAGTGGCCACGCGTTTTAATTCCACATCCCATTCCCATTCTGACATGTCTATCCACGGCCTCCTCTACTGTCAAGATGAAGCCACACTCAGGTTGGAGGAACAACACCTTATATTCTGTCTGTGTAGCCTCCAACCTGATGGAATGAACATTGACTTCTCTAACTTCCGTTAATGCCCCCCCTCCCCCTCGTACCCCATCCGTTATTGCCCATCCTTTGGGCTTCCCCTTCCCCCTTTCTTTCTTCCTAGGCCTTCCGTCCTATGATCCTCTCATATCCCTTTTGCCAATCACCTGTCCAGCTCTTGGCTCCATCCCTCCTCCTCCTGTCTTCTCCTATCATTTTGGATCTCCCCCTCTCCCTCCCACTTTCAAATCTCTTACTAGCTCTTCTTTCAGTTAGTCCTGACGAAGGGTCTCGGCCTGAAACGTCAACTGTACCTCTTCCTAGAGATGCTGCCTGGCCTGCTGCGTTCACCAGCAACTTTGATGTGTGTTGCTTGTCCATCAAACACCCAATGTACAGAGAGAAAAACAAAACAAAGCAAATTGTGCAATCAATGAAAGTAAACAAATAGCATTCAGACCGAAAGTCAGTCCACAGACACAACATCTGGAGCAGCTGGACTAGGCCTCAGCCTCAGCCTCAGCCTCAGCCTCAGTTCAGTGTAGATCCGAGTAAACGTAGTGGAGCAGCAAGCAAAATCGGCCCGTCCCTCGCCTCTGGTCCCGACACCCTGCCTTTTCAATCCATCTGGCCCAGTGTTTAAATCGTCCAAGCATCATGTCGTTCCTCGCTCTAGGACCTGGGCCCTGTTGCATAGGCCCTGTCGCCATGTCTTGGCCTGTACTTGACCTTTCCAAATCAGCCTGACGCTTCGATTGATCAAACCTTGCTCTTGGTTTAGGTGGAAGGGCCTCGTATCTGCCTCTCCTCCATTACGACTTTGCTCTGCTCCGTTCACCCCAACTTTAACTCGAATATGCCTCGACCTCACCTTTGCCTCATACCCACACGCTTCGACCCTCGATTCAGCCTCACCTCTCCATTGTCTGCGGTGATCATTTACCATTGATTTTTACCAGAAAAAGTGTTAATAATAAAGCATTTATTTGTATTGTTTTTTTTGTTTGTTGCCAAAAGGTAGTCACTAGGCTTCACCAGCACCATGTTAAACTAGATATCACATCTGCTTTCAAAGAGTCTTTGAAGGATAGTTCCAGTATTGGATGTATTAGCATTGGAAGCTAAACTGCCCCATTGAGTCATGTTTACAGGCATATCCAAGGCTGAGACATCAATACTGCCTAACCCAAGTTAAACAGCTTGCTAACACTCACCCTACCTAACCTTCTTTTGATAAACACATCAACTGAACAAGGTGTCTTTTGTTTCTCAGTTTCGCCCTGTGGTGTGAATGTTCCTGCCTTAGGTTCCTGACTGTGACTCAGATCCCTATTATCCCAACTACTAGCCAGTTTCTCCTTCACTCAATTTGGCTATCTGGTGGAGGAGAGATAAGAGTAGCTGACTGGTATGGCTGACAAAGTGCTCAACTATATCCTCCAGTTGTCCTGCATTGCAAGGGTCTGCTGCAGCCAATGTTTCTAAGCGACCTGGTTGCACTGATCTGTCCACATTGAGCACTGAGTCAAGGCAGCAAAAGTTATCTGCAAGAGTCCCCACCATCCATCCAGGACAGGCAATCTCCTGTCCTTGGCTTCTCTTGTCACTCTAACCTTTGGTGACCTGAAGAATCAGTTCTTGCTCCCCATATTTTAGATCTACGTCGTTCAGCAACCCCCGCTGGTCGACTGACAACACGCTGTCCTGCCTGACTATCACCCATATCATAGAATACAGTACAGAGCGGCACAGTACAGGCCCTACAGTCCCTCCGAGATGTTGTGCCGACCTTTTAGCTACTCCAAGATCAATCTAATTTTTCCCCTTTCCACATAGCCCAGCATTTTTCTTTCATCCAGTTGCCTAAACGACTCTTAAATGTCCCTAAAATATTAGATTAGATTGGATTAGATTATGAGGATACTCAGTCCTCATTTATTGTCATTTAGAAATACATGCATTAAAAAATGATACAACGTTCCTCCAGAGAGATATCACAGAAACACAGGATTAAAACTGACAAAACCACATAATTATAACATATAGTTATAACATATAACATACAGTTAAAACAGTGCAAAGCAATACCGTAATTTGATAAAGAGCAGACCATGGGCACGGTAAAAAACGTCTCAAGCCCCGATAGCCCCATTATCTCACGCAGACGATAGAAGAGAGAAACGCCCCCTGCCATGAGCTTCCAAGCGCTGCAAACTTGCCGATGCATTGGAAGCTCCCAACCGCAGCCGACCCTGAGTCCGTCCAAAAACTTCGAGCCTCCGACCAGCCCTCCGACACACAGCGCCATCCTCTGTTGAGCACTTTGACCCCGCCCCGGCCACCAAGCAACAAGCAAAGCCGAGGATTTGGGGCCTTCTCCTCCGGAGATTCTGGACCACACAGTAGCAGCAGCAGCGAAGCAGGCATTTCAGAAGTTTCTCCAGATGTTCCTCCGTGCTCTCACGTCTGTCTCCATCAAATCAGGATTGTGCACGGCACCCTACTTGACAGATTACAGATATCATTCAGTGGAGTGGCCGCGCGCGCTGCGTCCCGCCGCCATCTTCTCCTCCCTGTATAGAGATATAGAGATATAGAGATATATCTCTATCACCACTCCCAGCAACGCACCTACCACTCTAACCTACATCTGACATCCCCCCCAGTACCTTCCTCTAATCACCTTAAAATTATGCCCCCTTGTATTAGTCATTTCCGCCCTTGGAGGAAGTCTCTGGTCGTCCACTTCTCCTATCATCTTGTACACCTTTATCAAGTTACCTCTCATCGTCCTTCACTTCAAAGAGAAAAGCCCGAGCTCACTCAACTCATCCTCATAAGACGTTTTCTCTAATCCAGGCAGCATCTTGCTAAATCTCCTCTGCACCCTGTTCTAAAGCCTTCCAGTGACCAGAACTGAGCGCCAAATTCCAAGTGTTATCTAACCAGGGTTTTTTAAATAGGGCTGCAACATTACCTTGCTACTTTGCCATGGACGGTCTCAAGCCCAGCTGTGAAAGGAGGAGGAGGATCAGGCATGGGGCATGGGGCTAGCAACTCCATTCCATAAAACCCAGAGCTCTAGAAACACCAAAGACCAAAGCTCCAAAGACCTCAACACAGGGTGACACCTGGACTTGAAAAAACTGGCCCAGGACAGAGTCCTCTGGCAAGTTGCTGTCGGTGGCCTAAACCCCAGTAGGCATGATGGCCTTAAGGAGAAGAACATTACCTCTCAGCTCTCAGACTACCCCCTCTTCTTCTTTGTTCACCATCCATCGCAGGATTGGCAAGATATCCTCCAATTTCTCAATGATGATGTGTTAAGGGAGGGAAAAACAACTTGTTTTTCCATGAAACACACATCAAAGTTGCTGGTGAACGCAGCAGGCCAGGCAGCATCTCTAGGAAGAGGTACAGTCGACGTTTCGGGCCGAGACTCTTCGTCAGGACTAACTGAAGGAAGAGTGAGTAAGATCTAGTAAGAAACCAAATCTCTTACTAGCTCTTCCTTCAGTTAGTCCTGACAAAGGGTCTCGGCCCGAAACGTCGACTGTACCTCTTCCTAGAGATGCTGCCTGGCCTGCTGCATTCACCAGCAACTTGGTGTGTGTTGCTTGAATTTCCAGCATCTGCAGAATTCCTCGTGTTTTGTTTTTCCATGGGCCATTTTTTCCTGAATATATGGAAGAGACAACTTTAAATCCTTGGCATTGTGTGGAACGTTGGTTGTTAACTTTGTGTTTTCCTATTGTTCTTCAATCCATTGTACTCTACTGAAGGCATTGATCCACAACAGAAAGTGGATACAGGCACCAGGTTTCTCCTCTTGAGCATTGACCGACTACTTGGCTGAGGTCAATCCTGGTTTCTCTTCCATCTTGTGGTTCAACATTTTCCTCTATCCAATACGTATTGAGCACTTCATGGGGAAAAATGGCCCATGATAAAGAAGTTTTTTTTCTCTCCCTTAACACATCATCATCAAGAAAGGTCTCCGTAACAGGAAGAAACGTTTGCAGCTCATTAGCTGGGAAGTTGGTTTATTATTGTCGCACGTAGCAAGGCTGTTTTTGCATGCCACCCATACAGATCGTCTCATTACAACAGTACATCAAGATCGTACATGGGAAAACAATAACAAGAATGCAGAATAAAGTGTTTCAGATACAGAGAAAGTGCAGTGCGGGCAGGCAATAAGATTCAAGGCCATAACAAGATAGATTGTGAGGCCAAGAGTCTATCTTATTATACTAGAAGGCCATTCAGTAGGCTTATAACAGTGGGATAGAAGCTCCCCTTGACCCTGGTGGTATGTGTTTTCAGGATCTTCTCAATGGAGTGGGGGGTGTGTGTAAGAGAGATTCTCTGGGTTGGGAGAGGTTTTGGATTACCTAGGCTGAGACAGTGATAAGTATAGACCGACCCCATGGAGGGGCATTAGGTTTCTGTGATGAGCTGAGCTGTGTCCACAACTCTGTGCGGTTTCTTGCAGTCTCAGGCACAGCAGCTGCCATACCAGGCCACGATGCATCCAGATAGCATACTTTAAAAGGTGAATCAATAAAAGTTGATAAGGGTCAAAGGGGACTTGCCACATTTCTTCAGCGTCCTGGGGATGTAAAGACAACTGTGAATTTCCTTATTCATATTTAAGTTGATATCAGTTATATCCTCTGGACCCAGTTTGTTAGACTTCACCATCCCACCTGTGGTTAGAAACATAGAAAACCTACAGCACAATACAGGCCCTTCAGCCCACAAAGCTGTGCCGAACATGTCCTTACCTGAGAAATTACCTAGGGTTACCTATAGTCCTCTATTTTTCTGGGCTCCATATACCTGTCCAGGAGTCTCTTAAAAGACCCTCTTGTATCCACCTCGTCCACTGTCGCCAGCAGCCCATTCCTCACACTTGCCACTCTGCGTAAAATAACTTACCCCTGACATCTCTGTACCTGCTTCCAAGCACCTTAAAACTGTGTCCTCTTGTGCTAACCACTTCAGCCCTGGGAAAAAGCCTCTGACTATCCACACGATCAATGCCTCTCATCATCTTATACACCTCTATCAGGTCACCTCTCATCCTCCACTCCAAGGAGAAAAGGCCGAGTTCACTCAACCTATTCTTGCAAGGCGTGCTCCCCAATCCGGGCAACATCCTTGTAAATCTCCTCCGCACCCTTTCTATGGTTTCCACATCCTTCCTATCGTGAGGCGACCAGAACTGAGCACTGTATTCCAAGTGGAGTCTGACCAGGGTCTTATATAGCTGCAACATTACCTCTCGGCTCCTAAATTCAATCCCACAATTGATGAAAGCCAATGCACCATATGCTTTCTTAACCACAGAGTCAACCTGCACAGCAGCCTTGAGTGTCCTATGGACTCGGACCCCAAGATCCCTCTGATCCTCCACACTGCCAAAAGTCTTACTATTAATACTATATTCTGTCATCATATTTGACCTACCAAAATGAACCACCTCACACTGATCTGGGTTGAACTCCATCTGCCACTTCTCAGCCTAGTTTTGCATCCCATCAATGTCCCGTTGTAACCTCTGACAGCCCTCCACACTATCCACAACACCTCCAACCTCTGTGTCATCAGCAAATTTACTAACTCATCCCTTCACTTCCTCATCCAGGTCATTTATAAAAATCACGAACAGTGATTTAGTAAATTTGAAACAGTAAATGTGAAAAACTATGAAAAAGCTGGGGTTCTAACTCAATCATGTTCTTATTAAGAGAAGTGAATGTTTAATTAATACATTCCACCAGATAATGTAACACTGGCTGGCCCACGGGCCAATAATGTCTCCTGAGTTTTCTGATTGGGGATGTCAATATATTTTGTGGAAATTTAATACATGGCCATAACTGCAGAAACTATTGAATAATGGGATAGTTTCATTGTAAATGAGAGCAACCAGATTCTTTTCAGTAAAAGGAACAATAGAACAGATTGAATTTGAATCACAGAATGATGATAGATTTAGCATTACGTGCAACAGTAAGATACAATTTATACATGGACAACTGAAAGGTCCTATTTCCAATCCAATTGTCCAGAGGCAATTGCATTACCATTGATCTGGTGGGGTGGAGATATGTCTCTACCAAAGGAGGTGTAAGGTGCTAGCCTGCAGGTCACCCTTGAGCAAGGTTTAGCACCTGATTAGACCCCCAACCTGATCAGGGTCATGTGAAGCCATGGGAGCAGATGGTGGATGGTCGTATGAGCAGCCAGTGAATATCACAGGTCCTAGTGATGCAACAACTGACGCCAGACAGACAATCTCTGAAGAGTATTGACAATGGCTAGGGTCACCTGTCTTGTAAAGACACTGCCCAAAGGAAGGCAATGCCAAATCACTTCTGTAGAAAAATTTGCCAAGAACAATCATGGTCAAGACCATGATCACCCACACCATATGGCATGGCACAACAGACAATAGGTGCTGGAGTAGGCCATTCGGCCCTTCAAGCCAGCACCACCATTCACTGTGACCATGGCTGATCATCCACAATCAGTACCCTGTTCCTGCCTTCTTTAAGAGCTCTATCTAACTCCTGCCTTCTTTAAGAGCTCTATCTAACTCTTTCTTGAAAGCATCCAGAGAATTGGCCTCCACTGCCCTCTGAGGCACATAATGAATGAATTAATACACTAAATTTCTTAGTTTTTAATTGGCACAGACAACATCAATTATCCTGAGAATGAAAGGGTTAATGTATGAGGAGCATTTGATGGTTCTGGGCATGTACTCACTGGAGTTTAGTAGAATGGTGGGTGGGGGGTGGGGAAAGAGATAGGGGTGGAATCTCATTGAAACCTATTGAATATTGAAAGGGCTGGATAGTGGACATGGAGAGGATGTTTCCTACATTGGTGGAGTCTTGGACCAGAGGGCACAGCCTCAAGGATGGTCCTTTAGAACAGAGATGAGGAGGAATTTCTTCAGCCAGAGGATGGTGAATCTGTGGAATTCATTGCCACAGATGGCTGTGGAGGCCAAGCCATTGGGTATATTTAAAGTGGAGGTTGATATGTTCTTGATTAGTAAAAGGGTTAAAGGTTACAGGGAAAGGCAGGAAATCAGGCTTAATAGAATGATGGAGCAGAATCAATGGGCTGAATGGCCTAAATCTGCTCCTATGTCTTATGCTTTTATCAGCATAGCCAGTGCAATATTTTGAAGGTGATGTGTCTTTACCAACCACTTACCATATTATACTTCAAGATTCCTGGCCAAGTTGGTACCACATTTTCCACGTTCTGATAAATCGACACAGTGGGCATCTTTTACTGAGAAAAGCCCCCTACGCGGCATGATATAAGCACTGTAATAAAATGCCCAAGGGATCAGATGAGTTCCTCCTGCTCTTGTTGATGTTGTTCTTGTTTGTGGCAATTGGTGGATTCGCATTGCCAACTACGATGCATGCATTCACAGCACATTCAATTAACCCTGTCAACTCCTATTCCTTGTATCACCAAGCCTATTGCTTGGTCTGCAAAGGTCACTTTGAGCTATGAAGAAATAACTTAAAAGATTGTGCTTTGCAGAAGCTTCAAGGCATCACAGCTTTAGATGTACGCTCTGTGGACACCTTAGAAACCTGGTACAGTCTTCCATTGCTGTAGCCTATTCAAGGTTCATTGTGATGAGCATTCAGATATGCTCCTCTGCACACAACTGTTGTCACACATGGTTGAGTTACTGTCACCTTCAACCAGTCTGGCCATTCTCCCCTGACCTCTCTCAGTAACAAGGCATTGGCTCCCACAGAACTGCCACTCACTGGATGGTTTGTTTTTCCTCACCATTCTCTGTAAGCTCCAGAGACCGCTGTGCACGGAAATCCCAGGAGATCAGCACTTTCTGGGATACTCAAACCACTCCGTCTGACACCAACAATCATTCGATGGTCACTTTAGATCACATTTTGTCCCTATTCTGATGTTTGATCGGAACAACTTAACCACGTCTGCATACGCTTATGGATTGATTGCTGCCACGATTGGTCGATTAGACATTTGCATTAACAAACAGGTCTACAGGTGTATCTAATAAAGTGGCCCCTGAGTATATAGCTCTTTAAATTGGTAATCATATTAGTTACCTAGCTTGAGCCCAACAGGAAATGAATGTATTGAAAAAAAATGTAAATTAAGGCTCTTTTGTAGAACCTCAGAGTTGATCACCAAACCATTCAGATATACCAACCACCTGTCAATTGCATAAAAACTTCCTTAAAGCAACTATGAATGGGCAGAGAGCATTATCTAAATGTTGCCTATATCCTAAGACTGATTAAAGGAAGCAACATTGGCATAAACTGCCAACACAATGAGAATAGATGAATGTAACAGTGATGAAGTATTTTGAGAGGTTGATGGTGAAGCACAACTCCTGCCTGAGAAGCAGTGTCTTGGATCTGCACTCATTTTCCTACTGGAGCAACAGGTCCACAGCAGATGGACCTCACTGGCTCTTCACTCCACACTGAAACATCTAGACAGTAAAGATGTATACATCAGGAGGCACTTCATTGACTGCAGCTCGGTATTCAATACCATCATCTCCTCAAAAGCTTCAAGAACTTAGCCTCAATACCCCTTTGTGCAATTAGAATTTCGATTTCCTCACTTGCAGACCTCAGTTCATTCAAATTGGCAACATTTCCACAATCTCTATCAGCACAGGTGCACGAAAAGGCGGTATGCTTAGCTCCCTGCTCTACTCCCTTTACACATGACTGCGTGGCCAAGTACAGCTCCAATGCCATATTGAACTTTACTGATGACACCACTGTCGTAGGCCAAATCAAAGATGCTCATGTATCTGCATACACAAGGGAAATTGAAAATCTGGCTGCCAATGTCAGCAAGACCAAGGAGCAGATTATTGATTTCAGGAGGAAACCAGAGGACCACGAGCCGGTCCTCATTGGAGGATCAGAAGTGGAGAGAGTCAGCAAATTTAAATACCTCGGTATTATTATTTAGGAGGACCTGTCCTGGCTCAGCACACAAGTGCAACTATGAAGCACGGCAGTGCCTCTACTTCTTTAGGAGTTTGCGAAGATTCAGCATGACATCTAAAATGTTAGCAAACTTCTATAGGTGTGTGGTGGAGAGTATATTGACCGACTGCACTACAGTCTGGCATGGAAATACCAATACCCTTGAACATAAAATCCTACAAAAAGTAGTGGATACGGCCCAGTCCATGATGTGTAAAGTCCACACCCCTCCGACGCCCACCCCACCATTGAGCACATCTACACAAAGCATTGCTGCAAATTCATGGCAGATGCAATTTAATGTGGATAAATGTGAAGTTATCCACTTTGGCGGCAAAAATAGGAAAACAGATTATTATCTGAATGGTGGCCAATTAGGAAAAGGGGAGGTGTAATGAGACCTGGGTGTCATTATACACCAGTCATTGAACGTGGGCATGCAGGTACAGCAGGCGGTGAAAAAGGCAAATGGTATGCTGGCATTTATAGCAAGAGGATTAGAGTACAGGAGCAGGGAGGTACTACTGCAGTTGTACAAGGCCTTGGTGAGACCACACCTGGAGTATTGTGTGCAGTTTTGGTCCCCTAATCTGAGGAAAGACATGCTTGCCATTGAGGGAGTACAAAGAAGGTTCACCAGATTGATTCCTGGGATGCCAGGACTTTCATATGAAGAAAGACTGGATGAACTAGGCTTGTACTCATTGGAATTTAGAAGATTGAGGGGGGATCTGATTGAAACGTATAAAATCCTAAAGGGATTGGACAGGCTAGATGCAGGAAGATTCTTCCCAATGTTGGGGAAGTCCAGACCGAGGGGTCACAGTTTGAGGATAAAGGTGAAGCCTTTTAGGACTGAGATTAGGAAAAACTTCTTCACACAGAGTGGTGAATCTGTGGAATTCTCTGCCACAGGAAACAGTTGAGGCCAGTTCATTGGCTATATTTAAGAGGGAGTTAGATATGGCCCTTGTGGCTAGGGGGATCAGAGGGTATGGAGGGAAGGCTGGTGCAGGGTTCTGAGTTGGATGATCAGCCATGATCATAATAAATGGTGGTGCAGGCTCAAGGGGCTGAATGGCCTACTCCTGCACCTATTTTCTATGTTTTTCTATGAAAGCAGCATCCAACATCAGGGATACTTACCACCTAGGTCATGCTCTCTTTGTGCTGCTGCCACCAGGAAGAAGGTACATGAGCCTCAGTACTCACACCACCACGTTTAGGAACAGCTATTACCCCCTCAACCATCAGGCACTTGAACCAAAGGGGATAATTTCACTTGCTCCATCGTTGAAATGTTCCCACAACACATGACCCAGTTTCAAGGTCTCCTTACCTCATGTTCTCAATATTTATTTATTTTTGTATTTGCTCAGTTTGTTGTCTTTTGCACACTGTTTGAACACCCAAGTTGGTGTGGTCTTTCATTTGATTCTTTTATGATTGCTATTCTGTTATGAGGTTATTGAGTATGCTCACAAGAAAATGAATCTTAAGGTTGTATATGCTAACATATATACACTTTGACAATAAATTTACTCTCAAACTTGAACATACAGCCAACGAATACCTAGGAGAATGTTTTGTAGTCCAGGAACGCTTGCTTCCCTTGAAAAAGGGAAACAAAGATACTATGGTCTGAACCTTTGAATTCACTTAAATTAGGCTATTGCTTAAATTTCTTGCCCTAGGAAAAGTGCACAATAGCAGCTTTCTTTTTTTAAATTGTGTAAGTGTCTTTTCAATATAGATGGATGGGAGAATGAACTAATGTAAAAGGTATGCCTTGGTTGAGCTGTCTGTTGTGAACCTGTAAGATCCAAGCCAAACATTACTGAACACGGTTCCAGCAATCTACCCTGGTGAGTGCTGTAGGGAATTAAATCAGCTGCATTTTAATCCTCCACAGAGGTACAGAGAAGCTACTTTGTGCAACGCCTATATAATTCTAGGATTTAGTCTCTAGTTGCTAGAGTTGAAAGGTCTCAAAGTGTAAATGCTTTTCTCCCACACTTTTAAAATGTTGAAATGGCTCTTCAGATGATTCAAATTTTAATATTTTTAGTAAACCTCAGTCCAACAGCTCTGAAGGGGCAATAGACAATAGATGCAGGAGTAGGTAATTCGACCCTTCAAGCCAGCACCGCCATTCACTGTGATCATGACTGATCATCCACAATCAGTACCCTGTTCCTGCCTTCTCCCCATATCCCTTCACTCCGCTATCTTTAAGAGCCCTCTCTAACTCTTTCTTGAAAGAATCCAGAGAATTGGCCTCCTCTGCCTTCTGAGGCAGAACATTCCACAGAACCACTACCCTCTGTGAGAAAAAGTTTTTCCTCAACTCCGTTCTAAATGTTCTACCCCTTATTCTTAAACTGTGGCCTCTGGTTCTAGACTGCCCCAACATCGGGAATGAGTAATCTAGGCTTCCACTATGAATGTTAAAGGAGCTCAAGTAGCATCTGTGCAGGGCAATGTTTTCGATCTCATCCGGGACACGGACATCCCATTTCCCTGCACAGGGGTCACCAGACTTGCTGGGTTCCTCCAGCATTTGTAAGTTGCTCCAGATTCCGGCATCTGCAGTCTTGTGTGTCTTCAAGAATGTTTTAAAGATAGTTTCCACCCAGTCTTCGAAATTAAATACTTGATCTGGGCCTGCACCACAGCACAATGCTGACAGATAGAGACCCCTGTTGGTATTCAGAGAACAAGCCTATAGCCAAGGCAGTGCCTACTCTTGAAGAAAACAACAACCCACAACCAGTTAGCTGGGTACTCAACACTGCTGTGTATAAACTTCATCCCAAGTGTTTCTAGGAAGCAAGGTTTATAAAAGGTTTGTACTTTATTGGTCATTACTGGACTTCAGAGGGAGACAATGAAACTGGAATGAAAAACCATTACTGACGACGGTCACATAATTTAGAAGGGGGCATAGTCGCATAGGGGTTAGTGTAACACTACTACAGCAGAGCCAGCAATCAAGTTTCAATTCCTGCCACTGTCTGTAAGTCGTTAGTACATTCTGCCTGTGATCACATTGGTTTCCTCCGGGTACTCTGGTTTTCTCCCTCATTCCAAACACGCGCGAGTTAATTGGTCACTGGTGGGGGGGGGGGGGCGGGTAACTGGGTGGCATGGGCTCTTTTGACCGGAAGGGCCTGTTACCACACTGCATCTCCAAATAAACTAAATAACAAACAATGCCCTGACTGTAGTTAAATACAATATCCTTCAGAAGAGGAAATTTGCTCTCTGAATCATTCTGGTCAAATGTGAAATGGCTGAGCCATTCATTTCCAGTGCAAATACAGCTGGGCAGAAGTGGGTGTACAAATCAGCAGATGACAGTATGTAACAGTGATCCTGTTTGAAGTGGATCCTGGATTTGGAAAGCCACTCCTTTTAACTTTGTCTCACTCAACTGCTTCAGCTCAATACAAATTCACTGGAAATTACTCACAACTGCCAAAGCATCCAGTGTTAAAAATCTAATTGGAAACAAAGCAAATGTCATTTTATTTTTGGATAAACATTTTTTTTCTTCTTCTGTAATGTCAATATAATCAGTCACAGACTGCTGCCACTCAGTTCAGAGTCAAAGCATACATTCCACTTTTTATATTTTTTAATAATTAATAGATAAGGTTCCCCCTTTATTCAATAAATAACTTTAAATGAACAGACCACATCATCTGTGTTAAACTTTATGCAGAAAATTTTAAAAGGGCAATGTTAAATCCACCTACACATAGAAAATGCTGGATGGAGGAGCTCAGTAGTTCAGGCAGCATCTTTGGAAAGGAATAAACAGTAGGTACTTCGGGCTAAGATCCTTTATCTGGACTCCATTCCATTGCGATCCTGATGAAGGGCCTCAGCCCGAAACATCTACTGAGCCTGATCCGCTGATTTCCTCCAGTATTTTGCGTGCTCCTCTGGTTTTCCAGCATCTATAGCATCTCTTGTGCTTTAAATTCATAAACCTTACTTAGAAAAATAAGTTTTAAAAATGTATTAATTTCCATCATGCAACACACATCAAAGTTGCTGGTGAACGCAGCAGGCCAGGCAGCATCTCTAGGAAGAGGTACAGTCGACGTTTCAGGCCGAGACCCTTCGTCAGGACTTCCATCATTAAGTTCCATCATTTCTTTTTTAATGAGTGTACACAGACTTGCGACAAATATGAGCCCACAATCGCTCCTTAAGCATTAACCAAGGCCTGCATTATTTCACAGTTCAAACAGATGGCACTCCCTGGAACATCAGAAGGATTTGCAGCCGAATTAGAAAACTTGGTTGCCATTTGACGTTGCACAGGTGGCACTTCTATGGCAACTCTTGAGGAGAAACAAAAAAAACCGTTTCCAAGATAACAGGATCCTCATTGTAAGCATGCCAGATTTTTTTTTGAGTGTTAGAAGTTCATTATTTCCAAGGTAAACATTTGTTCACCTTCAAGTATTTATTCATCCTTATCTACACAGACTGGTATGGATCTCACCGCAGTGCACTTTGTTAAAGGGGGAGAAAAAGGGAACTCTAGCAAGATTAGCTGGACTTCCTCCAAGTCACCCCACTGATGTAGATGTAAAATGAAAGCAGGGGAAGGCTTGGTTCCAATAATAAATATTGCACATTCCCTCAGGCTCCTATTTGCCACACGTCTGTGTGCACTCAGAACTTACACACTTTTGAAGACTTGTTTTAAAGATGACGTATATGGATTTAATCTTGCCCTTCAGCAGAGTGTGTGGACAAGCTGCCTGCCAACAAGACTCTGCCAGTGCCATTTTGACACCGGCCAACCCAAGCTGCGGAAAGCAGGCTCTCACTCCCACCCACTGGGCACAAGTCCTGTCGCCCAGCTGGTGGACCAGTTTGCCTTCAGGTAAAAACATGCCCCACAGGGTATTTGCAGTACCAACTAGTAATCTTCCACTCTGCTGGAAAATACAATCCTAGTGTTACCCATGGATGGTTATTCAACCAAGAATGCAGTGACAGCATCACCAATTATCAAATGAATTTTCCTGTAATGTTTACTTGAGAGAACAAAAGCATCAATTTTCCTGCTCCGCCGCCCCCCAACTACCAAGCTCAGCGACACTCAGCTCAAAGGCATTACTTCAAGATGGGCTGGTATCCGAAGACTGGGAATTAAATGTAAAGATTGGAGCTGTATAAATCTTTGCTACATTTGTTGGAAATACAACTGTTGTGTAATTTATAAACAGTAAATATTCTGCAAATGCTGGAAATCCAGAGTAACACACACAAAATGCTGGAGGAAATCAGCAGGTCGGGCAGCAGTCGATGTTTTGGGCCGAGACCCTTCTCCAGCAAATGTCTACAACTGTTCCAAGCACACGTTATATATGGAAGCTCCAGCACAAATCCAGGAATGGCACATTAAATCACACATTGAATTTTCTCTGTATGCATGGCTTCTTAAACTGACAGTCCACTGTTAAAGATAAATTGCAATTAAGCTGCTTGTCTTTATCTGACTTCCATTACAAACAATTAACAAATTAGCTAGACAGGCAGTGTAAACAAAAGTAAATGAAGCTAAACTGTGAAGCACTGGGAGGACTTTATTTACTGAGACGTGGACAACACTGGCTTCATCAGTATTTTCATTGCTCGTCCCCATTTCCCACGAAGAATGGTTGGTCAGACCACTTTAGTGGCCAGAGTCAATCACAATGATGTGGGTCTAAAGTCACATATTGGCTAGACCAGACAGAAATTGCGGAGTTCTTCTCCTGAAGGACATTATACAACAATCCTGCATTTTCATGCTTAGCAATAATAAATTTAGCTGATCTTTCTTAAATAAAATTTAAATTCCATTTGGCTCATCTCTGCCATTTCATGTCTCATTTAGATAGATAGATATACTTTATTAATCCTGAGGGAAATTTGTTTCGTTACAGCTGCACCAACCAAGAATAGAGCGTAAATATAGCAATACAAAAAACCCCAACAATCAAACAACAAAATGCAAACTATGCCAGATGGAAAATAAGTCCAGGACCAGTCTATTGGCTCAGGGAGTCTGACCCTCCACGGGAGGAGCTGCATGTTCGATAGCCACAGGCAGGAACGACCTCCCGTGCTGCCAAGTGTTGTATCACGGTGGAATGTGGCCAAAGTCCAACAGTAAAAAGTTCAATATCCAGTCTGCAAACAGGCTCCTCAATTGTAATATACCCTGGATTGCACTATCCATTGTTAGCCAGAACAGTAAGCACCGAACTCCTTTACGCTTACCGCTCTCAGTGCACTTCCGGTCAGTCGGAACGGTATTACCCACCGAACTCCTCTTCTCCCTAAGTCTTTATTATCCCTCTCGACCCCATTCTCCTGCCTTCTCTCCATAACCTTTGATGCCCTTACTAATCAAGAACCTATCAATCTCCGAGTTAAATGTCCAATGATTGGACTCCCCAGCCATCTGTGGCAAAGAATTCCACAGATTCATTATCCTCTGGCTAAAGAAATTCCTCTTCTTTGTTCTAAAGGGACATCCTCCTATTCTGAGGCTGTGCTCTTTAGTCTCCACAATAGGAAACATCCCCTCTATGTCCACTCACTCCAGCTAAGCCCTTCAATATCCAATAGCTTTCAAACAGATCCCCCCTCATTCTTCTAAACTCTGGTGAGTACAGGCCTGGAGCCATCAACCATTCCTCATACATTAACCCTTTATTCCTGAGCTCGATGGTATTATGTGAACTCAGGATTCTGAATTACTTGCCCAGACCTCTGATTTACCAGTTCAGTAATTTAACCATAGTGCTATCAACTTTGGGTGGTAGGGTGGAAATACTTCTCTACCAAAGGAGGCATAAGGCACTCCTTCCCTCACTAGCCTTCAGGCCATCTCGGGGAAGTGTACCACCTACTTAGCTCCCCCCGATCAGGATCACATGAAGCCATTGGAGCAGGTGGTGGATGGTCATATGAGCAGCTGGTGCAAGTCATACCAGTCCTGGTTATACGACCACTGATGCCCGGCATTCAATCTCTGAAGAGTATTGATAATGACTGGGGTGACCTACTGCCCAGAAGGCAGCAATAGCAAATTACTTCCGTAGAAAAATTTGCCAAGAACAACCATGGTCATTAGACCATGATCACCTATGTCATACGACACAGCACATAATGACGAAGGTGATGCTATCAATTACTTAGCGAATCTTCAGCCATTGGAAAGAGTTTCTCTTCACCCATTCTATCCAAAGTTTACCAACTCTCCTCTTCACCTTTTCCACTCTGTCGCGTACAGTTTGAAGTACAAACCAAGCTGAAATGTTGCTCCAATGTGGCATTTATGCAGGCACATGTATAGGCAGGGAAGAGAGGCCATGTACAGGCACTTGGAATTAGTTAGATTGGACTCACGGGCAGCACATGAATGGTGGGCCGAAGGGCCTGTTCCTGTGTTGTACACTGGCAACGTACCAAAATTATCAAATGTCCCCATTCGTAATACAAGCTAGCACATTTAATTCCAATGCACTCCTGTATATATTCTGAAAGTTGACTTCAAAATGTCAAGTACTTCTAAGGAAATCCGCAGGAAACTCTTACCAAGCTCCTCCAATGTTTATTGTCAAGGGAGCTCGCCTTTTTAAGTATTCGAGATTGGAAGTCTGCTTTTAAAATCTGCAATGTAAATCACACTTGCACATGATGGAAAATTAGATTTACAAGAGTGTTACTGTTTATCAAAACACAAATCATTCAATTTAAATGATTACCATCTTTTTTTTTGCAGGAGAAATTGCATCCCTACTCATGTGCCTTCATTAGAAACTATTACAAATAGTTGTCCCCCCTCTAACCAAAGAGAACAGAGGTATATAACCCTTTTTTAAAACACGAGTGATCTGCAAAATTCTTCCAGACAGCTACATAAAAGTCAATGGAACACAACTGATAAGTGTGCTTGCAAATGAGAGTAATAACAGCACAGGTGGCCAAGCCTGATACACTAATGTTTGGCTTGGATCACATTTTGAAGTTTGCAGTGGATTTTGTTATGTCCAAATACAATTTGCAATGCTCACTGTTATTTCTCAGTACTTTCCACATCTGCACAGGTCCATATATTGACTTGATACCTCTAAGCAATCTTAAACACTTTTCTAAAAAAAAAAGGGTACAGTATAAATCCAAAATTTAGATGAGATGAAAAGTCAGAGCATGGAACAGCAACCAATTTAAGAACATATTAAATGAGTCATTAATCATAATCATGGATTCCTCAAAACTAACGTGGGCTGTAATTTCCTAACCATGTGCTTGTTTTCTCATGTAGTCGGACACACTGACAATTATAAGCATAAATCCACAACCCTTAAGGCTCAAAAGCTCTTGAGGATTGATTATTTGCTGAACTTTTCAACTAGCTGTCGTTCATTAAAGCTCAGCATCCATTCAGAGTAAGACTCACTGATTTGCTCTTGTAAAGAGCAGGTAGACCTCAACAGGCTGAAAGGCCTTCTTCCATACAGTAACAACGTTGGGAAACAATGCTTCTCTGAAAAATCCTCTCATTTGCCACCTTTTGCTTTTCCATACTGAACTAGTTCTGGGCCAGTGCTTGTAATTTCTGTTTCTTCAAAGCTCTATAGGCCTTGATGACCCTCTCCCGCTCCTCCAGCATAATCCTCTGGCGAGCCATCGACATTCTGGGCAACTCAACATCTGGGGAGATCACCTTTGTCCTTTCTGAGCCACACTTGCTGTCACCAATCAGAGACTTCAGAAGCAACTGTCTTCCACCGGGCTAGAAGGAACAAAGTGAGTTGAACACAAAGCCATAAAGATGACCGAATTCTGATAAAAGGTTACACTTCACGGCCCCACGGATAATGGCAAGCACTTAACTACTTCAAATTGTTTAAGAAAAGTTTTAAAATGTAAAAGCTATAATAGCCTTAACTTTTTATTGTCAAGATTGGATTAAAATCTTAAATCACAAAGCTCCACGGTATGGAAGCATAATAACAAATGTTTACTAATATTAAATATTAAAAGCTACAGGCCACTACATCTGTTCTGGCTGTTTTTCTTCATGAACATCCTCTATTGCTCACTAATTTCTTTTAATACCTCTTCACCAAGCAACTATTTAACATCCTTTTAACAGCATTTCAGGTTGAATATCACCAGCAAATGTTGTGAAATTTGTTAATTTGCAGTACAATGCAATACATGATAAAATAGAAAATAATTGAATTAAAGCAAATGTATATTAAATAAGTAGTGCAAAAACAGAAATAGAAAAAGTAGTGAGGTAGTGTTCATGGGGTCAATGTTCCTTTAGAAATCGGATGGCAGGGGGGGAAGAAGCTGTTCCTGAATTGCTGTGTGTGTGCCTTCAGGCCCCTGCACCTCCTTCCTGATAGATGAGGGCATGTCCTGGGTGCTGGGGTTCACTTATGATGACATCTGCCTTTTTGAAGATTACCAAACTACTTCAAAAATTATGTAACAGAGAATTCCAGCCTTAATTTGGCGATATTTTCCCTCAACTCCTTTTATTATCCTGATTTTCTTAATATTTTTCCCATCGACTTAGCACTGGAAACTTAATCTCAGGGTAGTATATGGTGGCGTATACATACTTTGACAATAAATTCACTTTGAATTTGAATGCGGAAGCAGCTGAAACAGTTTATGGTTCGGGTGACTGGTGTCCCCGACAATCTTCCGGGCCCTCTTTCCGCACCTGCTGTGGACGTGAACTTCCCTCCATTGCGGACATTTGTAGCATTCTAACTGGTCGCATCACAGCCTGGTACGGAGCGGCTACCACTCAGGATCGGAAAAAGCTGCAGAAAGTTGCACTCTCAGCCAACTGCATTATCTTCTTCAGCATCAGGGATACCTTTAAAACACGATGCGTCAAAAAGGCTGCATCCGTAATTAAGGATCCCATCACCTAGGACATGCCCTCTTCTCATTGTTACCATCAAACAGGTGGTACAGGAGCTCAAAGACACAACTCAGTGTTTCAGGAACAGCTTCTTCCCCTCAATGTACAATGAACCCATGTACACTACCTATTTTTTCTCCTCACTTTTTCTACTAAATATATATTTCTTATTATAATCTATACTGTCTTTTATTGTGTATTGCATTGTACTGCTGCCGCACAACAAATTTCATGACATACGCCAGTGATATTAAACCTGAATCTGATTAGTTTGGAGGTCAGAAATGGAGAATAGGGGTAAAGAAACATATTTAAAAGGGAAGTGGCAAGTGGTACTCTTTCAGGATTTGAATTGAATAGAATTGACTTTATTACTTACATCCTTCAAATACATGAGAAGTAAAAATCTTTACATTTTGTCTCAGTTCAAATGTGCAATTATAGTAACTTATAATAAATATTACGTACAACAGGATAGTCAATACAACATAGAAATACAGTTGTGTCAGCATGAATTAATCAGTCTGATGGCCTGGTGGAAGAAGCCATCACGGAGCCTGTTGGCCCTGGCTTTTATGCTGCGGTACCGTTTCCCAGATGGAACAGTTTGTGGTTGGGGTTGACTCGGGTCTTCAATGATCCTTCGGGCCCTTTTTATACAGCTGTCTTTGTAAATGTCCTGAATAGTGGGAAGTTCACATCTACAGAAGCACTGGACTGTTCTCACTGCTCTCTGCACAGTCCTATGATTGAGGGAAGTACAGCTCCCATACCAGGCAGTGATGTAGCCAGTCTGGATGCTCTCAATCGTGCCCCTATAGGAAGTTCTTAAGAGCTTGGGGTTTTCGGATTTGGAATTTGGGATTTGAATCTAAATGTCCACTTTGCACCATTAGACAATAATGGAGGTAATTATGCAGATGACTAAATTATATAACATTTAGTAAATGTGTGGGCACGTGACCAAATGGTTAAGGTGTGGGCACGTGGCCAAGTGGTTAAGGCATTGGACTAGCGACCTGAAGGTTGTGAGTTCAAGTCCCAGCCGAGGGAACGTGTTGTGTCCTTGAGCAAGGCACTTAATCACACATTGCTCTGCGATGACACTGGTGCCAAGCTGTATGGGTTCTGATGCCCTTCCCTTAGACAACATCGGTGTCGTGGAGATGGGAGACTTGCAGCATGGGCAACTGCTGGTCTTCCATACAACCTTGCCCAGGCCTGCGCCCTGGAGAGTGAAGACTTTCCAGGCGCAGATCCATGGTCTTGCAAGGCTAACGGATGTCTTTATTTATTTAGTAAATTTCATAAAGAGGCAAAACATGAAGAGACTAATTGAAATTGTGAAAACAATGCAGGAGAAAAATGTAGTACAAAAAATAATCTGCTGGAATGTTGGGCCTTTATCGCACTGATGCTAAAATTTAGAAACGAGAGGTACTGGTGCCTCTCTGCCCAGATTGTGTGTTTAATATTCAGAACCCACCACTGAGCACATGTACAAGAAGTGCTGCATCTTACGGTCATGGTACAAAAGCAAGTTTAGAAAGTCTCAACAGTGGGTATGCTAAAACAAGAAATCAAAACTGTGGTAAACAGTTCATATAAAAAAGGAACAAAGAGAGCAGGAACTAAAACGGAACAATTCTGGCATGAAACAGCACCCATTGAACAGTTTGGATTCAGTGTAATCAATTCTGCATGAGGAAACACGCTTACCTTATCAGTAGTCTGGCTCTTCCTGGGTTTAGCAGTGAGGGTGGGCGGTTGCATGGCTACTTCCCCAAATGGCACAATATCTGCAAAACAAGACCACAACATCATAAGACGTAGGAACAGAATTAGGCTATTCGGTTCATCAAGTCTGCTTCACCATTCCATCTTGGCTGATTTAATATCCCTCTCAACTCCCTTCTCTTGCCCGAGCAAGATCAGCTCCATTCAGAGAAATAAGCTTTAATCCTAATGAAGTTTCAGAGAGCTTTGATCCTTACACTACAAGCACGCTGAGACAATGGTCTATTCTCACAGCTTCTCATAACATGACTTCTCCCCTCTACACTTCCAGCCAGCACAGTTCATAGTCCTTCCAGCGTTCACCAGCCACTCCTCTTCTCATAGCACAGCCCACGCAGTTATGGGAGGTGCAACATCCTTTCCCTTCATCTGATCCTCTACCATCATCCAGGAGCCCAAACAGCCCTTCTAGGTGAAGCAATTGGTTCTAATTGTTCTGGTTCTAACTTACTGCCCTTTATGCTGCTGGCATTTAGGGCAGCAATGAAGGTCCTCTATTTCTGTCTGTCCTTGGCCATCTTCTCTATTATGCTCCAGGAGTGGTTGAGGGTCCTCATTTCTGCCGCTACGGTACGGCGCCCAGTTGTCCTTCGTCTCCCGTGTTGCCCCCGCCCTTCAGGGGTCCAGTGAAGTGCTGTCTTGATGAGGAGTTGGCCTCTCTTCTCATCACATGCCCAATCCATCTCCAGCGTTTCTTCATGATGAGTGTGGACATGTCCTCTTGATAACACTGAAAGTGTAGGGCGTGACCGGTGATCTTTCTTGGCCAGAAAATGCAGAGGACCTTCCCCCAGAGGCTCACGACGACAGCTTTGCAAGGTGGCTCTCTGTCATGTGCCAACGTCCTGACCCGTACAAGAGTACGGACAGAACATCACCTTGGTGTTGATGCTGTACTTGGCCAACCCCCATATGCTGTTCACTGATCTGACGATGTTGCTAGTTTCGCCAAGTCTACACAGGTTGTCACTCCTAGTCCCACCATCCTGTCGAATTATGCTGCCGAGGTAAGTGAAAAAGTACTGGTTCTAAGTTAATGCCACACATTCAGTGCTCATGACAGCTTCTATCCCACTTTTATAAGCATATTGAACACTTCCTGATACAAGACAGAATCGACCTCAACCTACCTCGTTATGGCATTTTACATTATTGTCTGCCTGCACTGCACTTTCTCTCTAGCAGAAACACTTGATTTGCATTCTGTTATTGTTTTGCCTTGTGTTACCTTTCTGCACTATTGTGATGAAATTATCTGCGTGGATGGCATGCAAAATAACAATTTTCACTGTAGCTCAGTACATGTGACAATAATAAATGAACTTACCAATTTAGTGTAGCCTTTTCTACACTGGAGCAGCCAAAGCACATGAAAGCTTTGCTCAGAGCACAAGTATGACCCCAACCTTCCAGACAGCTATCATTAAAGCCCACTTCCACACTGACCTCTCTGCCTTTGCCTCCAAACCATTTCCAACACTGCCCAATGGAAGCTCCAAGAAGAGCATCTCATCTTCCTTCTGAACAATGCAGCCCTCAGGACTAAGTTCAAAAGTCAAATGTATTATTAAATACATATGTTTCACCATATGCTACCCTGAGATTCATTTTCTTGTGGACATTCACAGTAGATACAAAGAAATACAATGGAATTAATGAAAAACTACACACAAAGATGGACAAAAGCGAGTCCATAGGTTATGGAATCAGTTCAGTGTTGAGGTGAGCGAAGTCATCCACACAGGTTCAGGAGTCTGATGGTTGAGGGGTAATAACTGTTCCTAAACCTGGTGGTGTGGGACCCAAGGCTCCTGTAGCTCTTTCCTGATGGTAGCAGCGGGAAGAGAGTATGGCCTGGATAGTGAGGGTTCTTGGAAGATGGATACTGCTTTCTTATGGCGGCACTCTCTGCGAATGTGCTCGATGGTGGGGAGGCCATTCCTCACAAATACAATAGCTACAAGTTACCAGCCAGTTCTTCTCTCATGGATGTACCTGGGTATTTCAGTTTCAATTGCTCCTTTACTGTGACTGCCAGGACTTAAATATTTATCTTGCTAAGTTGGGTCTGTAGCCCATCATAGACATGATCTCTGCACCCATCCCTTCCTGCATCTTAAAATAATTTGATTTCTCACTTTTCTAGTTGTGTTGACCTAAAATATTGACCATCTACCTCCCCCAGATACTGTCTGATTCACATCTCATTTCCATCTTGTTTTCCCTGTTTTGAAACACCAATACAACTGTTTCTCAAAATCCAACCTTAAAATTATGCGTTTAACTTTGTCCCATAAATGGGATTAATTCCAGGCTCTTATGACAATTTCAGCTGTTTGCCAGAGAACTACAAAATGATATGGCATTTGAAAGCAAAATGTCAGCACAAATATCTAGCAGGCAGCTACTGAAAGAGAGGGCCATATAGATGAAAGTCTTCCGTACCTTCTGATGGTTCAGCAATTCTGTGACATAGCTCACAAGAGGTTTAAAATGCAGAGCACTGCTGATGTACTAGTGAGTGAAGTGCCCCACCTAGTGGTCACTGAGAACAATTCCAGGATTGTAAATTTGGGGGAAATGGTCAGCAAGGCACCACAACGGACCAAATGACAGAGGCCAATAAAACTATTATACCCATGCCATTTTTAAAATCTAGGCTTGTCATATAATGGAGTAACTGAAACAAATTTGTAACCCGTGGGGAAAAAAGTATAGTCAGGAAGTAGTTCTTACTATGGGTCAACAGGAAGTTCACGAAAATGACACCGAAAACAAGAGTTAACATACGAGGAGTATTTGATGGATTTGGGCCTATACTCACTGGAGTTTACAAGAACGAGGGAGGATCTCATTGAAATCTATTGAACATTCAATGGTCTAGATGGAGTGGATGTTTTCTATAGTGGAGGAGTGTAGGACCAGAGGGAACACCCTCAGGCTAGAGGGGCATCCTTTTAAAACACAGATGAGGAGGAATTTCTTCAGCAAGAGCAGGGATTCTCCACCCTTTTTATACCACGGACCAAGGGGTCCGTGGATCAGTGGATGGCAACCCCTGAACCAAAGGGTGATGAATCTGTGGAATTCATTGCCACAGTCGGCTATAGAGGCCAAGTCATTAGGTATATTTAAAGTGGGGGTTGTTAAGTTCTTGATTAGTCAGGGCGTCAAAGATTATGGGGAGAAGACAAGAGAATGGGGTTGAGAGTGATAATAAATAGGTCATGATGGAATGGCAGAGCAGATGATGACCTAATTCTGGTCCTATGTCTTATGCTAAAGGTCAACAAATTGTTGATGTAATTTCACCTCTGAAGCCAACATTCATACATAAAGCTACAGGACAGTCAGAAATAACTCACAACTTCTCCTTTCAGGATTCCAAAAAGAACCGTTCCCTTTGTGATCCTCCCCCCAACCCCCCAGTCTGTTCTTCCATTTCTACAAAGCACAGTACACTCCCATTCAACCCCTGGAGATGCCACACCTGTCATTGTGCCTCTTCCACGCCTGCCATCCCAGGCACACATCACTGACCTTGCTTCACTTCAATAACTTCTGAATCAGTCAGGGAGTGCAGAAACAGGCGTTTCACCAAACCATCAACGACCTATCTACAGAGCGGTGACTTGGTAATGTATTGCACTGTACTGCTGCCGCCATAAAAAAGCAGATTTCATGACATATGTGAGTGATGATAAACCCGGTTCTGATATGGGTCTCTACTGCGGACTGAGAGTGGGAAGGGGGACAGGGACAGGGAAATCTTGGTTGGGAAAAGGAGAGGGGATGGAGCGGGAAGCACCTGAGAGATCAATAAACTAATTCTTTGGAATTAAATGACCTTGCCTGGTGTCTCAAGACTGTGTGTGCCCACATCCGTTCCACCCTCTGCTCCTTGTACTCCTCCTTCTCTGCCACCTGTCCACACACCTCCCACGGCACTGCACCCTCACCATTCCCAACACCCTTCACTCCCGCCAGATTTACAAACTCACTCTCTGCTCCTTGTGACAACAACAGTACTGTGCAAAAGTCTTAGGCACTCCAGCTCTATATATGCACATAAGACTTTTGCACAGTATTGTATAAAATGATTAAAAGGAACAGGTAGAGTAGACACGCAGCAACCTTTCCCCCTCGATGGCAATGGCTAATGTGGGAGACCATAATTTTAAGGTCATAAACAAGAGAAAAATCTACAGATGCTGGTAATCAAAGTAATACACACAAAATACAGAAGGAACTCAGCAGGCTAGGCAGCATCTGTGGAAAAGAGTGAACAGTCGACGTTTTGGGCTGAAACCCTTCGGTCCTGATGAAGGATCTTGCCCCGAAAAGTAGGTTGTTTACTTTTTTCCATAGATGCTGTCTGGCCTGCTGAGTTCTTCCAGCATTTTGTGTGCATAATTTTACAGTGATTGGAGGGAAGTATAGTTTGGGGGGAGAGAAAGAATATCAGAGGTAGCTTCCTTTTTACAGAGTGGTGTGTGGAACACGCTACTGGAGTAAAGGTAGAAACAGATACATTAGAGACCATTAGAGACATTTAAAAGACGATTACACAGGCACATGGATGAAAGAAAAATGGAGGACTATGTAGGAGGGAAGGGTCAGATTGATCTTAGAGTAGGTTAAAAGGTCAGCACAATATCATGGGCTGAAAGGCCTGTACTGTGCAGTAATGGTTTATTGTTTATGTTCTATACTAATCTCATTTACCAGTGCTTATCGATAGCCTCCTAATCCATGGCAGTTTATCTAGCTAGTACTTGCATCTAACATCCATTCAGACATGATATACTAGAATCTACCATCTGGTTGAAAAATATTCTTCCTCTCATCCACTCTAAAATTCTTACCCCTTACCCTATGTTTTTGAAACCTAGTTACCACTGCTATGGGGAAAATCTCCTATCTACCCTATATATACCCCTCATACTTCTGTTCATCACCATAAGGTACCCCTCAAGCCGACGATGCTCCAAAGAAAACAAGCTCAGCCTATGAAGTCACTGTGTTCCTCAATATGCTGTACCATTCATTATGTGCACCCTACTCTTAATAAGATTAAATTCCACTTGACATTCATTACATTGCCAACATACCAACTGATCAGTATCATCCAAGATCCAATAGTTACCCTCCTCTCATATATCAACAGCACCCATTTTCATGTCATCTTCAAATTTCTCTCTTCTCATCACCATCAGGGAAGACAAACTTCTCTCCTTATTCCCGCCATCAGGGAGGAGGAACCAAAAGCATGAAGGCATTTTAGGAACGGATTCTACCCCTTCGCTGTGAGATTTCAAAATAGTGTTTCAAAAAGAGATCACAAATAGTTTATGGGTTCATAGACCATTCAGAAATCTCTGAATGGTCCACAAACACTACTTTTGATCTCTTTTTGCACAATGTTTTAATATATAGATTTCTTATGGGTAGCTTATAATGTACTGCTACCATAAAACAAGAAATTTCACAACATAGCAGTGATATAAACCTTGTCTGATTCAAAATCATTATTTAAAGATAACAGCAAGGGTTCCATTACAGATCCCTGTGACACAAGGCTTCCAATCACAAAAATAAACCACCATCATTTGATCTCCTAATACCAAGCCAATTCTGGATCCTATGGGCTCTAATCTTCTGGACCAGTCACCCACATGGAACCTTGGTAAAGACCTTCCTGAAGTCCATGAAGACTACATCAAATACACCATCCTCATTCATACATAATTTGTCACCTCTTCAAAACTTTGAATCTGATTAGTCAGACAGGATCTTCTCCAAAGCCTCGCTGCAGGAACAACTCAGTGGGTCAAGGAGCATGTGTGATGGCTGTTGCTCATCAGCTCTTGCAAGAAGCAAGGCAGTTATCCTCATTGAAAGAGAGAAATGGCTTGGGCAATCTACACTCAGTGGCCACTTTATTAGTTACACCTGAGCACCTGCTCATTAAGGCAAATAATTAATCAGCTAATCATGTGGCAGGAACTCAATGCATAAAAGCATGCAGACATGGTCAAGAGGTTCACTTGTTGCTCAGACCAAACATCAGAAGGAGGCATAAATGTGATCTGAGTGACTTTGACTGTGGAGTAATTGTTGGTGCCAGATGGAGTGGTTTGAGTATTTCAGAAACTTGGATTTTCACACACAATAGTCTCTAGAGTTTACAGAGAATGGTGCAAAAAAAAAAAAAACCACACACATCCATTAAGTAGGAGTTCTATGGGCGAAAATGCCTTGTTAACGAGAGAGGTCAGAGAAGAATGGCCAGACTGGGTCAAACTGACGAGAAGGCAACAGCAACTCAGATAACAACACAGTACAACAGTGGTGGGCAGAAGAGTATCTCTGAACACACAACACATCAAACCTTGAAGAGGATGGGCTACAGCAACAGAAGCTCATACCAGGTTCCACCCTTTAATGTAATAAAATGGCCACAGAGTGTGTATGCCATTGCTATTTCCGGGTACTTGCTCGACGAACAGAGCCACATTTCCTACGTTACAACAGTGACCAGACTTCAGAAGTAACTTATTGAAGTAAAATATCTGAGGATGCATGAAAGGGTTGGAAGCAGCTCTATACAAATACAAAAACTAAATACTTTCTATTCAAAAGCATATTACAGGAAAATGGAAGCTATAGTCACTCTAATTGAAAAAATTAAAAGAATGCAAAGTTCAAATACCAACTACAAACAGCGATTCTAATTTATTTTGCCATTCATTTCACTAACGCAAAATAAAAAAAAATAGGTGAAATATGACTTGCCTGAAGTAATAATGTGCTAGTACCACTTAGACTAACAGCGATATAAGTGGAAAATCCTAATTATACAGAATGTCATGAAGAACATGAAGAGGGTTTAAAGAACTATAGGCTTTAATAGTTAAGTTTAGTAAGAGTAGTTAAAAATACCAGCATTATTCATCAAATGTAGGCAAGCAGAGGTGGCAGTTCCAGTCTTGCTCTGAATAGTCTCGAACATGAGGGATTTCAGCTTCGAAGTTTGACTGGAGCAGCCTGGTTTTTCACGTTGGAGCAAAAATGGTTGAGTGATTTGACAGAGATGTCATCATCATGAGATTAGATAGTGTAAACAGAGTGAAGAGTGGTTAAGAAAGGGAAAATAAGCTGCTCTCATTAAAGGATGGCTAAAGAACCAGCTATCACAGATTTAATGTGAGGGGTGAAGTGGTTTTATTTTTACAGACAATGGTTACAACTTTAAACCATTGCCTCCATTGGTGTGAGTTATTAAAAGGAATAAGTACCTCGGTGAACTTATAATTACAGGGCTGTACAGAATAGGGGAATGGTCTACAAGATACCATCTACAAGACCAAATGTCTTTCTTCTATGATTGACCCAGCAAGGTATGCATGCCCAAAATGGAGTAGAGTGGAATTGCTAAACTATTTTGCAATGTATCTCACAGACCCTGTGAGAGGGGACTGAGAGTATAAGACAGGGTTTGTCTTAAGCGCTATTCGTCATGGAAGACAGAAGGTAATCATATGTGACTGTAGAACAAATACACCTAGCATTGTATTATTGCCCCAAATCAAGCTGTCTGTTGAGAGCATTAATGGAACAGTTCTACCACCACCAGAACAGAGCACAAGGAGGCAGCACACTACCAGGACTTTCACTGCAGTCACTCACCTGTAAACATTTCTTTCTCCTGCTTCATCATCTTTCGTTCAATTTTCTTACCAACAAGTCTTCTCAACCTTTTCTTATCAGATCTATTTAATACAAAAATCAGAATCAGGTTTAATATCATCAGCATACATTGTGAAATTTGTTGTCTTTGCAGCAGAACAATGCAATACATAATAGGGGGAAAAAAAACAAACTACAGCAAGTATATATACATTTTAAATAGTTAAATATTTAGTGCAAATAAAACTAAAAAGTAGTGAGGTAGTTTTCATGGGTTCAATGTCCATTCACAAATCGGATGGGTGTGCCTTCAGGCTTCTGTACCTCCTTCCTGGAGGTAGCAATGAGAACAAGGCATGACCTGGCAGAGGGCAGTCCCTAACGATGGACGCCGCCTTTCTAGGGCACCGCTCTTGTCCTGGACACTGCGGAGGCTAGTGCCCATGATGGAGCTGACAGAGTTTACAACCCTGCAGCTTATTTTGATCCTGTACAATAGTGCCCCACCCCCCCGCCCACCATCAGCAAAATGCATAACTGTGCACAAAAAAAGTTCAAAGACACTTTTACCCCTTGAATTCTCACATTCGTTTCATCTCCACATTTATTGACTTGCACCACATTCTTTACTAAAAAGTGACAGATGGAGTTTCAAGTTCTGAACTGGCATTATTAGATCAAACAACGTACATTAGATCAAACTTTTTGTTTAAGAGCTTACAAGACTGTATACTGAAAACAAAAAGAGTATGACATAGAATACTTAATGGTTGCACAGGTCTACGCATATAGTTCAAAACTCAAAACTTGTGCAAACTAACAGAATGTTAGATGAAGTATTGTTATACATAATCTCAAAAAAACATTACTCGTAATGAAAAACACAAGATGACACTGTCTACAAATACACGTTCTTCTACTTAGAGCTGAAGGCAGCTCCAAGACATAGGAATAGAGTTGGGCCATTTGGTTCACAGTCTGCTCCAGCACTCCATCATGACCAATTTAGTATCCCTCTCAACCCCATTCTCCTGCCTTCTCCTTCTCATAACCTTTGAGACCCTTACTCATCAAGAACCTATCAACCTCCACTTTAAATATACCCAATGACTTGCCCTCCAAAGCCGTCCGTGGGAATGAGTTCCACAGTTTCGCAGCCCTCTTGGTAAAAGTCTACTGTAACAAATGAATGACACACTGACTTAGATCCTAAGTAATTAATGGCGATTGATCTTTTACAAGGTTGGGGAGGAGGTACAGTGGGTTTTGGGGAATGGCCGAGGTAGAACGAACTTTGATACGTTTGTTTTGGTACACTGTACACAGATAAAAGTGATTTAACACCAAATCACACTATCATTTCAGCACCAGTTTTCAGGCCAACTTCCACTAAAAGCCTCTGGAAATTTGAGTCCATCAGAAGTGCAATTTTTTTTTGTTCAGGGTCTATTTTGAAAATAGTTAACGGAAGGTAATAGCAAATAAAAATTTATCTTATGGTTGCACATATATGCTACACTTTGGAAATAAATGTTGCATTAAATATTTCAGTTTACGTATCTGCAGTATTAACTTGAATGCAAAACACTGCAAATAATGGAAATGTGAAATAACAGAAAACTCTCAGGTCAGCATGATAAAGTCATTAATAGTTTATGTGAGCTCTGTTTCTCTGCCCACAGACACTGAAAACCATTACGCCATGAAGTTTACGTCGTTACACCATTACGCCATAAAACCATGAAGTTTTTTTAAAAACTTCAGCATCATAGAAACATAGAAAATAGGAGCAGGAGTAGGCCATTTGGCCCTTCGAGCCTGCACCACCATTCAGTATGATCATGGCTGATCATCCAACTCAGAAACCTGTACTTGCCTTCCCTCCATACCCCCGATCCCTTTAGCCACAAGGGCCATATCTAACTCCCTCTTAAGTAAGCCAATGAACTGGCCTCAACTGTTTCCTGTGGCAGAGAATTCCATAGATTCACCACTCTCTGTGTGATGAAGTTTTTCCTCATCTCAGTCCTAAAAGGCTTCCCCTTTATCCTCAAACTGTGATCCCTCGGTCTGGACTTCTCAACATCGGGAACAATCTTCCTGCATCTAGCCTGTCCAATCCCTTTAGGATTTTATACGTTTCAATAAGATCCCCCTTCAATCTTCTAAATTCCAACGAGTATAAGCCTAGTCGATCCAGTCTTTCATCATATGAAAGTCCTGCCATCCCAGGAATCAATCTGGTGAACCTTCTTTGTACTCCCTCTATGGCAAGAGTGTCTTTCCTCAGATTAGGGGACCAAAACTGCACACAATACTCCAGTCTGATAATAATCAGTCTGATTAGCAATACATTTTATATCTTGTGAATATTCATAAATTTATTAGATGATATTCACAATGACAGATCCTCTTTCCTTTTACGAAAAAATGAAAATATTGCAATTATCCTTAACGATAGCATTTGTACATTGATAATAGAACATACTCTTTTTTTCTCTCAGACTTTGATTTCACATGGCTATCCTTTTCTTTCCCCTTGTCCTCCATCTCAGGATAACGTGGCAGCTGATTTTCGCTCATGAATATTACGTGCTTTGCCTCCTGCTCCATGCGTTGAATATAATTTTTCACTGACTCCCGTTTCTTCCTCTTAAACTTCGGAACCCGTACATCCCCATGCGGATCTGAGCCTCCTAAAGCAGATGTCCTTTTTGGCTTTTCTGGGTGTTTAAAGGAAAGCAAAATCAGAATTTCTCTTCACATAGTCACAGATTATTCAGCTAATATTTAATTTATACATTTGTAAATAACAACTGGTCCCAAAACAGATAGCTTACAAGATTTATGCTTGACTGTTATTTCCCCTCTATAGAAGCTGTCCCACTTGCTGAGCTCCCCCAGCATTTTGTGTGTTGCTCAAGATTTCCAGTATTTGCAGAAGCTTGTGTTTATAACTTACAAGAGGCCTGGGGTCAGCCATAGGAGTTTTAAATTTAACTTCATTTATTTAGAGATACACCGCCTAAATATGCCCATGTGACCAATGAATCTATTAACCCATACGTTTTTGGAATGTGGGAGGCAGTCGAAGCTCCTGGAGGATACCCATGCTGTCATGGGGAGAACAACATACAAGCTCCTTACAGGCAGAAGCGGGAATTGAACCCAAGTCACTGGTACAGTAATAAGAGTTATGATAACTGTTATGCTACTGTGCGTAGGTACACACACAGCGGTTGATATCTGAAACTCTCTGCCAGAAGAGGCGGTGGAGTGAGATATAATCACTACGATTAGAGGGCAACTGGACAGGCAAGGCATGAAAGATTCTGTACCCCCAACGTGGGCAAATGGGATTAGATTGGCATGGGCATGATAGTCCAAAACCTGCTGTAGAACTGTATGACTTGCTGAGATGCTGGTGCTCATAGAACCATCAAGAAGAGAGAAGATCGGCAAATTAAAAAGCTTATTATTGGAGAAGTATCAAAGGCAATGGAAAATAAGAAAGATTGCTATAATTAAAATATTAGTGGCTGAAGTGAGTAGATCAAGGGTTCCTAGGCTTTTTTATGCCATGGACTCCTACCATTAACCAAGGGGTCCACAACCCCAGGTTGGGAACCCCTGGAGTAGATTGATGTTGATAAAACAAATGAAAAAAATCTCAGAAATTCTGCCTTTAGGCATGTATAGTTTGATACTTATGCAATTTATTAAAATGACCATGGTTTTCTCATTCACTAAAAAGTTATTCTATATGTAAAATATACTTATGAATTTACAGATTACGATATATTAAATCACAATGTACAATTTAAAATCTGAAATGACTCAAGTGCCAAGAGAATAAAAAAACATACCTGAATACATGTATATAAATTTGTAGGGTACCACTGGACAGAATCAAGATTATAAAACTGAGACATACTATGCTGATTGTAACAAGAACAAAGGTGACAAAGAGCCACAAATAAGTAAAGAGTCTGATTTTTTAAAAAATGGTAAATTAAATATAATTGGGGAGGAATTGTTGGAATTGCAAGTTTATCTACAAAGAAATACCAAAACAGAATATAACTTAAGTGGAAGAAGACTACAAAATCAGGGATCAACTTTATTCAACAGTTATTACCCCTCAACCATCAGGCTCTTGAACCAGAGTGGTTAACTTCACTCACCCTATCACTGAACTGTTTCCAAAACCTATGGGTTCACTTTCAAGAGCCCTTCATCTCATGCTCTCGATATTTATTGCACATTTATTTACTTTTTTGTATTTGCACAGTTTACTGTCTTTTGCACATTGGTTGTTTGTCCGTCTTGTGCGCACTTTTTCATTGCTTCTACGGCGTTTCTTTGTATCTACTGTGAATGCCCACAAGAAAATTAATCTCGGGGATGTACATGGTAACATACATGTACTTGGATAATAAATTTACTTTGAACATACATATTTAGATACATTTGGAATTTGCTGCAGTGTGTTAGCATGACATGCAACCAGTGTGCATAAACACCATCATGTAAATGCAAACAGCATTATAAAATACTGTTGGAGAGTGACATAACCTATGAAATAATTTAACCTTTCAGGTTTAACAAATAATTAAGAAAAGCAAGTGAATGCTGATGGGCATTGCAAGTTGGAGAAGGAGAGGTTTTTCCATCTGTAGGGGCTGAGTGGATCTGAGACCTAGGTTAGATTAACCACGATGTGAATGAATGGCTGAGCAGGCTGAAAAAACATGTCCTTATGTCCTATGTCCTTATGCAATGGATGAAATATTGTGTAGTATAATATTTTAAACTAAAGCATAGTCGAGACATGTATAGGAAACATTAAATTACTTCCATTTTTTCTAAATGGCTGTGTATTGTATCATATATGCCACATTGGAATCAATAAGACCTCAGAGAGAACAAAAGAAATCAGATAATTTCCGTTAGCATTTGGCCATTCCTGAAGACATCAATGTAGAGATGACTTTATTTTCTTGCACATCATTACATTAATTGTGATGATAAAGTCAATATCCCACTCACTACAGCAATAATTCCCCAATTAAAGCCTTTGATTACTGCCACAGATATTCCCACTGACATAAAGGTCAAACAATTTTGATAACAAATCTACTCTCAAGTTAAACAAGACACGTGATTAAAATCTTCACCAAAAGCAGAACTTCCCAGTGGCCAAACATTTTAATTCTAACTCCCATTCCGACATGTCAGTCCATGACTTTATCTTCCACAGGTTGAAAGAGCAAAACCTTATTTAACACCTGGGCAGCCTTCAACCTGATGACATGAATATCAATTTCTCCTTCCAATAAAAATATTTTCCCTTCTCCGCTCCCCCTTTTCTTCTATTCCTCACTCTGGCCTCTTACCTCTTCAACTTGCCTGTCTCCTCCCCCAGGGTCCCATCTTCCCCTTCTCCTATGGTCCACTCTCCTCTCCTATCAGATCCCTTGCTCTCCAGCCCTTTACTTTTGCTACCAACCTGGCTTTACCTGTCACCTTCCAGTTATCCTCCTTCCCTCCCCCCATCTTTTTATTTTGTTATCTTTCTCCCTTCCTATCCAGACCTAATGAAGGGTCTCAGCCTGTAATGTCGACTGTTTATTCATTTCCATAGATGCTGCCTAACTTGCTGAGTTCCTCCAGCAGTGACAGAGTGACAGATTAAAAATATTGTTCAAAAAGACGCAGAACAAACTCCCCCAACAGCATTGTTTGATGGCTGTTTCTCTGTTTGGTTTCAATTTTGACTTAAACTGAATCTTCACCACCTTCACCTGATTACTGACTGACAGCATGTGCTAGTCCCTAGGTTCCTGAATGAAATAAAACAAAAAAAGCCTTCAGCTGCTCAAGAGGAACATATAAACAATATCACCCACAAGAGAATTTGATCTATTTATATACCGTACTCTGAAAAAATCTTAGGCACATATATACATAGTTAGGATGCCCAAGAAGTTTGCACCATATTGTATTTGTCAATGTGGAGTGGAGAGCGAGCTTGTAAATCTGGCGGGAGCAAACGGTGTTGGGGATGGCGAGGGAGGACTGCCGCGGGCAGGGTGTGGGACAGGTGGCAGAGAAGAAGTGCCACCTAAGTCTTTTGCACAGTACTGTAGATAAATCAAATCCACTAAAAGCCAATACACCATATCAAGCTTGAGCAAACTGATATGCGTCCAATGCTCAACATGTGATTCAGGCTCATGGTAACATGAGCAAGATGAGTAATAATTACTAATGGAATACTGGTGACCCCCACCCTCAGAGTGGAGAGGGGCAGGTTGTTGCCTTCCTAGAAAACAGTCCAAACCACAATTTTCCTGAACACAAAGGCACATCATCTGTGCAAGCATCACGAAGCAAGTAATTTGTTTGTTTATTTACTTTTATTTCTTATAAGTTCAATGAGAGTTAATTTTATTCCACATCTCACAGTTTTGGAGCGTGATCTGTGAATTTTGAGGATAGATTTCTGATACCCAATCAGCCATGATGCAGGGCTCATCCGTAACACTAAAAGCATTTTTTACCTGGTTTTGGCTTCCTTTTTTTCATCTTCCGCTTCAATTCCTCTTTACTTCTCATTATCTCACGGAGTTTGAATGGAATTTCTTGTTCGTCAATATTTTTGGGCTTCATATTGCTCTTCCTTGGTTTGCTAAGGAGTTAAAAGTGCATTGTCAGTTGATCATGTATTCTATTTCCAACACAATTAACGAAATATCTGGATTCTTTGCTTCAACTACACAGTGATGACACAAACTAAGATTGAGTTCAAGGAGTGCATCTGGGTGCAGATTCTTATGGACTGTGCTAGGGAACCGGAACTGTAGTTGAATGATCCGAGAATGAGGTTGATAAAGAGCTACAGGAAGGTAGTCACCCCTAAGTTGCAGGAGGCAGGTAGCTGGGTGACTGTTCTGAGGGGGCACAGAAATAGGCAGATAGTTCAGATTACCCCGTGGCAATTTCCCTCAGTAACAACTATACCACATTGGATTCTTTGGGAGGGTGGGGGTGAATAACCTTCAGGGGGAAACCACAATGAACAGATCTCTGGCACTGAAGGGGGGGGGAGAGAAGAGGAGAGCAGTGATGATAGGAGATTCAATAGTTGGGGGATTCTGTGGATGTGAAAGAGACTCCAGATGCCAGAGTCAGGGACATCTCAGATCAGGTCCACAGCATTCTAAAGGGGGAGGGTGAGCAGCCAGAAACTATGGTACATATTAGTACCAACTACATAGGTAGGAAAAAGGTGGACTTGAAGAGAGAATACAGGTATCCCCCACTTTCCGAAAGTTCGCTTTACGCCACTTCGCTTTTATGAAAGACCTACATTAGTACTTGTTTTTGCTAACTGAAAGAAATCCGGAGGATTTTCACTTTTACGAAAAAAGGCGAAAAGCGAAAATAGCATTCAGCGTTTGTTTTGCAGCGAGCCGTTACAGAGGCAGCGCACCGCCAAGCTCCTTCCCCAGGAACTACACTCAGCATCTCAGCATCAAGCCGCCATAGCTTTGAACTGTGTCTGTGAGCATCTGTGCTTTATCTCGATTTATTTTGTGCATCCGTTAGCAAGATGTCCTAAGGTATCAGAAAAGCCTAAGAGAGCTCGTAAGGATGTTACGCTTAGCATAAAACTGGACGTAATTAAGCGTTTTGATCGTGGTGAATGAAATAAAGACATTGTGCGCGCGTTGAACTTGCCTGTATCCACCATTCATACTATATGTTACTGTTATTTTAGGTTTTATGTGTTATTTGGTATGATTTGGTAGGTTATTTTTTGGGTGTGTGAACGCTCAAAAATTTTTCCCATATAAATTAATGGTAATTGCTTCTTCGCTTTACGCCATTTCGGCTTACGAAAGGTTTCATAGGAACGCTGCACTTTCGGATAGCGGGGGAAACCTGTATACGGAAATAGGTAGGAAGCTGAAAAGCAGGACCTTAAGGGTAGTAATCTCTGGAATGCTGCCTGTACCACATGCCAGGAAGGTAATAGGATGATATGCTAGATGAATGTGTGGCTGATGATTTGGTGCTGGGGCAGAATTTCAGATTTGTGGATCACTGGGATCTCTTCTGGGGAAGGTATGACCTGTACAAAAGGGACGGGTTATACCTGGGGGCCAATATTCTTGTGGGCAGGTTTGCCAGATCTGTTGGGGAGGGTTTAAAGTACCTTGGGGGATGGGAACCAGAGTGAAGTCACGGTTTCACTGTGTTCATGTCTTGTAATGTTCTATTTACAGGGACTTGAAGATCAGGGAGTGATCTCAAGTTTGAGGTTCTGAGATACAAAAGGGAAGCTGATAGGAAGAAACAATGTTCCCCTGCCGGGTATTACTGTCTAATAATAATAGCTGGGTACACTGCCATAAAACATAGAAAAGTTCGGAAAGACTTCTCAATATGAAGTTTGGCACTCCCATTCACATCAGAAATAAATGCCACATAAAACGTAAGCTTTAACTCTGTGATTGCTAGATAATTTGTTAAATACATTACAGTTTATGGGATAATGCAGATATACGAACTTGCACAATGTAAGCATTTATTAATTAAAGCATAAACAAGAGAAAGTCTGCAGGCACTGGAAATCCGAGCAACACACACAAAATGCCGGAGGCACTCGGTCCAGGCCAGAAGGCATCTATGGGAAAGAGTACAGTCGACGTTTCGGGCCAAAACCCTTCGGCAGGAATTAAAGCATATTCCTTCAAGAGCCTAAACCATTCTGCCGTCACCAGCATACTTGTGAAGTGCAATCCCTGTGGCAGTATAAACAAAACTACCAGAATGTTCATCAGAATTCCACAGAGTGCAATGTGACACCAACCAAGCAAGTTTTTTTTCTTCAAACATCAAGTTACAAGAAGATCTTTTCCCTTCAGTATTGTCATGCTTTCCTCTGGTCTCCTATGGAATTCAAAAAATTAATTGGACAGTTAATCAACCTATGTTCCAAAAACATAATAAATTGACTTTTGACAAATTGCCACGAATTTAACAGAATGAGACCTGGGCTTTCTGATTCACACAGTAAAAAGTAAAAAGAGATGATATACGTTATATACCTAGGAATCTAAAGATACGCTTAATCTAATGCCATTCACCTGCTTGATCGTAGACCAGCTATGACTATATTGTAATGCACAACAGACTCTATAAGTGGTCCAAATACCCCTATGCTTCAAAGACAAGCATACCAAAAAGACAAACTTACTCCAGTTGGCTTTAGGATTCGTTTCCAAGCCTCTCAATTTGGACCTTCTGAGGATCCCAGGTACTCACATTTTATTGACTCTGCCTCTCGCCGCTTCTCCCGTCAAGCTCTGAAGGCGACTCTCTCCGCCATGAGGAGGTACTTGGTGTCCCTATCCCAGACCCTTCCACTCCACCTTCGGGACACTTTCTTTGCTGTCTGTAATGGTCCTACCCGTTATTTCATCCTCCGTCGGATCCGCGCCTGCAATCGCCGTTTTTTTGACTTTGTCATGTTAGGCAAAGATCGCAAGATCCTACATCTACGGACTCCAGAGCCTGCTGGCCATGAAACTAGCAGGCATGAACTTCAGATTACCTCTGCCATTGATCTCACCGGCTCCAACACCTCAGGGCATATTCAAAACCCGGACTCCAGCAACCACCATGGACACCTTCAAAGTGATTGCGCAACCACCAACTGCGACTCCAGCCTTGAACTCCAGGCCGGGTCTTTATGTGCTGCTATTGTGACTCCCGTCTCCCCTTCCCCCACCAATACTCTGCAATCCCGTCTCCTTCAGATCCCACCATCAGCTCCTGGGCCCTCAGAGGCTCCATCTTCCTCTCACCCCAACCATCCCCTCTTCACTGACACCCCCAGCCTCCCCCCTCCCCCCCTCTGATCCCAGCTGTCATCCGTGCCGGGTCTTTACCATCCCCTCCGACCTTCAACTGTCGGAGGCAGAGCGCTCTGTCCTCAGTAAGGGCCTCACCTTTGTCCCCCTTCGCCCACACCTCAGCGAGTTCCGTGTTCGCCATGATGCGGAACTGTTCTTCCGCCGTCTCCGTCTCCGAGCCTACTTCTTCGGCAAGGAATCTTCCACCCCCACCGATGACCCCTTCTCCCGTCTTCAACCCTCCTCTTCTTCATGGACACCCTGCTCTGGTCTTCTGCCTGCTCTGGATCTCTTTATCGCTAACTGCCGACGGGACATCAACCGTCTCGACTTCACCGCACCTTGTCCCCATTCCAACCTCACGCCTTCGGAACACTCTGCTCTCCACTCCCTCCGCACTAATCCTAACCTTATTATTAAACCCGCCGATAAGGGGGGTGCTGTTGTAGTTTGGCGTACTGACCTCTACCTTGCCGAGGCGCAGCGACAACTCGCGGATACCTCCTCTTATTTACCCCTCGATCGTGACCCCACTAAGGAACACCAGGCCATTGTCTCCCACACCATCACCGACTTTATCCGCTCAGGGGATCTCCCATCCACTGCTACCAACCTTATAGTTCCCACACCTCGCACTTCCCGTTTCTACCTCCTACCCAAGATCCACAAACCTGCCTGTCCTGGCCGACCTATTGTCTCAGCTTGCTCCTGCCCCACCGAACTCGTTTCTGCATACCTCAACACGGTTTTATCCCTCCTTGTTCAATCCCTTCCTACCTATGTTCGTGACACTTCTCACGCTCTTAAACTTTTCGATGATTTTAAGTTCCCTGGCCCCCACCGCTTTATTTTCACCATGGATGTCCAATCCTTATATACTTCCATCCCCCATCAGGAAGGTCTCAAAGCTCTACGCTTCTTTTTGGATTCCAGACCTAATCAGTTCCCCTCTACCACCACTCTGCTCCGTCGAGCGAAATTAGTCCTAACTCTTAATAATTTCTCCTTTGGCTCCTCCCACTTCCTCCAAACTAAAGGTGCAGCTATGGGCACCCGTATGGGTCCTAGCTATGCCTGCCTTTTTGTTGGCTTTGTGGAACAATCTATGTTCCGTGCCTATTCTGCTATCTGTCCCCCACTTTTCCTTCGCTACATCGACGACTGCATTGGCGCTGCTTCCTGCACGCATGCAGAGCTCGTTGATTTTATTAACTTTCCCTCCAACTTTCACCCTGCCCTCAAGTTTACCTGGTCCATTTCCGACACCTCCCTCCCCTTTCTAGATCTTTCTGTCTCTGTCTCTGGAGACAGCTTATCCACTGATGTCTACTATAAGCCTACTGACTCTCACAGCTATCTGGACTACTCCTCTTCTCACCCTGTCTCTTGCAAAAACGCCATCCCCTTCTCGCAATTCCTCCGTCTCCGCCGCATCTGCTCTCAGGATGAGGCTTTTCATTCTAGGACAAGGGAGATGTCTTCCTTTTTTAAAGAAAGGGGCTTCCCTTCCTCCACTATCAACTCTGCTCTTAAACGCATCTCCCCCATTTCACATACATCTGCTCTCACTCCATCCTCCTGCCACCCCACTAGGAATAGGGCTCCCCTGATCCTCACCTACCACCCCACCAGCCTCCGGGTCCAACATATTATTCTCCGTAACTTCCGCCACCTCCAACGGGATCCCACACTAAGCACATCTTTCCCTCCCCGCCTCTCTCTGCATTCCACAGGGATTGCTCCCTACGCAACTCCCTTGTCCATTTGTCCCCCCCATCCCTCCCCACTGATCTCCCTCCTGGCACTTATCCGTGTAAGCGGAACAAGTGCTACACATGCCCTTACACTTCCTCCCTTACCACCATTCAGGGCCCCAAACAGTCCTTCCAGGTGAGGCAACACTTCACCTGTGAGTCGGCTGGGGTGATATACTGCGTCCGGTGCTCCCGATGTGGCCTTTTATATATTGGCGAGACCCGACGCAGACTGGGAGACCGCTTTGCTGAACACCTACGCTCTGTCCGCCAGAGAAGGCAGGATCTCCCAGTGGCCACACATTTTGGTTCCGCATCCCATTCCCATTTTGACATGTCTATCCACGGCCTCCTCTACTGTAAAGATGAAGCCACACTCAGGTTGGAGGAACAACACCTTATATTCCGTCTGGGTAGCCTCCAACCTGATGGCATGAACATCGACTTCTCTAACTTCCGCTAATGCCCCACCTCCCCCTCGTACCCCATCTGTTACTTATTTTTGTGCACACATTCTTTCTCTCGCTCTCCTTTTTCTCCCTCTGTCCCTCTGAATATACCCCTTGCCCATCCTCTGGGTTTCCCCCCACCTCCTTGTCTTTCTTCCTGGACCTCCTGTCCCATGATCCTCTCGTATCCCCTTTTGCCTATTACCTGTCCAGCTCTTGGCTCTATCCCTCCCCCTCCTGTCTTCTCCTATCATTTTGGATCTCCCCCTCCCCCTCCAACTTTCAAATCCCTTACTCACTCTTCCTTCAGTTAGTCCTGACGAAGGGTCACGGCCTGAAACGTCGACTGCACCTCTTCCTAGAGATGCTGCCTGGCCTGCTGCGTTCACCAGTAACTTTTATGAGTGTTGCTTGAATTTCCAGCATCTGCAGAATTCCTGTTGTTTGCATCCCAAAATTCATTTATTTTGCCTTTTCATTTCCAATAGCAAGTTGAAGTAAAACGATTCAATCACTGTACAGTCATCCCTCGATATCCGCGGGGGATTGGTTCCAGGACCCCCCCACGAATACCAAAATCCGCGGATGCTCAGGTCTCTCATGTAAAATGGCATAGTATTTGCATATAACCTACGCACACCCTCCCGTATACTTTAAATCATCTCTAGATTACCTATAATATCTAATACAATGTAAATACTTCGTAAATAGTTGTTATACCGTATTGTTTAGGGAATAATGACGCTTTGAAGGAGGCTCAATAATACTAATGTCAGGATCTGTGGAGGTTGAGGGCTGAGGATCTTCAAGCGTTTCAGGTCAAGGCCTTACAATTGCAGATGCTTTAGTTAGAAACGTTTTCATAGGAAGCTGTTTCTTCTTTTTCTTTGCATCATCAAACAAATCTTGCAGTGGTTGTAGGCATGTTGTTATCCTTCGGGTGACACGCAGGCTTCGTTCCATCGAAGGATCGTACTCGAGGATCATATCCTTTAACACTTGCGCCTGTTGAAAAACTGCTGCAAATTTTTCAAGTGTCCAAATTGATGGTTCTGCCTCCTCCAAATCTTCTGCATCATCAGCTTCTGTAGAGGATGTCAGCAGATCTTCGGGTTCCTCGTTGGTAATGGTTTCTCTATGCTCTTCTATGCGATCTTTCCAGGCCTTGGACCCCGGGGCCTGCTTGGCACTCTTATGGATGTAGGTACGATTGGGCATCTTCTTCCAGAACAAGCCCGTTTCATCACAATTGAAGACTTGCTCTGCAAGGTAGCCTTTCTCTTCTATGAGTTTCTTGAGCTCCTCTGGGAACGCTGATGCTGCCTCGGGATTAGCCGATGACGATTCTCCCGTGATCTTTAAATTCCTGAGGCTTTAGCGCTTTACATAGCTAGCCAGCTATCCCTTACTAGCCTTAAACTCCTTTCTCTCGCTCTCCTCAACCCCCTCACAGTAGTGCTCATAGAGGCTAAGTGCTTTTTCACACATAATTTTGCCATCAACAGGGATATGCTTCTATGACATGTCCTCTAGCCACACACTTAATGCTTTCTCAGTCTTTGCAAGCACTTTATCATGAACCAGAGAGACCATTTTTGCCGTTGTAGGGGTAGCACTAACACTTCCACGAATTTCAGCTTCTTTCTGCTTTATTGTGCAAATGCTCCATTCGTTCTTACCAACCTTACGGCCCACTTTGGCAAACATGCCACTTTTCAAAAGATCTAAGATTTTTATTTTCTTGGCAAGAGACAGCACTTTTCGCTCCCTCATAGGCTTTGAGAATTGCTTTGACCACTTAATTGCTTTTTAGGAGGCATTTTTTCACAGAAACAAAGGGTGCACACAACACAAGTAGTGAATGAATGAGTCGCGAGGTGAACAATGCTCAAACAACGAGTGCTAGAGAGAGACAGAGGATCTGTGAAATGGCCGGAGGCTACAGCAGGGTATGCCTACACATCACTTCATTCGTGTGGATTAAACGCAGTGCTTGGCGCACGGCAAATTCAAGTTTTGCTTTTTGGAACTTACTGGAATTTTTTTTCCGAATATTTTCGATCCGTGGTTGGTTGGATCCACGGATACGGAGGGCTGACTGTACATTTCAATCATTTCTACTTCGGCTCCCAAATCTTGGATCTGACTACAGAACCTTTTTAAAGTGTCATCATCTTCATTATGTGTAGTGTTGTATGCCATCGGCAATCATGGTCTTTCCACGGTCATGATTGTTCTTGACAAATATTTTTCAACAGAAGTGGTTTGCCATTGCCTTCTTCTGGGTAGTGTCTCCACAAGACGGGTGACCCCAACCATTATCAATACCCTTCAGACAATGTCTGCCTGGTGTCAACGATTGCATAAACAGGACTGGTGACATGCACCCACTGCTCATACAACCATTCACCACCTGCTCCCACGTGATTTGCTTGCTCACAGGTAGCTACAAAGCAAGAAACTCGAAGGAACCCAATTAAAGAAAAAGAAATAAAAATAAAAGACAAACATTTTATGTGTGAGAAAAAGGAAAAAAAACAAATGACGCAAACAACTGAAGCAAACAACATTCTGAACCAAAATTGAGTCCTCAGATCCGAACCCTGGAGTACGCCCAAAGCCTCACTTATCAGTTAATCGTATTAGTGGGCACAGAGCACCACTCCAAGGCAGTCTTCACAGCATCGGCACCATGGAGAAAGGAGTAACCATCGTGGAGAATGAACAAAATTGGCTCTCATACCGGATGCCAACACCCTGTCTTTTTAGTCTGTCTGGGCTGGTGTATAAATTGACCAGATGGACAGTGAAAGGCTCCGGCATACAGCAGAGGACTGACCATCACGGAGAGCGAATTAAATCAGCTCTTGCCTCCGATATGGGCCGGTACTTAAATTGTCTAAACAGCAAATCGTATCTTGCACTAGGACCCGGCTGCAGTGAAAGGCCCTGGCCCTAGACCACGGTACCCAGCGACTCGCTCCGGGCCTAGATTTCACCGTCCAGCCCAAAGCCACTCTCAAGCTCTTCATATCAGCTTGGCACCCAAAGTGATCCAACCTCAAACCCAGGCCAGCTGTACAGGCATTGGAACTCCATCTACAATGATTCTGCCACACACCATCTCAGCTCATCCCCCAAACTCACCTGGCTATTGTTCGCTCCTTCACTGTTTGCGGGGATAACAATACACAAATCACCTCAGAAAAAGTTTTTTGAGTGATGTCTTTGAATCGGGTTTCTTAGTTTTTGATTACCAGAGCACTGTCGCACGTGTTCAGTTGTGCCATCTTAACCAGGAGATAGGGTTAACAAATTAATAAAAACACTGACCAACAAACCTTCTGCTTCCTGAATATTTTGGGTGTGTCTTATGGATTTTGGGCTGCTGATCATGAAAATCACCATGAAATTTCCCTATCACACACCATTTTTTAAAAAATTGTCTACATTTGTTACTTTAAGTCATAATTCAAGCCAGAATAATTGATGCCAAGATTAAGGAAGGCATTTTTGTTGGTCCACAAATCAAACAGGTCATCAATAACAGGCAATTCGAAGAACTTCTAGCGGGACCAGAGAAAATCACATGGAAGACATTCAAGGCTGTTGTTGAAAAATTTTCTTGGCAACCTCACAGCATCAAACTACTTGCAGCTGGCTGACAACATGCTTCAAGCATACAAAACCAGGAAGTGCAGTATCTCACTAAAGATTCACTTTCTGCATTCACATTTAGATTTTTTCCTCTGCAAATCTTGGTACTGTCAGTGACGACCATGGTGAAAGGTTTCACCAGGACATTGCAGTCACGGAGAAACAGTATCAGGGCAACTGAAATCCATCAATACTGGCTGATTATTGTCCACCTCAGACACTGAGTACAAATGAAAATCATCAACAAGGCATTCTTGCTTGGTTGAACATCAGCACCATTGTGCAATTAAATGCATTACATGCAATAAAAGTTCTTTTCTTGTTTCTCCAAATTCCTATGTGATACAAGCGGTCTGAAATTATGCGTTCAGCTTCAAGCAGTTTATCAGAAACAAAAAAAAATCTGATGAAGCAACACTTTCAACAAAATTTGCTGTCCAGTGCATCTGTCATCTCAAAGCACTGCCAAATATATACACGTACACATATATAACACAAGTACAGCTATTTACAGTGCATCTATAATACCCCTTTTAGAGAATCCCAAAGCATTTTACAATAAATACTTTTGAAGTCAATGCTATAGGAAACAAAATAGCCAAGTTGCAATATAAATGAGACTGACTACGAGCTAAATTTTGGCCAGAATACTTTTCTGCGCTCCTTCAAACTGAGCCGTGGGGTCTCATCCATAGGCAACATGGCATTCCCTCAACACCACACCAGAGGTCTTAGACCTCGGGTTCATGGAGTGGGTCCAGAGTTGAGAATGGCTCAAAGAGGTATCCTCGCAAGATCCCACGGGCAGCGAGGGGAGAAAAGACCAGCCTGTGGATTGCAGATATTAATCTAACCTCCAGCATCGGGGATCAAGCGGGCTAACTCCAGTAACATGGCCCGAGAGACCCGGTACCCGGAGCCGAGAGGACGATCCATCCCAGTACTCCGGACCCCCACCTTGCTGCGCTCAATCAGCGAAGACGGGCTAACCTGTCTCGCCGCTGCTGGCGGTCCCTGAGCCCCGAGGAACCCGGCTTCGCTCGCTGGACCTTCCCCATCTCCGGGGGCCGCTCCACTCCAAACACACGCGGTCCGCGTCCGTCAGCGGACTCTCCCCGCCCCCTTTGTACACGTGATCTACCTCGCGGGAACCCCATTGGCCCGGGCTGCTGTCCGTCATTCGGCGGGCGGCCGGCGACTTCCGTTGCTAGGGAGCGTTTCTGGGCCGGCGGAGCTGAAGGACATTTTGGTTGTGTTAAGTTCTGTCGGATCGTCGGTGAGTATCGTCCGTTGTACCGGGTATTATGTTGGGAGAGGGAGCAGCCCCGAGTCTGTGTCCCTGTAGACTCTACCTCATGGTGACCTCTGCCACCGAAAAGGACAGTTTAGGACTCCAGCGCCGTGTAGTTGATTTATTATTGTCAAAAGCATTGAGATGCTGTGTGAGACTTCTGGAAGCTACTTGGACAGATCATTTCATACATTGAAAGAAGAAAAAAAAACATTTATATAATGCAGAATATAGCGCTTCGGTAACACACAGTGTCAAATACAGTCTAAGGTCCATGATGAAGATGATTGTAAGGTCGAGCTTGTCTTTATTGTAGAAAAAGTCTGTCAAGAGTGCTATAACAGAGAGGTAGAAGGTGACCTTCAGCCTGGTGGTACAAGTTCTCGAGCTTTTGTGTCTTCTGCCCAACTTAACACTGACTATATAGAAACATAGAAATCTACAGCACATTACAGACCCTTCGGCCCACAGTGTTGTGCCGACCACGTAACCTACTCTAGAAGCTGCCTAGAAATTCCCTTCCCCATAGCCCTCTATTTTTCTAAGCTCTGTGTACCTATCAGAGAGTCTCTTAAAAGACCCTATTGTATCAGCCTCTACCACCTTCACTGGCAGTGCATTCCATGCATCTTCCACTCTGTGTGTGAAAAACCTGCCTCTGACATCCCCCTTGTACCTACTTCCAAGCACCTTAAAACTATGACCCCTTGCGTTAGCCACTTCAGCCCTGGGGGGAGAAAGCCTCTGGCTATCTACACGATCAATGCCCCTCATCATCTTATACACGTCTATCAGGTCACCTCTCATCCTCTGTCACTCCAAGGAGAAAAGGCCAAGTTCACTCGACCTATTGTCAGAAGGCATGCCCTCCAATCCAGGCAACATCCTTGTAAATCTCCTCTGCACTCTCTCTATAGTATCCACATTCTAACTGAAGTGAGGTGTCCAGAACTGAACACAGTACTCCAAGTGGGGTCTGTCTAAGGTCTTGTATAGCTATTTATGTCACTAAATAGTTGTTTTGCTTTTACTTTTGTTGTGCTGGCTGTTTTTCCAAGACAGCAGAAAGCCAGTGGAGGGGGGGTAGGCTGGTTTTCATGAGAGACCGGGCCATGTTCACAGCTCTCTCTTGTGGTCTTGAGCAGAGCATCTGTGATGCATCCCATCCTGACTCACAGATACTGGGTAGCTGGGTATTCTGGAGCTTGCTGTGGGGTTCCCAACACCAAAAGGACTGGAGTGGTTCAAAAATATCACTCACCAGCACTTTCGTACATGATGTCTGCTGGCTAATTTGCAGGGTGAGGAAGGCAAGTACAATTCATCTCGAGAGGACTTGAATATAAAAGCAAGGATGTAATGCCATAACTGAGACCACCATGGTAGAAGTTAGAAGGTTGGCAAGGTGTGCCTTAGTGTAGTTCAATCCAGAGTTAACAAAGACATGGTAGAGGGTTTCAGCAGCAGAAAAAGCCAAGGGTTGGTCACAGATGTTGCACATGTGTAGAGGTGTTTGTGAAGTCACACTCAGCCTCTCTACCAGTTGCATTAAAAAAGTGAAGATGGTGGTTCAAAAGTAGTGGTGCTGTGGACCTAAGAGGATGATCTTCCCAATATTTATTAGGAAGAAACTTCTTCCCAATCATTGCTGGATATAAGACAGTGGCTTTGATCTTCCCAGTATTTATTAGGAAGAAACTTCTTGCCAATCATTGCTGGATATTGGACAAGCCACATAACAAATTGATGACAATGACGGAGTCAAGGTATGTGGAGAGCACTAGTAAACACTGGACGTTACATGTTACTCCTCATTGCATTACCTTTCTTTATTTTCTTCCTCAGGAGCACTTGGACTACTTTCAACATTTTTCTCCAGTAGAATTAGGTGGATGCCGAGCTTGCCTCTTTCATCTTGCACATCTGGACTAATCAAATCTCTTCAGATATTTTCTTATTACCGAACCATTACCAACAGCCAACGGTTTTTCACTCTCTCCAGGAACCTGAACTGTATGAAGGACAAAAAAAACAACCCACATCATCTTAAAGATAAAGAACGAAAAAATAGGGAGAGTGAAAAATGTTGGGTAAATAACACCCCTCCCCCAATACCTCCTACCTGGTGCTGTATGAAAGGATGCCATAACTGTGTATGGATTTCATATGCAGAAGAAATGACAGACTATTACCAGGATTCAGGACTGAGAGCCTTGAAGGCTATTAATGAACATGTTGATGATGAAAGTCTGAAGGCATTTATTAAAATGGAAATAAAATTAAGACAGAAAAAATAATCAAGTATGAGAGCATTTTTAAGCATATAGTTTAGCAATGTTTATTAGAATCCCGTTAAGGGAAGATTGAGGTAAGGAAGTTACTCCTGGTGAGTGGTAAAAGCAGAAAAATAAAAATCAAAGAGCTGCCAATGTTGGAAAAATAAAATTGAAAATATTGGATCCTGATGCTTTTGTGATCTGAAAGTTCTTCAGAAGTTATGATTAAGGCATAAAACGTGTTGATAATATAATCACGTTTATATTAGGTATATAGGTGATAATATAAAAATACAAATAAGCATAAGGAACTTAAACTACAAGAAAAACATAACAATTTTACAGCCCAATCCAACAAAAGCAAATATCACAAGCAAGACAGCAAATATCAGAGTTAATCTTATGTTGAAAAAGAGAAAGTAAACTTAAGGCGGCAGAGAAGACAAGACTGAGGTATTTAAATTGATGAAATGATAGATAAAGGTAGACTGCAGAAATTATTTGGCCTTAACAGAGGTGAATATAACTATAGGCCATAGATTTAGGATGAAGGAGATATGAGGAGGACCTCCTTCACTCAGAAAATGGCAAGAACCTGAATCCACTACCTGACATTTGCAGAAGTGTCAACAGCATTTAAGAAGTGTCTATATGAGCACTTGAATTGCCTGGACATTGAAGACTTTAGGCCAAGAGGTGAAAGATGGGATTAATGTGGATGAGTGCCTACTGGTTAGTGTGGATGTTGTGGACTGAATGGCCTATTTCCATGCTGTATGACTGAGGATAAGACAAAAGGGAGCACAACTGATGATGTGGAGTCAGAGTTATCAATATGATAAGCTGTTGATGATGCTTATTGAGGGAAGTTAGAGAAAAAGGAAACAGACATGAAAGAGCTGTGAAATACAAGTTAGAGCTGTTGGAAATACCAACCAGTTTAGAGAGTTTCAGTAGAAATATTAAAACTGCAGTAATATTGCTGATCGAATGCCACAGAACTATGCAACTGTACTTACAATTCTTATTTGTACTATTAAATTCAATTTGTCTTCATATTAAAATGCACCTGTGGTACCCAAATGAATTGGCAACAGCACATGACGAACATTGAACTCTATAACAACCTACCGATTCTCTCCACTAAAATCGAGGCAAGAAGACTGCAACTAGCAGGGCACTGGCTACGCCACCCCGAGCTACCTGCCAGCCTAGTCATCACATGGGAGCCCAATCATGGGAGGATGAACCTTGGGCGCCCTCCCAAGACTATGGTCAACATGCTCCTAGAAGACAGCGGCGCAGCTAATGTAGATGAACTGAACACACTGATGAGGGAGAGGGAGAAGTGGAGAGTCCATCATCGTGCCCAACGCCGGCCCCCTAGGCCTGAGTCGACATAGTAGTAGTAGTATGCTACCCAGTGCGGCCTTCTCTACACCAGTAAGACCTAACGTAGAATGGGGGAACTGCTTTGTCGAGCACCTTTGCTCCATCTGCCACAAAAGGTGGCATTTCCTGGAGGCCACCTGTTTCATTTCAACTTCATTCCCATTCCTATTCTGGTATGTTGGCCCATGGCCTTCTGTACTGCAACAAGGTGTCCTCACTCAGGTTGATGGAGGAATACCTCATATTCCCTCTGGGTCAGACCCAACCTGATGGCATAAACACCTGTCCTCTTCTCCTCACCTACCCACCACCTCCCTCTGGTGCCCCTTCGCTTTCCCTTTCTTCTATGGTCCACTGTTCTGTCCTATCTGATTCCTTATTTTTCAGCCCTTAACCTCTTCCAACTATCCCTTTGTAAATTATACTCTTTCTCCTTCCCACCTTCTTATTCTGGCTTCATCTCCTGATGAAGGGTCACAACCCAAAACATCAACTGTCTATTCGCTCCACAGATGCTGCCTGACTTGGAGTTCCTCCAGCATATTGTATGTATAAGCTTAAATGCTAGGCTTTATTAACCTCAGGTGAATTCTAAATAAAACTGCCAACAATGTGTGGTTGAGATCATCTATTGAATGGCAATGAAAGCCGCAGATTTGGTTTAATCAACATCTCTGTCAGTAGTGACATAGTCTGAAACGAACTTAAAAGAAATTTATCATTGGACACATTAAATATTGGAATTAAATTCTTCAATCATCATTTTACAAAGCAGAACACTTCAATAAATACTGCATTATAAATTCAATTAGCTTAAATGAAGTGTTTAAGCACTAAGAAGAAAACTTGCTTGTTGCTAAAATGGATACAGTGAATCATGGTAACACATGGAATCTGAAAATTAACCCTAAAGTTAAAGACAAACAAAATTATAGATAGCCTATGTGTATGAACTTAATGAAACAAGGTTTAAGTTGCCGTCAAAAACAGTAGCTTTGGAATTACAAATTGACTTGGATATAATCATGGCTCATCCTTCTGTGTCAACATCTGTAATACTAACATATTTTTGAGAGCTTATACTTGAAATTTAATTCAGAGACGGGTAGGATGATGGTGGTGTAAGTGGAGTGAACATGGAGAGGATGTTTCCAATAGTGGGAGAATCTAGGACCAGAGGCACAGCTTCAGAATACAAGAGACGTCCCTTTAGAACGTAGATAAGGAGTTATTTCTTTATCCAGAGGTGGTGCATCTGTGAAATTCATTGGCACAGATAGCTGTGGAGGCCAATCCATTGGGTATATTTAAAATGGAAGTTAATAAGTTCTTGGTTAGTAAGGGCATCAAAGGTTACGGGGAGAAGGCAGGAGAACTGGGTTGAGAGGGAAAATAAATCAGCCATGATGGACTGAATGGCCTAATTCTGCTCTCGTGACTTGTGGTCTTTAAATTCCTCAATACTGGATGAAAGACATTTCAACTAAATAACAAATTACTTTGTGATCTATTTAATTAACAATCAAAACTGATGAAACATTAGTATTTGATGGTGCACTTTATGTATAAATGATTAACAAAAAAGTATTAAAGATGGAATGTCCACAGTGAAATTGGGTCATTCTGAGATACCCAGGGGAACGTAACATTGTTCAAAGATTCAATTGAATGTCATTCATCCCACACCCTGAAAAACAAAAGACAAGTTTTACCCTGATATTACTTTTATTCTACTCTTATTGTCTGTGAACTAGCTATTCATATTTATACAATAAATTGGAACCAGCTTTACATAGGTCCAGTTTATTCTGTAATGATATTTTTAAATAGAGACAAAGGCTGGTCTCCAAGAATCCAAGTTAATAAGATGCTCTGAAACCTTAGTTTAAGCTTGAGACACTGCACAATGACCAGGACCTGAAAATAAAAGACAAACTAATAATCACCCTTCAAAACAATAGTGACTACATTTTAAAATTGGTGGTCAGAGATGTTCACTAGCTCTGGCTGTAAAATGGCATAGAAAATACAGAGTTAATAACTATAAGTCAAAAATATATAACTGTATTTGGAGAACTGTGAACAGAGCAATTTATGTAGTTACAAGTAATGTAGTTACAGAGGATCTGAAAAAACCTTGAGGCCATGCATCAGAAACTAACAGAAACAGAAGAGAGTCTGCAGAGGTTGGAAATCCAGAGTAACGTGCACAACATGCTGGAGGAACTCAGGAGTTCAGGCAGGATCTATCCCAACCTTTTTCATGCCATGGACCAATACCATTAAGCAAAGAGTCCATGGATTCCAGATTGGGAACCCCTGATCTATCAAAAGTCCTGATGGAGGGTCTCAGCCTGAAACATCAACTTTTTTTTACTTCTTTCCATAGGAGCCAGCAGTTCCGTATCAATGACATCTGTAATGAAATTTGTTGTTTTGTGGCAACAGTACCTGGCAAGACATAAATAGTTACTTTAAATCTTACACATAACAATCCCACCAACCACCTCCAAGAGTTTGCATTTCCATTATGTTAAAGTCGAAACTCAATAAAACTCAGGAGACCAGCTTCTTATAGTTACCTCAGTTTATTGCGTACCCTCCTGCAGGAGTTTGAGACCCAGTTGTCAGAGGGAAGGCACGTAAGTACTGCCACCATCTGACAAGTGGACCCTCTTGGTCAGGTTACAGCCGTATATTTATACATAGTAAGCCCCATACATTACTGTTGCAAGATGTTATTTGAACTGGTACGCCCACTAAGTCTGTTGGTGAGAAACTTAGTTACAGATAAGAGAGTCTGCTAGATCAAGGCTTAATTACAGATGGATGTGCTTCCAGTCCTTATCGGTTATTCCCTTTGCTAGGCCTTGACTTAATTACAGATGGATGTTCATTCCTGTCCTTATTGGTGAGTCCTCCTCTCCCTAATCAAACGAGGGTACAATGTACAATGTTATTAAACTCTCAATGTCTCCCTGCAAACCAAGGGAGAACTAGTATAAGCCGGATTTAGCTAACTGCTGAAGATAGACTTTACTTCAGTTCAGAAATTCCTATTCAGTCCCAATTATTCTTTTAGTCAGAGGTTACATAGGTTCAAGATGATTTCTTAATATCCTCAATTAATGGCTTCATTGAATACTTAAAGGCTCAAAAAGCACAAAGTAAATATAGATATTACCATCTACTAACCTGAGATTCATTTTCTTGCAGGTATTCACAGTAGAACCGAGAATTACAATAGAATCAGTGAAGGCTGACAAACAACTAATGTGCTCTACAAAAAAAAAGACAAACCGGGCAAATAGGAAAAAAAAGTAAATAAATAAATAGTACTGAGCATGAGTTGTACAGTGTCGGTTCACTTCAAAACCTGCAAAACTGGAAGTAAGTTATTCTCAATCTCAGGAAGAGAACTTCTGTATTGATTCCTCTAATTGTAAGTGTAGACAACAATTTTTAGAGACAATTTGACCTTTGATATTTATACACATCATTTCACAAGTCGAGTTTTGGATGACATCGAGTTGACAGAGTAAAAGCAGAAAGGCCGGTGAAGAACATGACTGTGCTTTAGCAGATTTGGTATGTCACCAAAGACACACACAGATTTCTACAGAGGTACAATGGAGAGCATCCTAACTAGCTGCATCACCTTCTGGTATGGGGGGGGGGGTGCTGCACAGCATCAAAATAAGCTGCAGAAAGATGTAAACTTAGTAAGCTCCAGCATGGTCACTGACCTCTGTAGTATCCAGGCCATCTTCAAGGAGTGATGCCTCAAAAAGGCAGCATCCATCATTAAGGAGTCCCATCACCCAGGACATGCCCTCTTCTTATTGCTATCACCAGGGAGGAGATACAGGAACCTGAAGACAAACATTCAACAATTCAGGACCAGCTACTTCCCCTCTGCCATCAGATTTCTGAATGGACATGAACCCATGAACACCACTTCACTACTATTTTTCTCTTTTTGCACTAATTTAACTTTTTTAAATCTATATACAGTATATATTTACTGTAAATTATGGATTTTAATTATGTGTTGCAATGTACTGCTGCCACATAACAAATTTCACAACATATGGCGGCATTATTAAACCTGATTCTGATGCTGAAATAATCAGAATCTTGAAATAACAAAGGCAAGTTCCATCTCAACTGTAGAAAATTTTCAGATTCATTTATTTTATCATATGTACAGTGCCTATAAAAAGTATTCACCCCACCTCCCAACTGCAAAAGTTTTCACATTTTATTGTTTTATAAGTACTGTTTTATTGTTTTATTTGGCCTGTGAGTTTGACGTCAGTGGTGGGTAAATTGATGGAAAGTATTCTTAGAGATGGTATATATAATTATCTGGATGGAAAGATCTGATTAGGAACAGTCAACATGGATTTGTGCGTGGAAGGTCATGTTTGACAAATCTTACTGAATTTTTTGATGAGGTTACTAGGAAAGTTGACGAGGGTAAAGCGGTGGATGTTGTCTATATGGACTTCAGTAAGGCCTTTGACAAGGTTCAACACGGAAGGTTAGTTAGGAAGGTTCGATCATTAGGCATTAATATTGAAGTAGTAAAATGGATTCAGCAGTGGCTGGATGGGAAACGTCAGAGAGCAGTGGTGGATAACTTGTGTCAGATTGGAGGACGGTGTGTAGCAGTGTGCCTCAGGGATCTGTACTGGGTCCAATGTTGTTTGTAATATATATTAATGATCTGGATGATGGGGTGGTAAATTGGATTAGTAAGTATGCAGATGATACTAAGATAGGTGGTGTTGTGGATAATGAAGTAGGTTTTCAAAGCTTGCAGAGAGATTTAGGCCAGTTAGAAGAGTGGGCTGAAAGATGGCAGATGGAGTTTAATGCTGAAAAATGTGAGGTGCTACATTTTGGTAGGACTAATCAAAATAGGACATACATGGTAAATGGTAGGGCATTGAAGAATGCTGTAGAACAGAGGGATCTAGGAATAATGGTGCATAGTTCCCTGAAGGTGGATCTCATGTGGATAGGGTGGTGAAGAAAGCTTTTGGTATGCTGGCCTTTATTAATCAGAGCATTGAGTATAGGAGTTGGGATGTAATGTTGAAATTGTATAAGGCATTGGTAAGGCCAAATTTGGAGTATTGTGTACAGTTCTGGTCACCGAATTATAGGAAAGATGTCAATAAAATTGAGAGTACAGAGGAGGTTTACTAAAATATTGCCTGGGTTTCATCTCCTAAGTTACAGAGAAAGGTTGAACAAGTTGGGTCTTTATTCTTTGAAGCATAGAAGGTTGAGAGGGGACTTGATAGAGGTATTTAAAATTTGATAGCGGGGGATTGATAGAGTTGACGTGGATAGGCTTTTTTCATTGAGAGTGGGGGAGATTCAAACAAGAGGACATGAGTTGAGAGTTAAAGGGCAAAAGTTTGGCGGTAATATGAGGGGGAACTTCTTTACTCAGAGAGTGGCGGCTGTGTGGAACGAGCTTCCAGCAGAAGTGGTTGAGGCAGGTTCGATGTTGTCATTTAAAGTTAAATTGGACAGATATAGGGACAGGAAGGGAATGGAAGGTTATGGACCGAGTGCAGGTCGGTGGGACTAGGTGAGGGTAGGAGTTTGGCTCAGACTAGAAGGGCCAAGATGGCCTGTTTCCGTGCTATAATTGTTATATAACATTGAATCACATGTAGCGATGTGCTACACACCGAGCTAGAAATAACGACATGCAGTCTGTAAGTTGCACTCGAGACTCGTTTATTCAAACTTCACGGCACTGGCTTTTAAGCAGTTCCCTTCCAGCCCTCTCCGGGCAGAAATGACATCAGAGGTGCATTACAAAAGTCTCTCCCCGCACACGGGCTATCTTGTGAGCTGGTTCGCTTGTGTAGGAAGTGGGTCGCCACATAACCACCCCCCCCGCCCCCCAGAACCGGCGATACAACCCCAATGTCCACAGTCTGGATCAGTCTCTGTTTGGGTGGTCTGCCTCTGCACCATGGTGCCTGAACCTCGACCGGCTGCGTCAAGTCCACATGGACTGGTTTGAGTTGGTCCACCGTGAAAACCTCCTCTTCCTCCCCCAATGTCCAGAACGTACGTGGATCCGTTGTTACTGATCACCTTGAACGGCCCCTTGTACGGCCGCTGTAGCAGTGCCCAGTGTGCGCCCCTTCGTACAAATACAAACTTACAGTTCTGCAAGTCTTTGGGTACGCAGGTCGGAATCTGTCTGTGTTGTGAAGTCGGTACAGGGGCCAGGTTGCCGAGCCTTTCACATAGTCTGTCCAGGACTGCTGCGAGTTCTTCCTCTTGTCCCCTTGAGGCTGGTATGAACTCTCCTGGGATGACCAGGGGTGTGCCGTACACCAGCTCGGCCGACGAGGTGTGCAGATCCTCTTTGGGTGCAGTGCGGATTCCAAGCAGGACCCAGGGAAGCTCGTCCACCCAGTTAAGCCCTTTCAGGTGGGCCATGAGAGCCGACTTTAAGTGAAGGTGGAAGCATTCCACTGGTCCGTTTGACTGTGGGTGGTAGGCAGTTGTGTGGTGTAATTGTGTTCCCAACAGGCTGGCCACAGCCGACCACAGGCTGGAGGTGAACTGGGCGCCTCTGTCGGAGGTAATGTGGGCCGGTATCCCGAAGCGTGCTACCCAGGTTGCAATCAGCGCTGAGGCGCAGGAATCGGTGGTGGTGTCGTTGAGCGGGACTGCCTCTGGCCATCCAGTGAACCGGTGTACCATAGTTAGGAGGTACCGCACTCCTCGCAACACTGGCAGGGGCCCCACGATATCCACATGAATGTGGTCGAACCTCCGTCGGGTGGGTTCGAACTGCTGCGGTGGGGCTTTGGTGTGCCGCTGCACCTTGGCTGTTTGGCACTGCGTGCACGTTTTCACCCATTCACTGACCTGTTTGCGAAGTCCGTGCCACATGAACTTGCTGGAGACCATCCGGACGGTTGTCCTGATAGATGGGTGTGCCAAACCATGTATGGAGTCGAAAACTCGCCGCCGCCGGGCTGCCGGGACGATGGGGTGAGGTTGGCCGGTAGCCATGTCACACAGAAGGGTCCTCTCACCGGGCCTACGAGGAAGTCTTGCAGCAGCAAACCCAAGACTGCGGTCCTGCAGCTGGGCATCTCGTCGTCTGCCTGCTGCGCCTCTGCCAGTGCTGCATAGTCCACCCCCCAGGACAGGGCCTGGATAGCTGGTCTGGAGAGTGCGTCCGCCACGACGTTGTCCTTTCCTGAGACATGCTGGATGTCTGTCGTGTACTCGGAGATGTAGGGCAGATGTCGCTGCTGGCGGGCCGACCAGGGATTGGATACCTTCGTGAATGCGAAGGTCAATGGTTTGTGGTCCGTGAATGCAGTGAAAGGCCTGCCTTCTAAGAAGTATCTGAAATGCCGGATTGCCAGATATAGTTCCAACAGCTCCCGGTCGAAGGCATTGTACTTGAGTTCGGGTGGCCGTAGGTGCCTGCTGAAGAACGCCAGGGGTTGCCAGCGCCCCTCGATGAGTTGCTCCAGCACCCCACCGACTGCTGTGTTGGATGCGTCCACTGTGAGGGCGGTTGAAACGTCTGTTCTGGGGTGCACCAGCATCGCGGCATCTGCCAAGGCTTCCCTGGCTTTAATGAAAGTGGCCGCGGCCTCTTCGTCCCAAGTAATGTCCTTGCCTTTACCCGACATCAGGGTGAACAAAGGGCGCATGATACGGGCTGCGGAGGGGAGGAAGCGGTGGTAGAAGTTCACCATACCAACGAACTCCTGCAGGCTTTTGACTGTGTTGGGCCGGGCGAAGTGGGCAGAGGTGTTGCCCCGTCTTTGGTAATCCTGTGGCCCAGGAAGTCGATGGTATCAAGTCCGAACTGACATTTGGCCGGGTTGATCGTGAGGCCGAAATCACTCAGGCGGGAGTAGAGCTGGTGGAGGTGGGACAGATGCTCCTGACGACTACCGCTGGCTATGAGGATGTTGTCCAAATAGATGAACGCAAAGTCCAGGTCGCGTCCCACCGCATCCATTAGTCGCTGGAACGTCTGTGCAGCATTCTTCAGGCCAAATGGCATTCAGAGGAATTCGACCAGATCGAACGGGGTGATGAGTGCTGTTTTGGGGATGTCTTCAGGGTGTACTGGGATTTGATGGTACCCCCAGACGAGGTCTACTTTGGAAAAGATGCTTGCCCCGTGCAGGTTTGCTGCAAAGTCCTGTATGTGCGGCATGGGGTAGCGGTCTGGAGTTGTAGCCTCGTTTAGTCTGCGGTAGTCGCTGCATGATCTCCAGCCCCCGGCTGCTTTGGGCACCATGTGCAGGGGGGAGGCCCATGGGCTGTCAGACCGCCGTACGATCCCCAATTCCTCCATCCTCTTGAACTCCTCCTTCGCCAGGCAGAGCTTGTCCGGGGAGAGCCTTCGTGCACGGGCATGGAGGGGTAGTCCCTGGGTCGGAATGTGGTGCTGTACTCCATGTCTGGGCATGGCTGCTGTGAACTGCAGTGCCAGAACCAATGGAAAGTCCGCCAGGATTCTGGTGAATTCATTATCAGACAGCGTGATGGAGTCCAGGTGTGGGGCCGGCAACTTGGCTTCACCCAGGGAGAACATCTGGAAAGTCTTGGCATGGACCAGTCTTTTCCCTTGCAAGTCGACCAGCAGGCTGTGGGCTCGCAAGAAGTCCGCCCCCAGGAGTGGTTGGGCCACGGCTGCCAGTGTGAAGTCCCACGTGAACTGGCTGGTGCCGAACTGTAGCTGCACTGTGCGGGTGCCGTAGGTCTGAATCGTGCTGCCGTTTGCGGCCCTCAGGATGGTTCCCGTCTCCGTTGCGGGTGTCATACCCTGTCGGGGGTAAGACGCTTATCTCCGCTCCGGTGTCGACCGAGAAGCGGTGTCCCGACTGTTTGTCCCAGACGTACAGGAGGCTATCCTGGTGGCCAGCTGCTGTAGCTATTAGCGGCGGCTGGCCCTGGCGTTTCCCGTGAACATGCAGGGCGGGCGACAACGGTGGGCTTCTGTGCCCCACCGCTGGTGGTAGAAACACCACTGTACATTGGCCTCCTCACTCCTTCCTCTGGGTTGTGTGCGCTCTGTTGCCGGGCCTGGTCTGGTCTGCTGTTGGGTGCGTGGCTTGGTAATCTGTCCGACGGACGCCCCACTCTCCCTCTTGGCTTTCCACAGCATGTCTGCCTGGGCCGCCACCTTCCGGGGGTCACTGAAATCTGCGTCGGCCGGCAGCAGATGTATGTCCTCAGGCAGTTGTTCCAGGAATGCCTGCTCAAACATGAGGCAGGGCTTGTGTCCTTCAGCCAGGGCCAGCATTTCGTTCATTAATGCTGACGGCAGCCTGTCTCCCAAACCATCCAGGTGCAGCAAGCGGGCACCTTGCTCACGCCGTGAGAGGTCAAAGGTCCCTATGAGCAGTGCTTTGAATGCTGCACATTTGCCTTCTTTGGGGGGTGACTGTATGAAATCCCCAACCCGTGCGGCTGTCTCCTGGTCAAGGGGGCTCACCATGTAATAGTAACGTGTGGAATCCAAAGATATCTGCCGAATCTGGAACTGGGCTTCTGCTTGGTCAAACCACACGCGTGGTCGCAGCATCCAGAAAGTTGGCAGTTTTAGCGAAACTGCGTGAACAGATGAAGAGTCGATCATCTTTGGTCCAAATCCCGTTTGGACCGTCGGGGTCACCAATGTAGCGCGTGGGCTATTTTGTGAGCCAGTTCGCTTGTGTAAAAAGTGGGTCACCACATACAGAGGATTTAATTTGGCTTTATTTTTGACACTGAGCAACAGAAAAAGACTCTTTTGCGTCAAAGTGAAAACAGATCTCTACAAAGTGATCTAAATTAATTACAAATATAAAAACACAAAATAGATGATTGCATAAGTTTTCACCCCTTTTAATATGACACACCAAATCATCACTGGTACAGCCAAATGGTTTCATAAGTCACATAATTAGTTAAACGGAGATAACCTCCACACCTCCAGATGGAGAGTCAAGATGTTTCAATTGAATGTAGTAAAAATACACCCGGATATGGAGGGTCCAACTGCTAATGAGTCAGTATCCTGATAAAAACTACACCATGAAGACAAAAGAACACTCCAAGTAACTCTGCAAAAAGGTTATTGAAAAGCACAAGTCAGGAGATAGATACAAGAAAATTTCCAAGTCACTGACTATCTCTTGTAATACAGTTAAGTTAATCATCAAGAAATGGAAAGAATATGACTCAGCTGTAAATCTGCCTAGAGCAGGCCGTCCTCAAAAACTGAGTGACCGTGCAAGAAGGGGACTGGTGAGGGAGGCCACCAAGAGACCTATGACAACTCTGGAGGAATGGTTGAATGGTTGAGGTGGGAGAGACTTCACCAACAACAACTGTTGCCTTGGTGCTTCACCAGTTGCAGCTTTATGGAAGAGTGGCAAAGAGAAAGCTGCTGTTGAAAAAAAACTCACATGAAATCTTGGCGAGAGTTTGCCAGAAAGCATGTGGAAGACTGAAGTCAGCTGGAAGAAGGTTCTATGGCCTGATGAAACCAAAATTGAGCTTCATGGCAATCAGACTAAATGCTGCCAAACACTGCACATCATTAAGATCACACCATCCCTACTGTGAAGCATGGTGGTGGCTGCATCATGCTGTGGGGATGCTTCACTGCAGCAGGACCTGGAAGTCTTGTGAAGGTAAAGGGTAAAATGATTGCAGCAAAATACAGGGAAATCCTGGAGGAAAATTTGATGCAGTCTGCAAGAGAACTGTGACTTGGGAGAAAAGTTGTTTTCCAGCAAGACAATGACCCCAAGCATAAAGCCAAAGCTACACAAGAATGACTTAGCAAGAACAAAGTTAATGTCCTGGAGTGGCCAAGTCAGAGTCCAGACTTCAACCCAATTGAGAATTTGTGGCTGGAATTCAACAGGGCTGTTCACTCACGATCCCCATGCAATCTGACAGAGCTCGAGCAGCTTTGTAAAGAAGAACGGGGAAAATTTGCAGTCTCCAAATGTGCAAAGCTGATAGAGACCTATCCACACAGACTCAAGACTATAAATGCTGCCAAAGGTGCTTCTACTAAATACTGACTTGTGTAATTGATTATTTTGTGTTTTATATTTGTAATTGATTTAAACCAATTTGTAGAAATCTGTTTTCACTTTGACGCGAAATAGTATTTTTTGGTTGATCAGTATCAAGAAAGCCAAATTAAATCCACTGTGATTCAATGTTGTAAAACAATAAAACCTGAAAACTTACCGGGGGGGGGGGGATACTTTTTATAGGCATTGTACATCGAAACACAGTGAAATGAGGCATTTGCATTAACAACCAGAACAACCCAAGGGTGTGCTGGCGTCAGCCAAGAAGGAACTAGATGTCAGAAAGTTGCTTGAGTTCTGGATTTTGATCTGATGTTTACTCTTTATAAAAATGTGCCTTTTACATATTGTTTAAATGTAACGATCTGCCACTCATTGCTACAGTAGCTGGAGGGACTTTTTTTTAAGGGAACCATAATATTTGGATCAAATAATTGAAGATAAACTGTTTCCACAGGAAGGAGCACCAGAAACCAGGAGAATCAGACTTAACCAAATTGCAAATGAAATCCATGGAAAAGGAGTTCCTTTCTGAAAAAGTGGGAATAATAGTCTGTTCTACTCTCCTTCTGCTATTTGGTACTGCAGCATGACTAGATCAAAAGTTTACAACATGTGACTGAGGACTGACTTCCACCAGGCATTTATAATGAACTTTAATGGACTGACGGCTGAAGCAGATTCAGCAGTGACTTTCAAAAGAAAAGTCAGCATACATCCTCTTAGAGGAAAATAAATTGCAAAGTTATGGAGAAAGGACAGGGTGTGACATAATTAGGCAGTTTTTTTCAATAAAATTAAAACTGAAGAAAGATTTTCTTCCATGCCACATCATTTTATGATTCTGCACAATGCTTTCACTCTCAGACTGAATTTGAATTATTTTACTTTTAACGCAGCAAACACCTTGTGTCTTTTGAGGAATTGTTTACTTAGAGATACACTATGGTGATAGGCCCTTCTGGCCCAATACCTGCGCCATCCTATTAACCAGCTAACCAGAACGTCTTTGGAATGTGGGAGACAACCAGAGCACTCAGGAAACCCACAAGGTCACGGGGAGAACATGCAAACACTTTACAATCAGCAGTGGAAAATGAATTGGGATTACTGGTGTTATAAAATATTATGCTAGCTACTGTGCTGCCCCATGGCAGGTAAAGCAGAGTTAAAGAGGCAAGGAAAGATGCCCTGTAGGTGAACAGAAAGCAAAGATACCCATTTAAATGAACACTACCATTCTGCAGTGTTGTAATATCATGTGGTTAGATATTTACTTACTGCCCATTACCTGCTGGCGTTTAGGGCAGCAATGGAGGTCCTTCAACTCTGGGTTTCCTTCATCATGTCAGCAGCTTCCTCTTGGCTTTCACCACGGTCAGTCATGCAAGTCCCAGGTAAAGGCCAAGGAATACTGTCTCACTCAGATGCAGAAGGATTTTTCGATGCTGTTTCCATAACAATTTTGTTTTACCAGTCAAGGTTGTTAGCCCTGAGCTGAACCCCCGAACCTGGAGGGCTGATGACCCACTCTTAATCTGTCCCCCACCCTTTCAATTGGCATGGATGACCCTACCAAGAGCCAAAGTATAAAGCCCCGATTCCAGCCAACACAACTTTCTGGGTCTTTGAGGCACACAACCATCCAAACCACAACAAGGTTGTGGTTCTCTTGGAGGATGTGGTTAGATGTTGGATCAGCACAAATGCTGGATGCTTGAAAAAAGAAAATGAGAAAATGTTAGATGTGCTTCAATCAGATAAGAGAAACATTGCAAAAATAAAAATAAACTGCGGGTGTTGAAAATTTGTAATAGAAACAGAAAATGGTGAAAACACTCAGTAGGCCAGGCAGCATCTGTGGAAGCAGGGAAACCCTTTTGTCAGAACTGGGAAAGTAAGAAAACAAATACAGTAAGGCCTCAGCCCAAATCATCGACTCTTCCTTTCCATAGATGCTGCCAGACCTGCTGAGCTCTACCACCAGTTTGTGTTTGCGTTAACTCTGGATCTCCAGCATCTGCAGAATCTCTTGTGTTAATGTTTCATTCTAAGTTGTAGTAAATGTGGAAGGGGGGGTGGAAAGGACAAAGAGAATATTTCTGTCGTGGTGAGGTCACCCAGGCAGTGGGATAATGTGTAGTTAGTAGAAGAGAAAATGAACGAAAGCTAGGAAATAAAGGCAGGTCCCAAAAATCTGCAGATGCTGGAAATCTAAGCAACACACACAAAATGCTGGAGGAACTCAGCAGGCCAGGCAGCATCTAAAGAAAAAAGTACAGTTGACATTTCGAACTGAGAAATAAAGGCAGGTAAAAGTCGCCAAAAGCAAGACAGTAGGTCCGTACTTAGCAGCTCAGGCTGTGCTGGTGGTGAGATAACTTAGTCAATGTCACACTTGCAGCAGAAATAGCTAACAGAAAGTGAGTTACCCAGTATGTTACTAGATACTTAGACAGCTGATGCTCCTCAATCTACCTTGGGCCTCACTATTTGCAGAAAAGGAAGCCACATATAGTATACGTAGGTCAGAATGAGAAGGGGATAGAGCGTGAGAGAAACATTTCACTGGATTGAAAGATGTTAACTTTGTTTCTCTCTGGAGATCTGCTTTAGGTTCTCTTCAGAGAATCAAAGCGGACATAGGAGCAATTAAAAATAAAATTCTAACTAGGGAGGTATTTAAAAGAACGCTTGCAAAAACTGGGATTAATGGCAGATTCACAAAATGAGTCAAAATGCCGCTCACTCCTATAAGTGGCACAGCACTGGGCTGCACTGTAGTACTGTACTGTATAGCAGTTAGCGCAATGCTGTTATAGCTCGGGGCATCTGGCTTCTGAGCGCAATCCCAGTGTACTCTGTAAAGGCAGTTGTATGGCCTGTCCATGGCGGGTGATGGGATGAGATGGGGGTGGGGCGGTGATGGGATGAGATGGGGCGGGTGATGGGATGAGATGGGGGGTGGGGTGGGTGATGGGACGAGATGGGGAGGTGGGGCAGGTGATGGGATGAGATGGGGGGGTGGGGTGGGTGATGGGATGAGACGGGGGTGGGGTGGGTGATGGGACGAGACGGGGGGGTGATGGGATGAGACGGGGCGGGTGATGGGATAAGACAGGTGGGGGGGTGATGGGATGAGATGGGGGGGTGATGGAATGAGACGAGGGGCGGGTGATGGGATGAGACGAGGGGTTGATGGGAAGAGACGGGGGGTGATGGGATGAGATGGGGCGGGTGATAGGATGAGACGGGGGGTGATGGGATGAGACAGGGGGCGGGTGATGGGATGAGACGGGGGGTGGGGTGGGTGATGGGAAGAGACGGGGTGGGTGACGGGATGAGATGGGGGGGTGGGGTGGGTGATGGGATGAGATGGGGAGGTGGGGCGGGTGATGGGATGAGACGGGGGTGGGGTGGGTGATGGGATGAGACAGGGGCGGGTGATGGGATGAGGCAGAGGGGGCGGGTGATGGGATGAGGCGGAGGGGGCGGGTGATGGGATGAAACGGGGGAGTTGATGGGATGAGGCGGGAGGGGAGCCTGGTGATGTGAAGGAGTCGGGGAGTGGAGAGGGATGGGCGATGAGGAGTGGGCTGAGATGTGGTGGGATAAGGGGGATTTGGTGTGGTGAGTGTGGGGGATGGTCGACGTTTCGGGTTGAAACTCTCCTTTCCACTCCCCCCCCCCCCCACTAACTGTACATTATCCGAAAATCTCTCCCCCACCCCCCAGATGCAGCCCGACCCACTGAGTTCCTCCAGTATATCTTGTTACTGCAGATTGCAGCTTCTGCGGTCTCTCAAATCCTTCGAGACTGGGAAAAAAAATACAACAAACCCTGAATAATATTCGGAATGTTTTGTTAAACTAGCTTCTTCCAGCCTCCTCCCCTGTAGCACTGTGTGTGAGTTTTCCCACTGCTGCTGTTTGGAAGCGTTCTGCTGCGCGGGGTAGCGAGCTGTAAGTGGAACACGCCAACTCCGCCGTACGTACTGGTGTTGTTGACTCCGGTTCAGGTGCCGTCACATGATGTCCTGACCCTTTCACTCTCACTCGCTCAGTGCACTGACGTGTTCCGTGAGGTTGCAGTGCGGTCCGGGAACTCCGAACGGAGGCATTAACCCGCAGTCCTCGCCCCGGCGGCTCACATTTCTCCCCTCATTCCCTCCCCTGCAAAAGCAAGAGAAAGAAAAGCTTTCCCGACCACCTCCGGCAGCGGGCGAGATGGAAGGAAACGCGTACGGCGCAGCCATGGCGGGCGGGGCGTTTGATCTGAAGAACTTTCTCCAGAAGCCGTATGTTATCGCTCGGATCGTAAGCTGGGTGAGTGACGGGGGGGGGGGGGGTCGGGGACCCCAGTATTGGGCTTCTGTGGCGGAGGTGGGTCGGGCTACCGGTCAGTTTCAGGAACGGGTGGCACTTGGCACAGCCAGATCTAGGAAGCGAGAATGGCCTCCGCAAAAACTTCAAATGGCGCTGCTAAACTTCAGCAGAGTCTGGCAAACGCATGGGCAAGAGTTGGTGACAGTTGTTTTTTGCAACTTGTGTTTCTTTGGTTTATTGTCCTTTGTGACCAGGCCCCGGTACAGGGCAAATATCCGTGTTTTTCCAACGGCTTCCACTCTGACGCCGAGAAATCACATGTCCGGGATGAACCGTACTTTCAACGGCGGGGTTGCTGCAAGGAGGAGAGAGGGAGGGAGCAAGGATGTGATGCTGAGGCTTTATAAGCTACTGCTAAGGCCTCAGCCTTGAGTATGGTCAGCAGTTTTGGGCCCTCCATCTCAGAAAAGATGTGCTGGCATTGGAGTGAGTCCAGAGGAGGTTCACAAGGATGATTCCAGGAATGAAAGGGTTATCATACGAGGAACGTTTGATGGTTTTAATTGAAAACTTTGGAATGTTGAAAGGCCTGGACAGAGGAAAGGATGTTTCCCATGGTGGGAGTCTTGGACAAGAGGACACAGCCTCGGGATAGAGGGGCGCCCTTTCAAAACAGAGATGCAGAGAAATTTCTTTAGCCCAAGGGTGATGAATTTGTTGCCACGTGCAGCTGTGGAAGCCAGGTCGTTGGGTGTATTTAAGGCAGAGATTTTCTTGATTGGACAGGGCATCAAAGGTTACGGGGAGAAGGCTGGGAATTTGGGTTGAGGAGGAGGAACTAAAAGGATCAACTATGATTGATTGGCGGAGTAGACTCGATGGCCTGATTCTGCTGCTATGTCTTATGGAATACCAGCTGCCTCCTTGCAAACATTCCGACGGCCGGTTTGGTTGGCAGTTGCTGGTTCTGCTCAACATTGGGCCGAATGGCCTGTTCCTGTGCTGTACTGGTCTATGTAATTAAGACGGGGATAGGGTGACTTCTCCCGGCTTCCCTGTGTGACTACTATGAAAAGCCAGAGAGAGACTTGGGCTCCTTCCTACCGAATGCTTCCATCCCGCCGTCACCTTCCCCGTTACACGGCGCCAATAATGAGGCTTTAATAAAAAAAAAGCTCTTTTATTTTGCAAGTCGTGTTGCTCGTTTTGTAGGCGCACCAAGGTGTGTGGAGAGAAGGCGGGACTGGTATCTGCCTTCTTCCGTGTTTTAGAATCTGTGGCCTGTTCGCAGAGGCTGGCACATTTATACAGCGCGTTTAACTGAAGTTATACGCCGAGGCTTCATGGGCGAATGACACGGAGCGTTTTTTTGTGGGAGGGGGCTCTGATTTTGTTTTAAGATTTTACGACTTGGCCTCTCCGAACTTGAGCAGAATGATAGCTCCGGCCTAGTTTTTTGGGGGGTGGGGCTTGTGTTGCTACTATTGGTTTATGTGATCGTATGTCAGCCCAGAATCGGGAGGATTTTTAACCCACACTTCCTCATTCTCTTTTAGTGGCGCTCTTGCTTTTCCCAGTTTGACATTGCGCAGGTTTGTATATTTTCCTCTGGTTCTGGCAGATACAGCACAGGAATGGCTTTCATTACTCAGGAACTTCCCCTCATAGATTCCAGACCCCGAAATTACACTCAGTGGCCACTTTATTAGGTACAGGAGTTAGAACCCCTTGTCGTCTTCTCCTGCCATCGTCCATCCACTTCGAGGTTTGACGTGTTGTGCGTTCACAGTTGCATGGTTATTGTCCCCTTCCTGTCAGCTTGGAGCAGTCTGGCCACTCACCTCTGACCTCTCCCATTAAGGCGTTTTTGCTCAGAGAGCTGGATGTTTTTTTTTAAAAATTGTTTTTCACACCATTCTCTGTAAACTTTATTGAGACTGTAGTGCGTAAAAAAAATTCCCAGGAGATCAGTTGTTTTTGAGGTACTGAAACCACCCTATCTGGCACCAACAATCAAAGTCCCTTAGATCACATTTCTTCCTTATTCTGAAGTTTGGACGGCAACTGAAACTCTTAGAACATAGAAGAGTACAGCACAGTACAGGCCCTTCGACCCACAATGTTGTGCCGACCCTCAAACTCTGCCTCCCATATAAGCCCCCACCTTAAATTCCTCCATATACCTGTCTAGTAGTCTCTTAAACTTCACTAGTGTATCTGCCTCCACCACTGACTCAGGCAGTGCATTCCACGCACCAACCACTCTCTGAGTAAAAAAACCTTCCTCTAATATCCCCCTTGAACTTCCCACCCCTTACCTTAAAGCCATGTCCTCTTATATTGAGCAGTGGTGCCCTGGGGAAGAGGCGCTGGCTATCCACTCTATCTATTCCTCTTATTATCTTGTACACCTCTATCATGCCTCCTCTCATCCTCCTTCTCTCCAAAGAGTAAAGCCCTAGCTCCCTTAATCTCTGATCATAATACATACTCTCTAAACCAGGCAGCATCCTGGTAAATCTCCTCGGTACCCTTTCAAATGCTTCCACATCCTTCCTATAGAGAGGCAACCAGAACTGGACACAGTACTCCAAGTGTGGCCTAACCAGAGTTTTATAGAGCTGCATCATTACATCACGACTCTTAAACTCTGTTCCTCAACTTATGAAAGCTAACACCCCATAAGCTTTCTTAACTACCCTATCCACCTGTGAGGCAACTTTCAGGGATCTGTGGACATGTACCCCCAGATCCCTCTGCTCCTCCACACTACCAAGTATCCTGCCATTTACTTCGTACTCTGCCTTGGAGTTTGTCCTTCCAAAGTGTACCACCTCACACTTCTCCAGGTTGAACTCCATCTGCCACTTCTCAGCCCACTTCTTCATCCTATCAATGTCTCTCTGCAATCTTTGACAATCCTCTACACTATCTACAACACCACCAACCTTTGTGTCGTCTGCAAACTTGCCAACCCACCTTTCTACCCCCACATCCAGGTCGTTAATAAAAATCACGAAAAGTAAAGGTCCCAGAACAGATCCTTGTGGGACACCACTAGTCACAATCCTCCAATCTGAATGTACTCCCTCCACCACGACCCTCTGCCTTCTGCAGGCAAGCCAGTTCTGAATCCACTTGGCCAAACTTCCCTGGATCCCATGCCTTCTGACTTTCTGAATAAGCCTACCGTGTGGAACCTTGTCAAATGCCTTACTAAAATCCATATAGATCACATCCACTGCACTACCCTCATCTATATGCCTGGTCACCTCCTCAAAGAACTCTATCAGGCTTGTTAGACACGATCTGCCTTTCACAAAGCCATGCTGACTGTCTCTGATCAGAACATGATTCTCTAAATGCCCAGAGATCCTATCTCTAAGAATCTTTTCCAACAGCTTTCCCACCACAGACGTAAGGCTCACTGGTCTATAATTACCCGGACTATCCCTACTACCTTTTTTGAACAAGGGGACAACATTCACCTCCCCCCAATCCTCCGGTACCATTCCCGTGGACAACGAGGACATAAAGATCCTCGCCAGAGGCTCAGCAATCGCTTCCCTCGCCTCGTGGAGCAGCCTGGGGAATATTCCGTCAGGCCCCGGGGACTTATCCATCCTAATGTATTTTAACAACTCCAAAACCTCCTCTCCCTTAATATCAACATGCTCCAGAACATCAACCTCACTCATATTGTCCTCACCATCATCAAGTTCCCTCCCATTGGTGAATACCGAAGAGAAGTATTCATTGAGGACCTCGCTCACTTCCACAGCCTCCAGGCACATCTTCCCACTTTTATCTCTAATCGGTCCTATCTTCACTTCAGTCATCCTTTTTTTCTTCACATAATTGAAGAATGCCTTGGGGTTTTCCTTTACCCTACTTGCCAAGGCCTTCTCATGCCCCCTTCTTAAGCTCCTTTCTTGCTTCCCTATATTCCTCAATAGAGCCATCTGATCCTTGCTTCCTAAACCTCAGGTATGCTGCCTTCTTCCACCTGACTAGATTTTCCACCTCACTTGTCACCTATGGTTCCTTCACCCTACCATTCTTTATCTTCCTCACCGGGACAATTTTATCCCTAACATCCCGCAAGAGATCTCTAAACATCGACCACATGTCCATAGTACATTTCCCTGCAAAAACATCATCCCAATTCACACCCACAAGTTCTAGCCCTATAGCCTCATAACTTGCCCTTCCCCAATTAAAAATGTTCCTGTCCTCTCTGATTCTATCCTTTTCCATGATAATGCTAAAGGCCAGGGAGCGGTGGTCACTGTCCCCCAGATGCTCACCCACTGAGAGATCTGTGATCTGACCCGGTTCATTACCTAGTACTAGATCTAGTATGGCATTCCCCCTAGTCGGCCTGTCCACATACTGTGACAGGAATCCTTCAACAAACTCTGCCCCATCTAAACCCTTGGAACTAATCAGGTGCCAATCAATATTAGGGAAGTTAAAGTCACCCATGATAACAACCCTGTTATTTTTGCACCTTTCCAAAATCTGGCTCCCATTCTGCTCCTCTGTATCTCTGCTGCTACCAGGGGGCCTATAGAACACCTCCAATACAGTAACTGCTCCCTTCCTGTTCCTGACTTCCACCCATACTGACTCAAAAGAGGATCCTGCTACATTACCCACCCTTTCTGCAGCTGTAATAGTATCCCTGACCAGTAATGCCACCCCTTCTCCCCTTTTTCCACCCTCTCTATCCCTTTTAAAGCACTGAAATCCAGGAATATTGAGAATCCATTCCTACCCTGGTGCCAGCCAAGTCTCTGTAATGGCCACTACATCATAATTCCATGTATGTTTCCAAGCTCTCAGTTCATCACCTTTGTTCCTGATGCTTCTTATATTGAGGTACACACATTTCAGCCCTTCTACCTTACTGTCTTTACACTGTTTATTCTGCTTCTCTTTCCTCAAAGCCTCTCTATACCTTAGATCTGGCTTTACTCCATGCACTTCTTTCACTGCTCTATCGCTCTGGGTCCCATCCCCCTCGCAAGTTAGTTTAAACCCTCCCGAACCATGCCAGCTAACCTAACTGCAAGGATATTGCTCCCCCTCGAGTTCTGGTGCTACCCATCCAATCTGTACAGGTCCCACCTTCCCCAGAAGAGATCCCAATGATCCAAAAAATCTAAAACCCTGCTCCCTGCACCAACTCCTCAGCCACGCATTCAACTGCCATCTCCTCCAATTCTTACCATCACTGTCACGTCTGCATGCTTTTATACGAGTTGTTGATTAGATATTTGCATTAATGAGCAAGTGTATAGGATGTACCTAATAAAGTGTCCACTGAGTGTATATATAAAAAAAATAGTAATGCAAAAATACTGGGAGTGTGTTCATGGGCTATCCAGCAATCTGTTGACAGAGAGGAAGAAGCTGCTCCTAAAACGTTGAGTTTGTGTTTTCAGGCTCCTGCACTTCCTCCCTGAGGATAGGATGATGACTGAAGATAAATTTCTTTACTTGGGGAGTAGTAATGTTTAGAAGTCTCTTCCTAAGAGGGTTGTGGAGGCCTAGTTGCTCTATATATTCAAGGCAGAAATGCATTGAGCTGCTGCCACATGATTGGCTGATTAGATATTTGCATAAATGAGCAGGCGTACTTAATAAAATGGCCACTGAGGGTACGTCTCAATTTTTTTTTGTAAGTGCAGCCCTGTGAACGTTTATCCCATTGTGCGGTTGTTTCTAGTTTATTATTTGGTAAAATTAGCTTTAATGATTAATAAAAAAAAACAAGAGGTTCTGCAGATGCTGGCAATCCAGACAACACAGACAAAATGCTGGAGAAACTCAGCAGGTCAGGCATTATCTTTGGAGGGGAATAAATGGTCAACAAAATTTTCACCCACATTGTTCTGCAAAGATTTTCTATCTCTTTGATAAACGACTGTAAGGTTATTTTTTTGTTATGTTTGCTCCCATTGTAAAGGGTCTTGCAGCAACTCTGTGTGAGTGTGACGACATCAGTGTTCCTGGTTTGATCCTGAAGTGTATATTGGTTCATTAATATTGTTACCTGTATCCAGCAAGATCTATTGAAAAGATTGCCTTGCATACTGTGTATACAGATCACATCATTACACAACTAGCATAAGGTAAAACAGTAACAATGCAGACGAAAGTGTAAAAACTGCTTTAAAATTGCAATGCGATCACTTGAGTCAAGCACCATGTTCCTAAGGGGTTGTGTGTTGGGGAATCAGGGTTGTTGGAGTGGGATTCCCCTAATGACAAATGTCTGTGTGTGATTTTATGTGAGGAGGCTGATGCATAGGTAGCCACCTTAAGGTCCTTGACGGATCAGGGTCAGGGTCCAGAGGCCTGGAATGCAAGGGGACTGGGGACCCTTCTCTGCTACAGCCTTCCTCCATCTTCACTGCCGTTGTGATGTGTTGCCATCTTCTACCAGCTCCACCACTGAGGTCTTGGTTGGTTGGTTCTTTGTTTGGAACCTCTCCCTTGACCTTTGCACCCTGGACCTACCAGGAGCTAAGCTTCAGGTGGCTAAACTCTGCACAGCACCACTTTTGGGATCTCAGGAACTGACAGGCTTCTCCAGCACTACAAGGTGAACAAGATCTTAATGAGGTACATAGTGAGGCCAGGAGTCTGATAACAGTGGGATACGAGCTGTCCTTGAGCCTAGTGGTATGTGTGTCTGCCTGATAGGAGAGGGGAGGGAAGATAAAATGTCCAGGTTTGTGAGGTCTTTGATTATGCTGGCTGTGCCACTGAGGTAACAAGAAGAATAGAGAGAGTCTGGTTCCCATAACGTGCTGACCTGTGACTACAACTCTGCAATGCTGTGGGATTTTGAGCCCCATTTGAGATGAACATGATATCCCATGCTCTAGATATCACTGGGGGGTGGGGGTGCTGTGCTGTTGTGTTCCAGGGAGGTGTAAAACAGAGGCCTCAGCAGGCTCTGTGAGGCGAACATAAAGCAGGGATGTATCCCTCTTCATCCTTCCCCATCTCTGCAACTTTGGACACGTGTTCTTTCAAAATTCTCTCAGTTCCATTAAAAAGTCATTTAGTTGAAATATTAACTCTTTATTTCTCCATCTTCAAATGTCACTGGCCTGCTGAAGTTTTTTTTAGCATTCCACTTTTAATTGTTTTTCAAACTGCCCTGGTTGAGTTTTGTTCATCAGCCAACAATCCTTGGATGTGGGACTTAGTGTATCAAAGTAGATGTCGTGTTTCTTCCATTGTGGTTGGTGTTATGCATTAGGAGTGTCTGATATTATGAAGTGTTTGTGATTCTTTGTAAGATATTATGCAAATGCAGACAGTTTTTTAATGCAGATGACCTTTTGATTTATGTCACACAATGAATGCTACGAGAGCCAAGGCTCTTCTGACCAACTTCTTCCTCTGCTTCTAAAGGAAATGATTAAACCTTGGGCTTTCGGTTATAACTTCTGATATTTTACCCTTGGTTTCTACAACATTTCACCCAAATAGAGAATTATTACTGAACTCTAAGGAATGAGAATTAATTACCTTCCTTTAGTTAGCCCTGCTCAGATGCTAGCTACAACCCTTTTTGATATCTGACTCAAAGAATTGCGCATTTCTGACATTAACAACATAAAAACCAGCTGTTCCTTTAGATACCACAGTTCTCTAGTTCCTTCATGAACACTACCTCTCTCACACTAGGAAATCTGCAAATGCTGGAAATTCAAAGCAATGCACACAAAATGCTGGAGGAACTCAGCAGGTCAGGCAGCATTGATGGAAACGAGTAAACAGTTGACGTTCTGGGCCGAGACCCTTCACCAGAATATCAGTCCTGAAGAAGGGTCTCGACCCAAAACATGGACTGTTTGCTCATTTCCATAGATACTGCCTGACCTGTTGAATTCTGCCAGCATTTTGTGTTCATCTTTACCTCACTGTGTTTTCCCCCAAGAGATGCACCGCAGAGCGTAACTGTCTTATCAAAGGCCATGATCATCTGCCCTAATGTGTTTCTGCTAAAGCCATGAGACACATTTCAAGTGTGTTAATGAGATTCAATGAATGGGCACTGCAGGTCTGCCCCACGTTCCAGCAATTTGCCTAATGGAAGTTCGCCCTCGCAGAACTTGCCAAACACTATCAAAAATTTCAGGAGATGGAATAAAATTTTAGTTTATGGAATTACAATTTTTTTTCAACCTTCTATCTCCTGGGTTGATAAGAGTCATGCAGATGAAGTGATTTATTGATATGAAACATCACAATGTGGATAGTTTTCTAGGAACGCAACCCCCAACCGTCCCCCCTCCCCCATAATGTGGGGGTTACCCTTTTGTGTTCTGTTCCCTCTGTTTGTGACCAAGGCTCAGTGGTAGTAGTCAGGAGGAGAATGAGCAAAGGTGGGTGAAGACTGGAAGTTCTATTTCACCACTCAGTCCTCACCCCCCCCCCCCCCAAATCATCCCAAAATCATGCAAAAGAAGAATAACCTGAGGCAGTGGACAGAGCTTGTACACTTGTTAACCCCATTAGTGTAAGGACACCTTGTGAATGTTATCTTACCATTAACCATCCTCTGCCCTGACCCATTAGGCCTGGTCGCAGCTCTCATCTCTTTCCTAATTGAGACCTGTTATAGACCCGGCTAGTGGCATCAGTGCCGGACTTGGGGACGAAAGGTCCCGGGTTCGAATCCAGCCGGCTCCCCTGCTCGCTGTCCATCCGTCCTGGGTTACGAGCTGGTGATCTCTTTAGAAACTCACCCGGCAGAAGGTGATGGCAAACCACTGCTGTAACTTGCCTCGTACGTGACTTCCGTCTACATCACAGCGGTGTGGACGGAAGTCATCCGCTAACCCGGAGAAATTCCAGATGCGACGTACCTTTCCTTTCCTATAACAACATAACACAAGAGGAAAGGGTGGGATTAATAGCTGACCAGGCCTCTCAAGCCTGCCCTGTCATTCTGTGTGATCACAGCTGATCTGTTCTGGCATCCTGTCCTCTTCTGTGCCACTTCCTTCCACGGCCCTCAATTCTTTAATCATTCTTTCAAACCTGTACCTACCTACCCACAAGACATAGTTGAACTGGGCCATTCGTCCCGTTGAATCTAGTCTGCCGTTCCATCATGGCTGATTTATTACCCCTCTCAACTCCATTCTCTTGCCTTCTCTCTGTAACCTTTAAAACCCTTACTAATCAAGAACCTGTGAACCTCCTCTTTAAATATACCCAATGACTTGGCCTCGACAACTGTTTGTGGCAATAAATTTCACAAATTCACCATCCTACCCTTGGGTATTGAGGCTGGTGGTAATTAAACTATGTTGACTTGGTCTTGAACTTGTTGGGATATCTTTCTCCAAAGATGATGCATTCACTCAGTCCTGGGTCTAAGTGGGTGCATTCACCCCTCCGTGGGAGCATCTTATTGGCTCTGTTGTAATGTTATCTCCCTTCCCACTGCTGCACTTGCTTCTGCAAGTCACTAAGGACCCTCACCATTCAGGATATGCCTTCTCATGACTACCATCGGTGAGGAAGTACAGGAGCCCGAAGACCCACACTCAACAATTCGGAAAAGGCTTCTTCCCTGCCACCATCAGATTTCTGAACGCAAACTTGATATTCCTTTTCAGCTCTATTTAAACATTTTTGTAATTTATGGTATTTTTATCTCTCTGCACTGCTGCCACAAAACAACAACGTTTACATTAAATAAATTGGTGATAATAAATCTGATTCTGTCTTGCTGTGTGTGAGGTTGCTCTCTCCAGTGTGACACAGGAGGATAAGACACGTTATGTAGCTGGGTGTCAGTACATATCGCAAGTAATGGCAGCGTCATTGTTCTGCTGTTCCTTACATTCTGTTGTCACGTGAACAAAGTCACCAGAGAGAAGTACTGGTAGACATGAAGCAGGCTCTATATTCTACAAATGAGATACAGCAGGTAACATTTTTTCAGAGGACGAAGGTCTGCTTGAGCCAATACTACATGACATTTTATGTGCTAAAAATCAAAGAACAATTCTATATTTACATTGCTTCCTTTGAACTACACACAAAGTTCTCCCACTTTGCACCCACAGACGCCCAAATGATTTTTAATCAGCATTGTCTGGCCTTCCCATTAACTGTGTTTCACGGCTTTTAGGAACTCATTGTTCAGAGCTGCATTTTAAATTTAATCTACAGTCTATACTCAGATTTGAAGATTGGTGGTTGAAGTTAGTTGCTGAAGTTATTTGCTATATGTCCTAACCCCAAAAATGCTCTAACACAATCCATGCTTGTTCTTTACATGTTGGGTATGTTGGAAATGAGAATACTGATTATTTTGTCTTTTTTTTAACCCCTCAGACTCAGACAATTACAAATCCCTGTTTTTCCTACCTTAGCTAGATCACTAACCTTGTGTGCCCCAAGATGATAAGGGTATCAGGATTGGGTCAAAAGAAAATGAGGTACAGGATTTTCATGATCAAATTGATTAGGGGAGTAGACTTGGAGTGATAGCTCCTGTACCTAAAGTCACTTTATGTATATATAATCAATCTCTGTAAATAAATCATTTTGTGTATTTTTGTTTTTATAATTCTCTTCTTTATTGTAGTGTTTTTTTAATATGCTACGTTGGAGTAATAATTGTTTTGTTCTCCTTTACACTTGTGTTCTGGAATCAACATTAAACATTATGGGAATGAATTTAGACTGTGCTGAGGCTCTGCAAAGAAAATACTACGGAGCGTTTATGTGAGTAATTCCATATCCCCAATGCGGGGCTCAGCCCAAGCCATTGACGGTTCCTTACTCCCCATACAGATGCTACTCAGACGCACTGAATTCCTGCAACAGACTGGTTTTTAACCATATTTCCCTGCTTGGGTCTCTGCTGGTACGGTTCCAAAATTTCCATCTGTAGCCAATCCATTAAACCTCTGCCCTCCCACACTCTGGAACTCCACCCTTCCTTCAATTAACATCCTCCTCATCCTTTCTAACATATTTGTTTATAACACCCTGACCATCTCTAATCCACACCATTTCCCTCAGAATCAGAATCTGAAACTGGTTTAATATCACTGGCCTATTTTGTGAAATTTGTTGTTTCCTGGCAGCAGTACATTGTAATACATAATAAAAATTATAAATTACAATAAGTTTATATAAAAATAGACAATTAAATTAAAAAGTCGTGCAAAAAGAGAAGGGAAAAACTGAGGTGGTGTTCATTCAGAAATCTGATGGCGGAGGGGAAGAAGCTGTTCCTAAAACATTGAATTACTGTTTTCAGGCTCCTGTATCTGCACCTTGATGGTGGCAATGTGAAGAAGGCATGCCCTGAGTGATGGGGGTACTTAACGATGGATGCTGCCTTTTTGAGGCATTGCCTTTTGAAGCTGCCCTCAGTGCTGGGGAGTCTAGAGCCCATGATGGAGCTGGCTGTGTTTCCAACTTTTGGCAGCTTTTTTTCAATCCTGAACTAATTAAAACAAATGATTAAGACCCTACAAACCTGGTCCCTACTGTCTGTGGCGAGAGGGCAGGTGTCTGGGGTTGAGTGGGATCAGGAATCAGCCGTGATGGAATGGCAGAGCAGACTCGATGGGTTGAATGGCCGAATTCTGCTCCTATCTTTTATGGTCTTTTAGTCTACACAAGTCCATATGCCTCCATTCCTGGCATATTGAGGTGCCTGTTAAGACCCATGCCTCCACTATCATGCTTGGCAATGCATTTCAGGCTGCTCTTTGTGTTTTTATTTTAATATTGCCCCCCCCCCCATTTCCTTTTGAACTAACTGTCCCTCACCTTAACTACATGCCCTCTAGTATTTGACATCTTGACCCCTGGAAAAAGATATTAGCTATCTACTTTCTGTGTCCCTCATAATTTTATAAACTTCTGTCAGAGATCTTCCCTCAGCTTTTCCAGAGAAAACAACCCAAGTTGTCCTATGTCCTTCTATACTGTACGCTCTCTAATCCAGACAGCATCCTGGTAAACCTCTTCTGCACCTCCACATTCTTCCTGTAACGGGGTGATCAAAATTGAATGCAGCCTAACCTGAGCTAAAGCTGCAACATAACTTCTTGACTCTTGAACTTAATACCTCATACACACTGACCACCCTGCTAGCCTGTGCAACCACCTCCGTGGAGCTCTGGACTTGGACTTCAAGGTTCCTCTGTATATGTTGTATATCAACACTATTAACACTACATCTCAGTGTGGCATGGCAATTGTCCCGTATCGGACCACAAAGCACTCCAGCATGTGGTGAAAACTGCCCAGCCGATCATCGGCACCCAATTGCCCACCATTGAGAACACCTACCATAAACGCTGCCTGGGCAGGGCGAAAAGCATTATCAGGGATGCATCTCACCCTAACCATGGACTTCTTACTCTCCTCCCATCCGGTAGGCGCTACAGGAGCCTCCGCTCCTGCCCCAGCAGGCACAGGAAGAGCTTCTTCGCTGAGGCTGTGACACTGCTGAACCTCTCATCACAGCGCTAAGCAGTATTGCACCCATGTTGTACTGTCTCAGTACTTTTATATTTGTGTGCTGTAGCACTTACTTTTTATTCACAGTTATTTTGTAAATAACACTATTCTTTGCATTCCTGGTCAGATGCTAAATGCATTACATTGGCTTTGTATCTGTACTCGGCACAATGACAATAAAGTTGAATCTAATCTAATCTTAAGGGTCCTGGGCACACAGCCAGCAACCAGCTTGCTGCCTCCAGTCTTCCGTGTACTCCCATGACACATCAGTCAGTGGCGGTAACACCAGCCTTGGATCAGCCCATCTCCAGAGCCATGAAAATCCGGCCCCCTGAAGGCACACTAGTCTTCCAGGCCGCGTCCTTGGGATATGGAAAAGCGGCTGGTTGTGAGGCCCTGAGAAAGGGTCCGTGTGCAACTCCAGGTCAGTGTCTTCAGAAGAACCCTGAAAGGGAAAAAAGAGGTATCAAAGATTGAAATAGAGCTGTTTCCAAAGATGCAAACAAAGGATTCGCCGATAGGTGCCGTCATCCTTAAGCTCTGCTACTTCATAATCTTCTATGCTAATCCCAATGCCATTATTCTTTGTATCATTTACAAATTTACTAAACCACCCATTCATGTTTTCATCCAATACATTTTATGTAATAATTGTAAGAAATGTTATAATGGAGAACCAAATCTTTCAACCAATTTTCTACTCTTGAGTCAACCCCTTACAAAATATGAAATAAAGAATAAACATGCATTCAGTTCAATTCTAAATACCTCTGTCTTTCTAAATGCACCCAGATCCCTGGGGATAACCCTGAGGTGTATTCACTATGTTTCGCAGCCTGGGTCTTTTGCTCGTATGGTGTCAGAATTCCCACTTGTCCAGAATCCTGATGGAAGCTCTCAGCCTGACAGGTTGATTTTTCATTTCTCTCCAGAGATGCTGCCTGACCAGCTGAGTTCCCCCAGCATTTTATGTATGTTGCTCATGACTTCCAGCATCTGCAGAATCCCTTGTGTTTATGGACGTAATCACTGGGGCAGTGTAATGAAATATGGAGGGAAGTTTGAATTCCTGGACCTTGGCTGAACCCTCATGTACTTCTGACTGGCCAGGGATCTTGAATATCAAGAAAGGTTGGAGTCTAGGTTTAACATCTCCTCTGAAAGGCGGCTATCTTTGGCAATGTGGCATTCCCTCAGTACCAGGCTGGAGTGCTAGCCCAGATGATGTGCCTGAGTCTCTGGAATGATGCTTAACTCCATAACCCTGATGTGGAGTAAAGGGAATGCCCCTGAGCCAAGGCTCTATCTAATGATTGGGATCAATGGTTCTGATTCTGCCTAATACCAGCTTCATTCCCAGTTGGACCATTAAGGTGTCAGAATTACTAATAATACGTTGTCCACTCTCGCCCTGTGTCTTCTATAGCTTGTCCCTCAACTGTTATCCCCTCAACCTGAAACGTGCGCTGAACGGTAGGAAATGGAAGTGGAGCCAACAGGAGAAGGGTAGACCTGGGAACCATTGTTCTTTCTTCCGGTTTCTATAGTAATACAGTCTCACCTCTGTTCCAGATAACTACAGTGAGGTAATCATGACACCTTTTGTAAGCTCCAATTCCTTTCAAGTCCTTTTTCTCTGCCTCCTGAAACTTGCATTAACTATATCTTATCTCTCAATACTTGTCACCGTGAACAGTTATTGCCGTCTGCTCCTCCTCCAACATTGCAGGTGTAAATTTTTTTTATACCATGGAGGGAGTGGAGATGCGTCTCTGCCAAAGGAGCTGTAAGACGAGCCTTGCCTCCACTAGCCTGCAGGTCACCCTTGGGCAAAAGGTGTAGCACCTGCTTAGCCCCTCCAGCCTCCATCAGGGTCACGTGAAGCCATGAGAGCAGGTGGCGGATGGTCGTATGAGCAGCTGGTGCTCATCACAAGTCTCGGTTAGGTGACCACTGATGCCAGGCAGACAATCTCTGAAGAGTATTGATAATGGCTGGGGTCACCCGTCTTGTAAAGAAGGCTATGGCAAACCACTTCCGTAGAAAAATTTGCCGAGAAGAAACGTGGTCAAAGACCACGATCGCCCACGTCATACAACACGGCACATCATGATGATGACCATAGAAGGAGGCCATTGGGCCCATTGAGTCTATGTTGGCTTATAGAGAAATATTATTCCCCATACATTTTCCCTGTAACCTCTTCTCCCCACTGTCACATCAACTCTTTCCCCCTCGCCATGTACTCACTGTCATATCAATTCTTCCCTGCCCTCTCAGATTCTATCACTCACCAACACACTAGGGGCAATTTGCAGTGGTTAATTAACCTACTGACCTGTATGTTGTTAGAACATAGAATAGCACAGGAACAGGATATTCAGCCCACAATATTGTACTTAACCGGATAAAAGCAAGTTTTAAAAAACTCAAACACTAATCCCTCCCACCTACACCGTGTCTATATCCCTCCATCTTCCTTATTTGCTTATCCTAACATCTCTTAAAATCCTCTAATGTATTTGCTTCAGTCACCACACCAGGCAGCGCATTCCAGGCATCCACAACTCTCCGAATTTAAAAAAAAATCTTGCCCCTCGTATCCTCCTTGAACCTACCTTTAATGCACATGAGAGGATACTGGACTACCCAGAAGAAACCGGTTGCGAACACCCACGCTTAGATTCAAACCTGGAGCTAAAGGCAGCAGCTCTGCTGTCCCTGTCTCTGTGTTTGACAGGATGGTATGAAGCCTAATTGTGCAAACTTCCCCGGGACTTGTCCACTATTTCGCAACTCTTCCTTTTTATAGCACTTCTATTCATTTAAAGCAACAAATCACAACCCTAACAGCCCGTTTGACATGTGGGAAGGGATTGGGTATGGAGTGATACAAGTTTTCTCCAGCTAATTTTCCAATTAATCCTGAGGACTTCTCAACTTTAGAGTAAATGTAAGTGAGCTCCAGTATCCAATTCCCTTTACGCCTGGAAGATGTATTACATCCAGCCTGCATTGTCTGGCCTGTGACCAAAGCAGAGTCATGCATGCAGTATGTGTGTGAGATCCTGTGTACCATGCTGTGTGTAAACCGAGATGGAGGTGTCACGTGGTGTGCATGTTGCTCAAACGCGGAGCTAGAAACTTGCTGTTGTGCCACTCTTGTCAGTTGAGCAATCTCTGACAGGAAAGCTGACTGTGGTGTTGAGGAATATTATGCATTTATTTTTGTTCTCTTCTGATGGTGGGTTGTTAGACAATCAGAACCCTGCTGGTCAAGCACCATCTGCAGAGGGGAATAAACTGTCAAAGTCTCAAGACCCTCCGCCAGGATTGGAAAGGACAGGGGCAGAAGCCAGAATAAGGTGAGGGGGGAGGGAGAGAGGAAGAGCTCAAGATGGCAGGTGGTAGGTGAGACCATGTGAGGGAGAAGGTGGGTGGGGGGAATGAAGTAAGAAGCTGAAAAGTGATAGGTGGAAGAAGTAAAGGGCTGAAGAAGGAGGAATCTGATAGGAGAGGAAAATGAACCGTGGGAGAAAGGGAGGGAGGGAGGAGGTTCACCAGAGGGAAGTGAAGAGAATAGAAAGGGTGAGAGGGTAACCAGAATGGAGAAACGAAAAAGGGTGGAGGGGGGGGGGCGCGGAAGAAATTTTGGAAGTTAGAGAAAGCAATGTTTATGCCATCGAACCAGAGGATACCCGGATGGAATCTGAGGTCAGCTCCTCCAACTTGAGTTTGGCCTCGTCATAGGAGTAGAGGAGGCCATAGACAGACATGTCAGAATGGGAAGTCGAATTGAAATGGTAGCCGGCAGGAGATCCTGCCTTTTACGGCGGACAGAGCAAAGGCACTCGACAAAGTGGTCCCGCAGTCTGCGTCATATCTCACTGGTGTAGAGGAGGTTGCACTGAGAGCACTAGTTACAAAAGATAACCTTTCCCTCGCCTTATTCTAGCCTTTCCCCCCTTCCTTTCCTGCTTTGTTGAAGGGTCTCAGCCTGAAATGTTGACTGTTTATTTCCCTCCATAGATGCTACCTGACCTGCAGTTTGTGTGTGTTGTTCAAAGTTTCCAGCATCTGCAGAATCTCTTGTGTTCATGTTATAAACATCAAGCTAGATTTTGCTCTTTGGCCATTTCCCCACCTCCTCGCAGACCCGACGAAGAAATTAAACAAACTAGCCCGTGTGTTAACTGGTGAAGCAACTAGGGCTGAGTCGTCATGGTTCTGAGGTACTGCCTATGGAACCCCTCGAGTCCTTGAAAACGTGCAAAGCTAGGGGAGCTTTCTGTAGACTTTGTGGACATGAGAGACTGCAGAGCCAGGATACTGGAGCAGCAAGCGATCTGCCGGAGGAACTTAGCACATCGAGCAGCATCTGAGAGAGAAGAGGAGCTGCCGACAAATTGAATCCCTATGCAATATTTCGACCTGAACCAACATCAGTTCCTTTACTTGGATGGTGCTTGACAACCCCCGCCCCCTGAGTTCCTCCTACAGATAGTTTGTAAAAGTTCTGTAATATTTTTAATTTTGATATTCAAAGTTTTAGTAACTATTAATATGAACAATTAAAGTTCCATGTTCTGTATTTTATGTCTGTGTTTTTTGTTCTGTTTTCTATGTTCTGTGTTCTATGTAAGAAGTTAATATTTTATTACGGCAAAAAGAATTCTTGACCTGCATATACTGTCTGTGCCAGTGATGTAATGGTATCCACATCGGCAAATCCAACCAGCTCCTCCTTTTGGATCTCCCCCTTCCCCTCCCACTTTTAAATCTCTTACTAGCTCGCTCTTCAGTTAGTCCTGACGAAGGGTCTCGGCCTGAAATGTCGACTGTACCTCTTCCTGGAGATGCTGCCTGGCCTGCTGCGTTCACCAGCAACTTTGATGTGTGCAGCTCCTTGCGTACTTTCCATCTGTGCTGGGTTAAGCATTGAGCTAGCAACTTGGCCTGGTAAAACAGACAAAAGCTAAAGAAACAGCAAGGTTGCTGCCCGACGTGCCAAACAAGACACGGGGAGGAACTTTACCTACCTTCCCTTTCTACAGTAGATTGAAATAAGCATTTAAACTTGGCGCACTTGTTTGTCTTTTCCTCCGTGCTGTGCCTGATTGGTGCAGGGTGGGAGAGGCCAATTTGCCGGTGGGATTTCAGCTCCATTGGGCTCCTCTGCTAGAGTCCAGGACCGGAGTGGGGTGACGGATAGCTGGCATCTGTCACTTGGCATATATGGGCTCAGTCTGGGACTGGCACACTTGAGCAGCTGAGTGTCTGACTGACTGACCAGTCACAGCCAAGGCAGTTCGGCACAGTGCCTCGAGCCAGGACTGGGAAAAGCAACGTTTCGGTGAAACAAGGTGCAAATGAAACAGCTCAGTGTGGTGGAGACTTGTAATCTCCCTGGTCACAGGTTGGGAGCAAAGTTCAGGTTTCAAATCTCCTACTATCCTGTGCACGAGGGAAGTTGTTGAATGGTTCCTCACAAATGAACAATGACAGTCATTCTGAGACTTTGAATAACTTTTGAAGTTCAAAGTACACATTTATTTACTTATTGATATATAGTGTGGAATAGGCCCCTACTGCTCCTTCAAGCCACACCGACCAGCAATACCCTGATTTAATCTGAGCCTAATCACGGGACAAATTAACCTACCCACCGGTATGTCTTTGGACTGTGAGGGGATTCCCGAGCACCCAGTGGAAACCCACGCGGTCACGGGGAGAACATACAAACTCCTTACAGGCAGCAGCGGGAATTGAACCTGGGTCGCCTGTACCATAAGGTGTTGTGCCAAGCACTATGCTACCGTCCCACCGCATATTCTACCTTGGGACTCATTTTTTTTTCCTCCAGGAATTTACAGGAAAATGAGGGAGTACAATAGAATAAAAAACCACACATTAGCAAAGACAATATGTAAAAGAAGAGAAATTGTGCAAAATAAAAAGTAAATAAATAACACCGAGAACGTGAGTATAGAGTCCTGGGAAGTGTGTCCGTAGCTTGTGGAATCAGTTCAGAGTTGAGATGAGTGAAGTTGTCCAGGTTACTAGTTCAGGAGCCTGATAGTTGTAGGGTTATAACTGTTCCTGAACCTGGTGGTGTGGGACCTAAGGTTCCTGTACCACCTCCATGATGGCAGCAGTGAGAAGAGAGCATGGCCTGGATGGTGGGGGTCCTTGACGATGGGTGCTGCTTTCTTGTGGCAGTGCTCCTTGTAGATGTACTCAATGGTAAGCCTTCATGGAAGCTCTACTTAATGACATTTGAACCAACATGCTAAATAACAGACTTGTGGTTTCTTGGGCAGTAAGTTTTCATAATGCATGCTATTTTCTCAGAATTAAAGCTTGCTTAACTAACTTTCTTTTAGGCTTTGAAGTAGAGTAGTTATCCCGTGAGTTGTAATTGGCTATAACAAAATTAAATTGTAGTAATGAAGTTAACTTCTGAAGAAATTAGATGTCAGGCCTTGCACAATTTGCCAAGTGAGGACCCTTATAAACTGTTATGACAAATCCACTTGGAGCATCTCATGAGACAGCTATAGTTGGGTGAGCCATAATTTGTTGAAGGAACTCTGCATGTTCTAAAGTGTCACGAAATGCTAGAGGAACTCAGGAGGCTAGGCAGCATCTATGGATGTCCTGACGAAGGGTCTTGGCCCGAATCGTCGACCGTTTGCTATTTTCCATAACTGCTGCCTGGCCTGCTGAGTTCCTCTAGCACCTTGTGTGTGTTACATTTTAAAGTGTAACATTTTAAAGTGTAACTTTTCAGTGTAAAATCTCATAAACAACTTAATAAACCTCTGGCAGATGTGAAAGAAAGCCTTTCTTCTCCTATCAGTTTCCTTCTTCACCAGCCTTTCACCATTTCCACCTATCACCTCCCAGCTTCTTACTACTTTCCCCTTTCCCCTTGCCTGGCTTCACCTATCTCCTTCTAGCTACCCTCCTTCCTCCTTCCCCACCACCTTATTCTGGCTTCCCTCCCCTTCCTTTCCAGTCCTGATGAAGGGTCTCAGCCCGAAACATAGACTGTGCCTTTCCCTAGATGCTGCCTGACCTGCTGAGTTCCTCCAGCATTCTGTGTGTGTTGTATTTTGTAGTCTTTCACAATGTTCCAATATGTTTTGAGCCAATAGGGCACTTTAGAAGTTTAATGACTATGGGAGTTTCAGCAGTTAATTTGTGGACTGGCTCTCCCCCTTTGAGGTGAGTGGGTTTCTCTTCACAGTCCAAAACTCCTTGCCCTGTGTCCTGAGGTTCGGGTGTTGTTCTTGACACTCATCCATCTCATTCGGGTCCACTGGAGGCTGATGAATACAGACAGTCTTGTGGTTAGTGGACCATATTGGCGTGGTTGAGGTTGGGGGGGGTGGGGAACCTGGCTTGTTTTGCTGTTATTATTTTATTTTGTTGCTTGTTGTGCTCTGTATTGTTCTGCCAAGAATTGTGAGCATGCGGTGTTGGTGCCAGAATGTGTGACAACACTTGTGGGCTGCCCCTGGCACACACTTGTGCGTGTTGGTTGTTAACGCAAGCAGCACCGTATGTTCTGATGTACACATGATAAATAAACTTGAACCTTGAATCTCGAATCTTGTCTCCCTTTAAAATTGGTAGTGTCAATCAGATCCCCTCTAGCAAATGCAAACTTTCTCAATCGCATCTTTCCTCAGATGGGTCTTGCCATGTGGAGAGGGCAATTCCTATAGTGGGCAAGTCTAGGACCAGAGAGACAGCCTCAGAATAGAATGACGTCCTTATAGAACAGAGATAAGGAGGAATTTCTTTTGTGTGGTGAATCAGTGAAATTCATTGTCACAGACGGCTGTGGAGGTCAAGTCATTGGGTGCACTTAAAGTGGAGGTAGATAGATTCTTGATTATTAAGGGCATTAAAGCTTATAGGGAGAAGGCAAAAGAATGGGGTTGAGAGGGATAATAAATCAGCCATGATCTATTGGTGGAGCAGATACGATAGGCCAAATAGCCTAATTCTACTTCTTTGACTTAATGTGGAGAAACTTCCCCGTCTCCTGTGGTATTTGTATCCTCTTTTGGGCAAGACTGCCCAGAATACACCAGGTGGCATCTCACCAAGTACCTGACTATACCAATATGTCTTAGTTCTTGTACTCAAACCCTCTTGCTATGAAGGTCAATGTACCATTTGACCCATTGACCACTTAATATTTGCTTTGGTGCACTGGAGCCTCCAAGTCTTTGTACATTAACACTTCCCAGCTTAACACTATTTAAATACTGCAATGTCCTGGGATCTTTTATTTACCTGGGAGAGCAGGTGGGACCTCCAGTTTAATATTGAATTAGAAACAAGTTCCTCTGATAGACTAGCAACACACATCAAAGTTGCAGGTGAACGCAGCAGGCCAGGCAGCATCTCTAGGAAGAGGTACAGTCGACGTTTCAGGCTGAGACCATTTGTCAGGACTAACTGAAGGAAGAGTTAGTAAGAGATTTGAACGTGGGAAGGGGAGGGGGAGATCCAAAATGATAGGAGAAGACAGGAGGGGGAGGGATGGAGCCAAGAGCTGGACAGGTGATTGGCAAAGGGGATATGAGAGGATCATGGGACAGGAGGTCCAGGGAGAGAGACAGGGGGGGAGGGGAACCCAGAGGATGGGCAAGGGGTATAGTGAGAGGGACAGAGGGAGAGAAAGAATGTGTGTATATAAATAAATAACGGATGGGGTACGAGGGGGAGGTGGGGCATTAGCAGAAGTTAGAGAAGTCAATGTTCATGCAATCAGGTTGGAGGCTACCCAGACAGAATATAAGGTGTTGTTCCTCCAACCTGAGTGTGGCTTCATCTTTACAGTAGAGGAGGCCGTGGATAGACATGTCAGAATGGGAATGGGATGTGGAATTAAAATGTGTGGCCACTGGGAGATCCTGCTTTCTCTGGCGGACAGAGCATAGGTGTTCAGCAAAGCGGTCTCCCATTCTGCGTCGGGTCTCGCCTGATAGACTGTAGCATTCCCTTTGAGCTCGATTGAGACTTGAGTCTATATCTTTCTGACACTGAGGTGACCCACAGACACCAGGACCCTGCCACGAGAATTCTTCCGGACTACACTGGTTGAGTCCCTGGCATTGAGATGCCTTTTGTTTAAGTTGTAGTTCTTTGTCCAAATCGGCAATAGCCGATTTAGTTGGCAAGATTCACCAGGACTTTGCCGCATTGGAGAAGTTTAGATATGGAGCAAGATAGGACAGACTGAGCTTGTTTTTCCTGGAGCAAAGGAATTGAGAGATGGCCTGAGAGAAGTATATAAGATTGTGAGGACGATCATCATCGCTATGTGCCATGTCATACAAACTGATCGTGGTTTTCCCATTTGTCTTCAGTCTGAGTTGTTCTGATGAACTCCTCAAATCTTTTGCCTGTCCATCCCTTGATGTAACTCATGAATGTCATGAACTGTCGACCACGATTTTTTCTTCCATCACTTTTTCCCTTCACTGCAAGATGTTTGAGTTTCTATTTCCTCAGTATATGTCCCAGAAATTCCAGCTGCCGTTTCCTGATTGATGATATCAGCTCTCTTCTTGTCCTGGCTTTTCATAGAACATAGAAATTTACAGCACGTTACAGGCCCTTTGGCCCACAATGTTGTGCCGACCATGTAACCTACACTCTGGAACACTTCCTCATTTGTTTCTCTGTCCTTCCATGATGATTTCGTCATTCTTCTCAAAAATCTCATTTCTGCAGCTTCAAGCTTTCCCTCACTTTGCCTTGGTATTGTCTAGCATTCACTTCCAAATGTTATAGGCAGCCGTTAGTCTCATGAGACCATGGATTTGCGCCTTGGAAGGTTTCCAGGGCGCAGGCCTGGGCAAGGTTGTATGGAAGACCAGCAGTTGCCCATGCTGCAAGTCTCCCCTCTCCATGCCATCGATGTTGCCCAAGGGAAGGGCATTAAGACCCAGACAGCTTGGCACCAGTGTCATTGCAGTGTGGTTAAGTGCCTTGCTCAAGGACACAACACATTGCCTCAGCCAAGGCTCGAACTAGCGACCTTCAAGTCACTAGACTTACGCCTTAACCACTTGGCCACGCGCCAACACAATATCACTTCCATATGTTACTGTGAAATGAATGTAGCATTGCAACACCTGAGCTCTGTACCATTAGAAATTATGATATTCTTTATTACCTTGCTCAAACATGCATTTAGCAGTTCTAATCTTCCTCCTAATTTCAACATCAGCCCTACCATTAGATGCTATCGTGCTCCCTAAGTAACTGAAATTCCATGTTTGTTTAATTGTTCCATTGCCCGTTTTCAGTTTGCTTTTCTGTATTTCTTTCTTTCTTCTTCGTGACAACCATACTCTCAGTCTTCTCGCAGTTGATGGTCAAACCTCCCTTTGAACTTTATTCGCCTTTCTCTAGTATTTCTTGGAGCTTCTCTTTAGATGTGGCTTTTAGCACTGAGAGAGATAGATAGTCAAGATCATTTCTGCACCAGAACATAAGGGTATCAAGAACAAGAGGGCGTCGGTTTAACGTGTGAGATGCTGGAGGAACTCGGGGTCAGGCAGGAGGAAATGGATGGTTCACATTTAGGGTTCAGGCCCGTCTTTTGGACTGAGAGCATAGGTTTAAGGTGGGAGAGGGGAGCTTTCAAAGTTCAAAGTACATTTATTATCAAAGTGTGTATACATGATACAACCTTGAGATTCGTCTCCTTAAAGGCAGCCACAAAACAGAGAAACCCAAAAGAACACATTTTTAAAAAACACATCAAACATCCCATGTGCAGGGGGGGGGGGATGGAAAACAATTCATGCAAACACTAAAACTAAATAAATAGCTTCAGAACTGGAGTTTTACAGAAGATAAGAAGCCAGACGTCATTGCAGCTGGAGCAGTTCATGGCAAAGCTGAGTAAAAGTCGCGGATCGGCAAGCAAGCCTGGCCTTCTGATCCCGACACCCTGACGTTTTCAATCTGGCTCGGTCCAAACATCGGGTCGTTCCTTGCTCCCGGACTGCTCTGGGGCCTGGACCCCAGTACCACAATTTGGCCCGTACCTGACTTTTCCATTTCAGCCTGGTGCTTAAATGGATCAGACATCGGTTCTTTCCTGCTTTCCTCGTTCTCAGGGATGCCACAACTCTGTTGCCACTACCTGGCCTTCCCTGCACCTCCACCTCTGCTCCATTTGCCATGACCTGGCCTGCGCCTTCACCACCGCACGCCTCGATTCCCCCCCCCCCCCCCACTTATAGTCGCCTCTCCATTGTTAGGCTTGTTGGTGTTGATCTGTATCAATTAAGTGTTGATTAATAAGGTATGTAGTAGTTTCCTTTGTCTTAACTTTTGTAAGTAGTCACTGGGCGTCACCAACACCGTCTTAAAATGGATTCAATAGGTCAGTAGGTTTCAATAGGCGCATTTAATGTCAGAGAAATGGATACAATATACATCCCTCCTGAAATTCTTTTTCTTCTCAATTATTGGACTTGAGAGGACATTGACACAGAATGGTTGATATCTGAAACACTCTACCAGAGGAGCTATAGTCGCTAAGTATGAGAGGGATTTAGACAAACGCATGAGCAAGTCTGAGGACATGGGCAAATGGGATTAGTGTAGATGAGCAGAAGTTCAGTGTAGACTTGATGGGCTGAAGGGCCAGATGACCCTATAACTCAAGCAAAGTCTACCAGCCCTATGTAAAGGAGGATGTAAACAAATTTGTACTATATAAATTATGAAATAGAAAGTCTGCTTTACACATTTTGAGCAAACTTCATTGCGGACATGATGTCAAGTGCCCGTGACTTGTGTAGGTGTGTGGTGGTGGCTCTGCATTTTTGTCTTAATGTACAGACCACCCAATCCATTCCAGCCTTTTCCAGAATCCGGTTAATTATCACTGACTCGTATGTCATGAAATTTGTTGTTTTGTGGCAGACCAAAGACATAAAATTATTTCATTTCATTTTTAAAATCTTTTTATTGATATATAATCTTCTACAGCTTTAATATGGTACAAAATTCCAGCAAATTGATATATATACAGTTAATGAAGCTGAAGAAAAAAAACTTATCAAAAAAGAATAATATATGATAATGAAAAAATATATTTTTTATAAAGAAAAGAAGGAAAAAGAGAACCCTAACTGCTAAAAGAAAAAAAACCCAGTAACTACAAGAGAAAGAAAAAGAAGAGACATAAAATTATTTCACGGGACTAAATAAATAAATAGTGCAACAAATAAAGAAGTAGCAAAGTACTGTTCATGGACCATTCAAAAATTTGAGGCGGAGGGGAAGAAACTGTTCCGAAAAAATGTTGATTATGGGTCCATGTACTTATCCAAATTTCTCTTCAATGTTGAAATCAAATCCAAATCCACCATTTCCACTGGCAGCTTGTCCCACACTCACACTGTGCTCCGTGGAGAAGTTCTCCATCATGCTCCACTTAAATAGTTCACCTTTCACCCTTAACCTATGACCTCTAGTTTTAGTCTCACCCAAACTCAGCCTTCCATTCTTCACAGGAACGGAAGGGAAATTATCTTTCATCTCAGAGTGCCTGGAGAGCAGTGCTTTGGATAGTCTGAGGTTGTGGAAGTTGGAATGTCTTAGTTTGTGAAAATTAAGGTGTTTTGTTTTGTTCTTGTCTTTTGCAGATCTTCTCAATCATTGTGTTCAGCTGTATTGTTAGCGAGGGTTATTTGAATCCGCCACAGTCTGGAGAGCTGCACTGCATCTTCAATGACAATGCAGGTGCCTGTCAGTACGGTGTAGGCATCGGAGTGCTTGCGTTTATCATCTGCTTTGTCTTCTTTTCTCTTGATCTTTACTTCCAGCAGATCAGCAACGTCAACCAACGCAAACACATCGTCATGGCTGACCTTGGAGTTTCAGGTAACAATTTTTGCTCTTTGTTTTAAGATATTTGACATAGAAGCAGAATTAGGCCATTCAGCCCATCAAGTCTGCCAATCCATCATAGCTGAATTATTTTCCCCATCAACCCCATTCTCCTGCCTTCTCGACACCCTTACTAATCAAGAACCTATCAACCTCCAGCTTAAGTATACTCGATGACTTGGCCTTCACGGCCCTTTGTGGCAATGGGTTCAAGTTTATTTATTATCAAAGAATATATAAGGTATACAACCTTGAGATTTGTTTGCTCACAGGTAGCCACAAAGCAAGACACCCAAAATAACCCATTTAAAAGAAATAATAAAAATAAAAGACCAATACTCAATGTGCAAGAAAAAGAAAACAAAATACAAGTCATGCAAATAATTGAAGCGAACAACAGCATTCCAAACCAAAAATGAGTCCTCAGATCCGAACACCGGAGCAGTCCAGAGTAGGCCCAAAGCCTCGCTTATTAGTTTGTCATATTAGCAGGCATGGAGCACAGCAGCCTGAGTAGTCTTCACAACCTCAATTTCACAGATTCATCACCATTTAGCTCAAGAAATTCCTCTTCACCTCTGTTCTAAAGGGACATCCTTGTATTCTGAGGCTGGGCCTTCTGGTCCGAGGTTCCTCCAATATAGGACTCATCCTTTCCACATTCCTAAGCCTTTCAACATTCGTTTTATATGGGAGTTTCCTTCCTGATCAGAATTTCCATTGGTTATTTAAATTGGAACATCGCTTGAAGTTCTTGGGTTTGCTACTTCATTGCAAAATGAAATTTAGGACATCTGATTTAGCATTCATGATGCAATTTCTGTAGCTCTGTTAAGGAATATCCCATCCAATATATAATGCCAGCCCAGACAGACTGAAAAGGCAGGGTGTCAGGACTGGAGGTGAGGGTCGGGCCAATTTCACTCACTCTTGTGTGATGTTCACTTCTCTCTCCGTGGTCCTGAGGCTGACAGACTGCTCCTGCTGCTACGTGCTTTGTGTCTGCAAGCTTCGTGGTGATTAGCCCCACTCTGTGATGATCTGAGATTGAGGCTTTGGGCCTACTCCGGCTGCTCTGGGGGATTTGGGTCTGTGGACTCAATTTGATCTGGAATGTTGTTGCTCCTATTGTTTGCAAGATTTGTGTTTTTTTTTCTCTTTCTCCGCACATTGGGTGTTGGTCTTTCTTAATTGGGTTCTTTTGGACTTCTTGCTTTGTGGCTGCCTGTAAGCAGACAAACCTCAAGGTTGCATAATTTATACATACTTTGATAATAAATGTACTTTGATCTTTATACAATGAGTTGTGTGCAATACAGTTTTGTATCCTCCTCCAGGGATAATTCACAAACTATGAACTTGCTGTCAAAGAATCTACGTCTCTCGTTCTCATTATTAATTTATTTACAGTGCCTATTCACCCCCCCCCCCCACTTTGGAAGTTTTCATGGTTTATTGTTTTACAACATTGAATCACGGTAGATTTAATTTGGCTTTTTTGGCACTGACCAACATGTCAAATTTGGTCTAAATTTATTACAGTAAACACAAAATAATTGATTGCATAAGTATTCACCCCCTTCAAGTAGGTATTTAGTAGATGCAACTTTGGCAGCAATTACAACCTCGAGTCTGTGTGGATAGGTCCTTGTACATCTGGAAACTACAATTTTTCCACATTCTTCTTTGCAAAACTGCTCAAGCTCTGTCAGATTGCATGGGGATCGTGAGTGAACAGCCCTTTTCAAGTCCAGCCACAAATTCTGAATTGGATTGAGGTCTGGACTCTGACTTGGCCACTCCAGGACACTAACTTTGTTGTTTTTAAGCTATTCCTGTGTAGGTTTGGCTTTATGCTTGGTGTTATTGTCTCGCTGGAAAACAAATCTTCTCCCAAGTTGCAGTTTTGGTTTCATCAGACCATTATATCTTCTTCCACCTGACTTCCAAGTCTCCTACGTGCCTTCTGCCAAACCCTAGCTGAGATTTCATGTGAGTTTTTCTCAGCAGTGGCTTTCTCTTTGCCACTCTCCCATAAAGCTGCGACTGGTGAAGCACCCGAACAACAGTTGTTGCATGCGCAGTCTCTCCCACCTTAGCCACTGAAGCTTGTAATTCCTTCAGAGCTGGCGGCCTCCCTCACTAGTCCCCTTCTTGGACGGTCGCTCAGGTTTTGAGGACAGCCTGCTCTAGGCAGATTTACAGCTGTGCCATATTCTTTCCATTTCTTGATGATTGACTTAACTGTACTCCAAGGGATAGTCAGTGACTTGGAAATTTTCTTGTATCCATCTCCTGACTTGTGCTTTCCAATAACCTTTTTGCAGAGTTGCTTGGAGTGTTTTTTGTCTTGATGGTGTAGTTTTTTCAGGATTCTGACTCGCCAGCAATTGGACCTTACAGATTCAGGTGTACTTTTACTACAATCAATTCAAACACCTTGATTGCAACAGGTCTCCAAAAACAGATCTCCTTTTAACTAATTATTTGATTTCTCAAACCAATTGACTGAACCAGTGATGATATGATGTATCATATTAAAGGGGGTGAATACCTATGCTATCAATTAGTTAGTGTTTTATATTTGTAATTAATTTAGATAACTTTGTAGAGATCTGTTTTCACTTTGACACGAAAGGGTCTTTTTCTGTTGATCAGTGTCAAGAAAAGCTAAATTAAATCCACTGTGATTCAATGTTGTAAAACAATAGAACATGAAAACTTCCAAAGGGATGGGGTGAATACTTTTTATAGGCACTGTATATATTGTATTTGCACCGTTTGCCTTCATTTGCACATTAGTGGTGTGTATTTTTTCATAGATTCTACTGTACTTTTTGTATTTATTGTGAATGCCTGCATGAGAATGAATCTCAGTGTATGGTGACACATATGTACTTTGATAATAAATTTCCCTTTGAATTTTGAAGAGATCAGCAAGAAAGGTAATCTGTGTGCTCTATTACAGGGGTCCCCAACCTTTTTTGCACCATGGACCGGTTTAATATTGACAGTGTTCTTGCGGACCGGCCGACCGGGGGGCTGTTCAAGTAGGGTTAAACTCACCTCAGCATGTCTTTTACAGTTAGGGTTGCCAACTTTCTCACTCCCAAATAAGGGACAAAAGTAGCAGTCAACTACGGGACAGTGTTTACCCCGAGAAAGGCTACCATGACCATGAAGCCTTGCCAATTTTTTTTCTACAAGTCGGTTTTGACTTAATCTTCCTGACTACACTGTACATACATTATTTCTACTTTATGTAGGCTGTGTATTTATCATATCATTCCTGCTTTTACCATATGTTAGAGTTAGGTTTTATGTGTTATTTGGAATGATTTGGTAGGTTATTTTTTGGGTCTGGGAAAGCTCAAATTTTCCCATATAAATTAATGGTAATTGCTTCTGCGCTTTATGCCATTTCGGCTTACGAACAGTTTCATAGGAACGCTCTACCTTAGCGGGGGAAATACGGGACAAGAGCGGTCCCGTGTGGGACAAACCAATTTAGCCCAATATACGGGATGTCCTGGCAATACGGGACAGTTGGCAGCCCTATGTTCAAGTTCAACAGTGCGTGACAGGGAATGAGAAAAGGTGCAGCTGACTCATATTGTTTCCTCACGGCCCGGTAGAACATGCTTTGCAGCCGGTACTGGTCCACGGCCCGGTGGTTGGAGACCGCTGCTCTATTACACAAATTGACTGGATGACTTGGTGAATGAAGACATAACTGAGAATTGGATGAGAGGACAGCAGTCAAATAGTATCTGCATAGATGCTGCCTGACCTGCTAGGTTCCTCCAACATTTTGTATGTTTCTCTGGATTCCCAGCATCTGCAGAATCTCTTGTTTTTACCAACAATACTCAAGGATGTTTGCAGCTTAGATCCACAGAGTAAACTGCGTGGAAAGAGGCCCTTCAGCCTACCCTTCCCATGCAAACCACGGTTTATATGTGTTTAGCCCACATCTCACTAAACCTCCTCCTACAGCGGCATGCAAATGTTTGGGCACCTCTGGTCAAAATTTCTGTTACTCTGAATAGCTAAGCGAGTAAAAGATGAACTGATTTCCAAAAGGCATAAAGTTAGAGATGACACATTTCTTTAATATTTTAAGCAAGAAAACTTCTTTCATTTCCATCTTTTACAGTTTCAAAATAACAAAAAAGGAAAAGGGCCCGAAGCAAAAGTTTGAGCACCCAACATGTCAGTACTTAGTAATACCCCCTTTGGCAAGTATCACAGCTTGTAAACGCGTTTTGTAGCCAGCTAAGAGTCTTTCAATTCTTGTTTGGGGGATTTTCGTCCATTCTTCCTTGCAAAAGGCTTCGAGTTCTGTGAGATTCTTGGACCGTCTTGCATGCACTGCTCTTTTGAGGTCTATCCAGATTCTCGATGCTGTTTAGGTCAGGGGACTGTGAGGGCCATGGCAAAACCTTCAGCTTGCGCCTCTTGAGGTAGTCCATTGTAGATTTTGAAGTGTGTTTAGGTTCATTATCTTGTTGTAGAAGCCATCCTCATTTCATCTTCGGCTTTGTTACAGACGGTGTGATGTTTGTTTCCAGAATTTTCTGGTATTTAATTGAATTCATTCTTCTCTCTACCAGTAAATGTTCCCCGTGCCACTGGCTGCAACACAAGCCCAAAGCATGATCGATCCACCCTCGTGCTTAACAGTTGGAGAGGGGTTCTTCTCATGAAATTCTGCACCCTTTTTTCTCCAAACATACCTTTGCTCATTGCGGCCAGAAAGTTCTATTTTCACTTCATCAGCCCACAGAGCTTGTTTCCCAAATACATCAGGTTTGTTTAGATGTTCCTTTGAGCCTTTTGAATAGAACAATAATCTCACAGAACGAGAAGCCTTTTGCAAGTAAGAATGGGCGAAAATCCCCCAAACAAGAATTGAAAGACTCTTAGCTGGCTACAGGAAGCGTTTACAAGCTGTGATACTTGCCAAAGGGGGTATTACTAAGTACTGACCATGCAGGGTGCCCAAACTTTTGCTTCGGGCCCTTTTCCTTTTTTGTTATTTGAAACTGTAAAAGATGGAAATAAAGAAGTAATTTTGCTTAAAATATTAAAGAAATGTGTCATCTTTAATGTTATGCCTTTTGGAAATCAGTTCATCTCTTACTCGCTTAGCTATTCACAGTAACAGAAATTTTGACCAGGGGTGCCCAAACTTTTGCATGCCACTGTATCTGTGTACTTAACCTTTTTAATTGTATCTGTCTCTACCTTTGGCAGCAATACGCTGTACCCTCTGTGAAGAAGTTACCCCTTGAGCCCCTTTTAAAATTTTTTTTCTCCCCTCACGCCTTAAACCTATGCCCTCGCTTTTTTGTACGGAAGGAGAACTAAAAAAACAATGTAGGCATTCATCCCATCTGTACGGCTCATGATTTTATACTCTTATAAGGTTACTCCTCCACTGCCTACGCTTCAAGGAGTAAAATTGTAGCCTGTCCAATGTCACTCTGTGACTAAGGCCCTCGAGACTTGGCAGCTGGTAACTGATACTAAAGATAAGCAGTATGAAAATCTTTAACATTGTTCCTTCATGAGGGCATAATACAAGTCATTGTACTTGAATCTGGAGCAGTCTTGTGCACTATGATTTGCACTAACTTCTGTTGATGTGTGCTGTGTTGACTGGCTACATCACAGCATGGTATGGAAACAGCAATGCCTTTGAATGGAAATTCCTCTTAAAAAGTAGCGCATACGGCCCAGTCCATCATAGGTAAATTTAATTTGAACTTTGAACTTTTGTCCTGTTGCCCCGTAGGCTCTGATACTTCATTGAAATTCAAGCACTTCGCGTACTTTAGTTACACTCACCACCCTTTCTTTCTTCCCCTTTCGTTGCTGGTGTTTGTGGTGATGTTGAAGGTGTGATTTGACCTTTTAGCTGAGTGTCTGAAGCTGGCAGCCACTTTCCAACTCTTCTACCTTTTATATCTTTTACAAACCTACTGATTTCCACAGTTATCTCGAGTATACCTCTTCCCACCCTACCTCCTGTAAAAATGCTATTCCCTTTTCTGGGTTTCTTTGCCTCCGCAGCATCTGTTCCCTGGATACAGGTTTCCACTCCAGGACAGCAGAGATGTCCTCCTCCTTTTAAAAAAAAACAGGGTTTCTCCTCCCTCCACTGTTGATGCTGCTCTCACCCACATCTCCTCCGTTTTCCCGGACATGCACGCTCACCCCATCTTCCCAGCACCTTAACAGTGACAAGAGTCCCTCTCGTCCTTACCTACCAACCCATCTGCTTCTGTATCCAACACCTCATCCTCTGCAAATTCCACCATCTTCAAAGGGATTCTACTACTAAATATATCTTTATGCTCCCCCTCCCCCCACCACTCTCCACAGGGATTCCCTTGTCCATTCATCCCTCCCTGCTAATCTCCCTCCAGGCATTTATCCCTACCAGTGGCCTAAGTGCTACACTGACCCATACACTTCCTCCCTCACCTCCATTCAAGGCCCCAAAAGCCTTCCAGGTGAGGCAACAACTTCACGTGCCAATCTACTGGAGTCGTCTATCGCGTCCGGTGCTCCCGATGTGGCCTCCCCTACACTGGTGAGATCCGTCGTAAACTGGGGGACTGCTTCGTCGAGCACCTCCACACCATCCCCCACAAGCTGGACTTCCCAGTGGCCAAACATTTTAATTCCAACTCCCTTTCCAACGTGTCAATCCATGGCCGCCTCTTGTGCCGAGATGCAGCCAGGCTCAGGATGGAGAAGCAACACCTAATTCTGTGTCCAACTGATGGCATGAATATTGATTTTTACCTTCCCCGCCTTCTTCTATTCCCCAATCTGACCTTTTACTTCTTCTCACCTGCTTATTACCTCTCTAGGTATCCTCCTTCCCTTTCTCCTACGGCCCACTCTCCTCTCATAGCAGATTCTTTCTTCTCCAGCCCTTGACCTTTCCCACCCACCTGTCTTCACCCATCACCTTTCAGCTTCCCCTCCCCCCACCTTTTTATTCTGGCATCTTCCCCCTTCCTTCTCAGTCCTGATGAAGGGTCTCGACCTGAAACGTCGGCTGTTCATTCTTTTCCATAATTGCTGCCTGACCTGCTGAGTTTCTCCAGCATTTTGTGTGTGTGATTTGTTGTGGATTTTCCAGCATCTGCAGACTTTTTTCTGTTAGCCATTTTCATAAATGTGACTGACTGATTCAGGCCAAAGTTATATCAAATTACAGTGTAAATACACTCCCAGAGTAAACAATGATTCATTTAAAAAGTCATAACTATGATTTAACAGTGTAAACGGTGCCCTACCCATTCCCTGAAATACTGATTGGTCATGTTATGAAACCCATCCAGTCACAGGCAGAACGTACAAATTCCCCACAAGCTGCAGCAGAACCCGGATCTGAGAGTCAACTGCATTAACGGTTGCAGCACAGTTGTATGCAGAAACTTTGGCAGAGTTTTTGAAGTTTACTCTCCTGACTGCAGTAAAACTGTAGTGTTGGCTCACAGAAGCAATAAATATACTTACCGAATAATTGATCTCTATGTTTTCGCTTGGAGATGCACAACTGCTAATTAGGTTTGAACAGAAGGCCACTGATCCATGGAAACTAGTATCAACATCCAAAGTAAATTTATTGTCAAAATATGTATATGAGATCATATATTGCCCTGAGATTTGTTGTCTTGCAGGCATTCACAGTAGAGCAAAGAAATACAATAGGCTCATTGAAAACTACACACCAAGACTGACAATCAATGGGCAAAAGGAGACAAACCTCGCAAATACAAAAAAAAAATCCTAATAATAAATAATACTGAGAACATAAGCTGTAGAGTCATTAGGTTGTGGAGTTAGTTTAGTGTTGAGGTGAGCGAAGGGGCCTGGTGTTGAAGGATAATAACAGTTCCTGAATCTGGTGGTACGGGACCTAAGCCTCCACCTGTACCCTCTTCCCGATGGCAGCAGCGAGAAGAGAGCATGGCCGGGCTGGTGGGGGTCTCTGATAATGGGTGTTGCTTTCTTCTGACAGCACTCCTTGTAGACATGCTCAATGATGGGGAGGGACTGGGCTGTATTGGCCACTTTTCCATTCTTGGGTATTGGTGTTTCCACACCAGGCTGTAACACATTCACTGTTTTGCCAAACCTTCAGATTCCTGTATCTTGTTTCTGGGATTTCTAGTCCTGCATCACTTATCTGAGTAAGAACTCATTGAGTTTGTCTAAAAAGTGATCCTCACATTTCACCTTCATCCCAACATCCAGATTCTTATTTATTGACCCTCTGTCCACACTAAAATGGCGTTTTCATCCCCCGAAAACGGAGATTTTCAGAAACGGTCTCCAGAGTGAATAAACCTGAAAACGCCTAATATCCATTGCAGTGTGTACGGGGTAACTGGAGCTTTTTAAAATCACTGTCATGACATGCCGGAACAGATGGCAGCGCTCCTCCTCCTCCTAATCCTCCTCCTAATCCTCCTCCTAATCCTCCTCCTCCCTTCTCCTCCCCCTCCCCCTCCTCTCCCCCCTCTCTCTCTCTCCCCCCCTCCTCCTCCCCCCTTTATCACCAAACAATTGATACTAGAGCATGCAATCATCACAACGATATTTGATTCTGTGCTTCGCAGAACTTAACAACTTCAGAACAGATGGCAATGAGACTGAAGCCAGAAGGGTTAGAAATGTACTCACCAAATACTTTGACCCATAACTTACTGAATAAGTATACTTACTTTGCCCTGTTTTCTGTCCTTGCTTGTATGAAGGTGGTTTACCTATTTATGCAAGTACTTCTCTGACAATAGATGTGTAACAGCCTGATGTAACATTGTATGGAAATACAAGATAACACTGATGCAGACATGCTTTGTACATTTAGTCATAGTCATACTTTATTGATCCCGGGGGAAATTGGTTTTCTTTACAGTTGCACCATAAATAATAAATAGTAATAAGACCTTAAATAGTAAAATAGTAATATGTAAATTATGCCAGGAAATAAGTCCAGGACCAGCCTATTGGCTCAGGGTGTCTGACCCCCCAAGGGAGGAGTTGTAAAGTTTGATGGCCACAGGCAGGAATGACTTCCTATGACGCTCAGTGCTGCATCTCGGTGGAATGAGTCTCTGGCTGAATGTACTCCTGTGCCCAACCAGTACATTATGTAGTGGATGGGAGGCATTGACCAAGATGGCATGCAACTTGGACAGCATCCTCTTTTCAGACACCACCGTCAGAGAGTCCAGTTCCATCCCATAACATCACTTGCCTTACGAATTTAACAAGGTGCTTTATTAATGCAACAGAGTTAGTCAGTTTTTCAATGTTCGTCATCAGCTGGGTCATACTGTCCGTGAACTCCCTATCGGTTGCTTCCATACGCTCCAGGATTTATTTTTTTTAGTTTTAAGTCCTCCTGCGTGAGAGCCAAGAGCATTTCCTTTTAAGTTTTTCTACTCTGTAACTGGGCAAACGCGCACTAAGTGTACCGTTTCCTCTTCGCTTGCTTTCTGTGTGTCCTGAGCATGCCCAGTAGAGGGGATTCGCCCAAATATCCATGTTAGTGTGGACGGAGATATTTTGAAAAACGCCTAGTGTGTACGCCTGTCGTTTTTACTCGAAACTGGCGTTTTCAAAATTATCCGGCGTAGTGTGGACGTAGCCTGAGTCTAATCACTGGACAATTTACGATGACTAATTAACCTGCCAACCGGTAAGTCTTTGGACTGTGGGAGGAAACCAGAGCACCTGGAGGAAAACCATACAGTCACAGGGTGAACACACAAACTCCTTGCAGGCAGCAGTGAGAATTGAACCTGGGTCGCTGGTCCTGTAAAGCGGTGTGCTAACCGCTAGGTTACCGTGCCGCCCCTCGTACCTGCTTTGACGGCATTGATGTACACCTCGACTGTGCCATCCTACAGGTTGTTAAGAAAACAGATGAACTATTAGCTCTGTCTCTGGTGGCAATGAATCTCCAATGTCTCTACCCCTATCACCCCTATCTACCCTTCAACTCCAGACTTACAGCATGGATTCTGGCCCTTTGGCACAACTGGTCCATGTTGATCAAGATGTCTAACTGAGCTAGTCCCATTTGACCCACATGCTGATAATCCTTTTTCATCAATGAACCGGTCCGATTGTTTTTGAAAAGTTGCAATTATATCTGCCTTTAATGCTTCCTCAGGCAGCTCATTCTATGTACCCACCACTCTTGCGTGGAAAAACTTGCCCTTCAAATCGCCTTTAAATCTTTCCGCTCTCACCTTAAACCTCTGCCCTGGTTTTTGAAAAAACAAGACTGTGACCAATTGTTGTGACGGGAACAAAGTCACCGGAGAGACACTGAAGCTGGTGGATATAGAAGTGCTAATTCATCAAAAACCAGCAGCAGGTATTATATTCAAGGCACTCTTAGAAGAAGAGGCCTGCCTGACCCAATATTACATGACATTTTTATATGCTAACAGTTCAAAGGTAGTAGCAGGACAATTCTATAGTTACAATGCATCTACAATGCTTCCTTTGAGTTGCGTATAATTTTCAAATACCGCCACCTTTGTACCCACGCACCAGTCACCCAAAATGAATGCCAATCCCCAGTGACTCTCAGCTGCATTTGTGCACAGGCAGACATGTGAGGTCCAGGTGGATTGACCCCAGTCTGCAACTCCAGGAAGCTCATTGTTCAGAGCTGCATTTTTACATTCCATCTGCAGTCCACTTTCAGATCTGAAAAATGGCTGCTGTTAAAATTAATATACTTATACTTTGTCGCCAAACAATTGATACTAGAATGTACAATCATCACAGCGATATTTGATTCTGCGCTTCCTGCTCCTTGGATTACAAATTGATAGTAAATATTAAAAATTTAAATTATAAATCATAAATAGAAAATAGAAAAATGGAAAGTAAGGTAGTGCAAAAAAAATCGAGAGGCCGGTCTGTATATTTGGAGGGTACGGCCCAGATCCGGGTCAGGATACGTTCAGCAGTCTTATCACAGTTGGAAAGAAGCTGTTCCCGAATCTGGCCATACAAGTCTTCAAGCTCCTGAGCCTTCTCCCGGGGGGAAGAGGGACGAAAGGTGTGTTGGCTGGGTGGGTCGTGTCCTTGATTATCCTGGCAGCACTGCTCTGACAGCTTGCGGTGTAAAGTGAGTCCACGGACGGAAGATTGCTATATACCCTAGCTCCAGAATATGCCCTAACACCATATACACCTTTGACATACTAGTCATGAATTTATAAATCTCTAAGTTGTTTTATTACTGTAATATTTACTGAGGGACAGTGGAAAAACTTGTCTTGCAAATTGTTCATACGGAGACAGATCAATTTGTGACTTTAGTGCATTGAGGAATTACAAGGGAAAGCAGAATAAAGTGCCACAGTTACTGAGACAGTGCAGGCAGACAACACGAGGCACTGTCATAAAGAGGTGGATTGTGAGGTCAAGAGTCCATCCCATCTTACTGTAAACTGTTCAATGGTCTCAGAACGGCTCTGAGCCTAGTGGCACATGTCCTCAGGCTGCTATACGCTGTCCCGAAGGGAGAGGGGAGAAGAGCGAACATAAGGGTGGCTTGGGTCATTGATTGTGCTGGCTGTTTTACTGAACCGTACCTCAGGTCACACCTTTATGGTCACCAGTCTCTTCCCTCCCCCCGTTTTCACTTCAGGGAAAACAGTCCCATCTTATCCTGTCTCTCCTTCTAACTCAAGCCCTCGAGTCCAGGTAAAATCGTTGTGAATCTTTTCTGCACCCTCTCTAGCTTAACCACATCCTCCCTGGAGAATGGCAATTAGACTACACACAATACTCCATGCGCAGTCTCAGAGATACCCTACTTGGTGCCCTCAACTCTTGTACTGAGTACTCTGTAAGATTAAAGGCAAGCACGCCATATGCCTTCTTCATCACTTTAGGGAGCTGTGTCCTTAAACCTTACCATTCTTCGATGGGCGCTGACTGTTATGTATGCATGGAGCAGTAGGATTAAATGTTTTTACTGAGTCTAGTCAGCCACCCCACACGCTGGACAACTTGCAGTGCTTGAGCAACAAACCAAGCGCGCCAAGATGAAAATACGCACACTGGAAAGCCCATGCTCCTCCCATAGGAGGCCCAGTCGATTCACCATGCAATCAATTGGCTGCATGCGCAGTTGCCACATTCTCGCGATCAATCCAGTACGGCTCATGTGACCTTTGATCCTGTGTACAGGGCAGTTGGGCAGATATTATTTAAATGGGGAGAGAATTCAAAGTTCTGAGATGCAACGGGACTTGGGAGTCCTTGTGCAGGATACCCTTAAGGTGAACCTCCAGGTTGAGTTGGTGGTGAAGAAGGCAAATGCAATGTTGGCATTCATTTCTAGAGGAATAGAGTATAGGAGCAGGGATGTGATGTTGAGGCTCTATAAGGCGCTTGTAAGACCTCACTTGGAGTACTGTGGGCAGTTTTGGTCTCCTTATTTAAGAAAGGATGTGCTGACATTGGAGAGGGTACAGAGAAGATTCACTAGAATGATTCCGGGAATGAGAGGGTTAACATATGAGGAATGTTTGTCCGCTCTTGGACTGTATTCCTCGGAGTTTAGAAGAATGAGTGGGGACCTCATAGAAACATTTCCAATGTTGAAAGGCATGGACAGAGTGGATGTGGCAAAGTTGTTTCCCATGATGGGGGAGTCTAGTACGAGAGGGCATGACTTAAGGATTGAAGGGCGCCCATTCAGAACAGAGATATGAAGAAATTTTTTTAGCCAGAGGGTGGTGAATCTATGGAATTTGTTGCCATGGGCGGCTGTGGAGGCCAAGTCATTGGGTGTATTTAAGGCAGAGACTGATAGGTATCTGAGTAGCCAGGGCATCAAAGGTTATGGTGAGAAGGCGGGGGAGTGGGATTAAATGGGAGAATGGATCAGCTCATGATAAAATGGCGGAGCAGACTCAATGGGCCGAATGGCTGACTTCTGCTCCTTTGTCCTCTGGTCTTATGGTTTTATAACCTCTGCAACGTTGCGCTTTCACTTGCCTCACAATTGGTGAATGGTAATCTGATGTATCTCTGACCTATGCTGGCTCTCCTAACACACGTTATCATTCCACATCTTTCTTCTGTCCCAAATTCTCCAGCCCTCCAGGCAAAATGACACAAGCCTGCCTGTAACTTGAGTTTCATTCTTTGTTTAACCAAGAGAGGTGTTTGCCAATTTCATTGGAATGTCACTCAGCTTGATTCAGCCCAGGTTGTGGTGGAGAAGGATTTTGCAGTGCCCTCGACCAACTGTGTCACTATCTTTTGAAATCATCAGAGGCTTGTGCATGTCAGCACCCATGTATCTTTTCATCACGTCTTTCCATCCTATGATGAGGTTTTCTGCCCCATGTAAGTTGTTTTTAGAGATAGTATTGTAACAATGGTTTTGCTGTAAGAATTCTTCTTCTTCCAACATCAGTTTCTACCACCATTGGTAACTTGACCATATCCTTTGCTCCCTCCCGTCAATGTTGAGCAGTGCTTTATTCACTATCCATTAAAGATGGCGCCGGTAACTGGCAACTTTGTGCGTGCTCTCCCGAGCAAACTGCCCTCATTATACTGTTCTCATTTTCCTTCTTTGAACCTCTTACTGGTTAGTATTAATTTTAAAATCTCCCAGTCGTGGTTTTCCTGTTGGTTCTGAACTTCATACACTCTTCCCATCTCGATTTCTTTCTGCCTCACCACACTTCTTTATTTCCCTTTAATCCAACCCATTTCATTCTTGTTCTTCTGCTTTTTAGGTTAGACTTGTTAGTGCAAAGTCATTTCCCCCCAAACCGTTTCTATTCAGCGTACGTCTTTCACAAGTTGTTCCTTTCTCACGAAGCCTTTCACGTCTGAGATCTGCTCTCCTGAAATCCAGTGCGTCAGCTGTTCCAAACTTTCAATATTATCAACTTACAGCAGAGAAGAACGCTGGCTTTCCGGTTCTTGGGTTGCTAGTTTTGCGAGATGAGTTTATGATTACTGACATATGTCATGGAATTTGTAGTTTTGTGGCAAGAGTACAGTGCAATACATCAAACATTACTTTTAGTTACAATTGTGGGAATGCTATATTGGCGCCAGAATGTGTGGCGGCATTTACAGGTGTGTGTTGTTGGTTGTTGACTCAAACGATGTTTCGATGTATGTGTGATAAATAAACTTGAATCTTGAATAAGAAATGCATATTTTTTCAAAAAAAAGTGTTAAAAGAGTAAAATAGTGAGGTAATGTTAATGGAAGAATAAAAATTGAGTTTAGTTCTTCTTTCCCTCTGCCGTCAGATTTCTGAATGGACATCAAACCCATGAACACTACTTCATTACTTTCTCATTCCCTTTTTTTTGCACTACTGATTTAACTAATTTATTCAGTTTTTTTCTTTTTTCTCTCTATTATGTATTGCATTGTACTGCTGCTACACAGTTAATACATTTCATGACATATGCCGGTGATATTAAAACTGATTCTGATCTCCTCCCTGATGGTTGTACTGAGAAGAGGGCATGTCCTGGATGGTGAATGATGATGTCACCTCTCTTGGGGCACTGCCATTTGGAGATGTCTTTGCTCTTCCTGGCCTAGTTTTCTTCACCCACTGGTTGATGCTGTGAATTAGTCTGGAGCTCTCTTTTGCAGTGCGCATCCTAAGCCACACCTCAACTGCCCTTTGTCCAGGCCTGGTTAATGCATGGGTTGAGACTGGTGCACGTTTGGACAAGCCCTGGTACTTGTTAGTGCAGCAACCTGGGTTTGATTCTGATCCCTGGTGCTGCCTGTGTGGAGTTTGCATGTTCTCCCTCTGACTGCTTTGGTTTTTGTTAGGGACTTCTGCTTCCTGCCCGTCCTCAAAGATGTGTGGGTTGTTTGGCTCTTGGGTGCTTAAAAAGGCGTGTGGTGTGTTGGCCTTCATATGTCAGGGGGTTGAGTCAGGAGCCCTGAGGCAATGCTGCAGCTCTGTAAAATCCCGGTTAGACCACACCTGGAGTGTTGTGCTCAATTCTGGTTGCCTCATTATAGGAAGGGCGTGTAAGCCTTAGCGAGGGTGCAGGGGAGACTTGCCAAAATGCTGCCTGGATTAAAGAGCAGATCTGAGGTTAGGCTGAGCAAGCTAGGGCTTTTCTCTTGGAGTGAAGGAGGATGAGAGGCGTCTTGATAGTGGTGTATGAGATACATAGATGGTGGGCAGCCGGAGACGTTTTCCCAGGGCAGAAAAGGCTAATACAAGGAGGTGTTTGACAGAAAGTACAGAGGAAAAGTTTTTTTTGACGCAGGGAGTGGTAGGTGCGTGGAATGTACTGCCTGGAGTGGTAGTAGAGGTGCCTTAGAAAGGCACCATCCATCATTAAAGACCACCATTACCCAGAGGATACCTTCTTCTCATTGCAACCATCGGGAAGGAGACACCAAAGCCTGAAGGCACACTCTCAATGATTCAGGAACAGCTTCTTCCCCTCTGCCGTCCGATTTCTGAATGGACATTGAACTCATGACCACTACCACACTACTTTTTTTAATTTCTGGTTTTTTGCACTACTTTTTTTTAACTTAAATTTTTAATGGGTGTATATATATATATATATAGATGCTCCCTGTCTACTCTATCTACCTCTAGCAGATTTCCCCTCAGCCTCCGGTGCTCCAGAGTAAACACCCCAAGCTTATCCAGCCTCTCATGATAGCAGATGCCCTCTAAACCAGGCAGCATCCTGGTAAACCTCTTCTGCACCCTCTCCATAGCCTCAACATCCTTCCTGTAGAAGGGTGACCAGAGCTGCATGCAATACTCGAGATGTGGCCTAACCAGAGTTTTATAAAGTTGCAACATAGCCTTTTGGCTCGACTAATAAAAGCAAGCATTCCATAAACCACCTTATCGACATGTTTAGCCACTACCAAGGAACTATGGGCTTCAATCCCAACATCTCTCTGCTCAGCACCACTGCTAGGGATCTTGAATTAGGGGCATTTATGAAACTTAAATGGGCACATGGATGATAAAAAAAAAGGAAGGATGTGTGGGGGGGGGGAAGGGTTAGATTGATCTTAGACTAAGTTAAAAGATTGGCACAACATTATGGGCTGAAAGGCCTTTACTGTACTGTAGTGTGCTATGTTCTTATAACTGTCATTGACTAAGTTCAGAGCCTTTTGATGAGAAATGCTATTTTGTGAAATGTCTGAAGATCAGTGAAGTTCAAAGTAAATTTACTATAATGATATTTATATGTCACCATATACTATCCTGAGATTCATTTTCTTGGGGGCATTCACAGAACAAATAAATAAAATCGAATCAATGATAAACTACGCACAAAGACTGACAAGCAACCAAAGTACAGAAGAAAATAAATACAAAGAAAATCTAATAGTAGTAAATAAATAGTATTGAGAACATGAGTTGCAGAGTCCTTGAAAGTGAGTCCACAGGTTGTGGAATCAGTTCAGCATTGAGGTCAGTGACGTTATCCACGCCAGTTCAGGAGCCTGATGGTTAAAGGGTTATAACTGTTCCTGATCCTGGTGGTGTGGGACCCAAGTCTCTTGTACCTGCTTCCCAACGGCTGCAGCGAGAAGAGAGTGTGGCCTGGGTGGCGGGTGTCCTTGATGACGGATGCTGATCTAGAGGTCATTATCTCGGAGTAATTACGATAGCAATCTAACCTGCTCTTCTTCCTCTTTCAGGTCTCTGGACTTTCCTGTGGTTTGTTGGCTTCTGTTTCCTCACCAATCAATGGGTGTCGGTTATTAACCAGCCCCCTATAGGGTCGGATAGTGCCCGGTCAGCCATTGCCTTCTCCTTCTTCTCCGTTTTTAGCTGGGTAAGTAGAAAACGGCCGGCTGGTGGTGTAGTGGCATCAGCACTGGACTTCAAGGCAGATGCTCCTGAGTTCAAACCCAGCCGGGTCCCAACCTGGGCAGCAGCAGCATCTGTGCGGAAGAAAGGCCTGGCAATCTGCTTCTGTGAAAACCCCATGGACCCTGTGGTCCATGAGGTCACAAAGAGTCAGGCTGAACAACAACGATAACAACAACAGTAGAAACAGCTTCGGTAAAGCAACTTCTTAGATGCCAGCAGCTTTGAAGGAACCCTTTTCTCAGGGGAGAAGATGGTGCCTTCAATGAGAGGCCATGCCCTCTTCTCAATACTATCATTGAGCAGGAGGTACAGGAGGCTAGGGTCTCACTCCACCAGGTTCAGGAATATAACCGTCAGGCTTCTGAACTGGTGTGGATAACTTCACTCACTGCTACTCTGAACTGCCTCTACAATCTACAGACTCCCTTCCTGGGACTCTTTACAACTCGTGTTCTCAATATTATTTTTTTGGTTGCACGGTTTTATCTTTTTGTTTGCATATTGGTTGTTTGTCAGTCTTTATTTATATAAAATTTAACATAAATTCTATTGTATTCTTTATTTTCTTGTAAAAGCCGGAAAGAAAATGAATCTCAAAGTAGTATATGGTGACATATACGCACTTTGATAATAAATTTACTTTAATCTTGGAAATCAATTAAGTATTGAAATGCATAATTGCCATCCTCTCTTCGTCACCCACTATTCAGACCAAACTAAAACACATGTAGTTCCTTCTTCTCCAGCGGTTTACCTTTTCCACCTGTCACCTCACAGCTTCTCACTTCATCCTCCCCCTTCCCCCACACACCTACCTGGCTTCACGTATCACCTTCCACCTTGTACTCAATTTCCCTTTCCCCCACCACCTTATTATGGCTTCTTCCCCCTCCCTTTCCAGTCCTGATGAAGGGTATTGGCCCGAAACGTTGACTGTTCATTTCCCTTCATAGATGCTGCCTGACCTGCTGAGTTCCTCCAGCATTTTTTTTGCGTGAGAGACTATGACCTAATCTCTTGTACTGAAGTGACTACGTCTGGGTAGTTACCATGCATCCCATTCCCTACTGCTGATGTTATCCTTAATAAATGCACACCTCTTAACTTTTAGTTTAGTTTCCAACAGCAGAGATGGTCAGAAAGTTAAGTCGACCTGTATCAGAGGTGCTGCTTATGCCGGGCCCTTAACATTGCCTTTGCTCCCGCCCATCCACCTCACGATCTCTTTGGCCCCCTAATGTCAGGCAGAAGGACTACTAGGATCGGAAGCAGCTTCTTCGCCCGGACTATGAGACTGCTGACCTCCCTGACTCTACCCGTATCTTATCAAGTACCAGCAGTGTAATACTGTTTACTTTCTAATTTGTGTCGTAAATGCCAATCTATTGGAGCATATTTTATTATTTGTAAATTTACTTGTAGTAGTGTTACCTTATGGATGTTGTACTGCGTTGTGCACCTTGGTCTGGAGGAACGTTTCGTGGTATACACGTAGGCATTTGAAATGATGGTAGGCTTGAACTAGAACTTAAGTTGTTGCCCACACTCAGAAGGGACTGATGCTTTCAGCAGATTTCGGCTGTTATCTCCAATGATATAATTCCAGCCTTATGATCAGCAATTAGAGTAATTGGAAGAGGGAAGACCTCACGAGTTCAAATTCTTTTTTTCGTAACGTGAAATCAGAATCAAATAAAGGGCAAATGGTCCACTTTGCATGTTTCAGGAGTTAACTGCAACTTTCAAAATACTCAAAAACAAAAAAACCCCACTTTCCTGCCACCAGAACGTACATTCAGTGGCCACTTTATTAGGCACACCTGGTTCATGCAAACACCTAATCAGCCAATCGTGTGTGGCAGCTCAGTGCATTAAAGCATGCAGACATGGTCAAGAGGTTCAGTTGTTGTTCAGACCGAACATCAGAATGGGGAAGAAATGTGATCCAAGTGACTTTTCCTGTGGAATAATTGTTGGTGCCAGATGGAGTGCTTTGAGTATCTCAGAAACTGCTGACTTCTGCGTTTTTTCGCGCACGACAGTCTCTAGAGTAGGGGTTACCAACCTTTTTTAAGCTGTGGACCAATACCATTAATCCACTACTTATATTTAGAAAGCATTAATAGCCAACAGGTAAGACTGAAAAGCAGGAAAATAGACTACAGTCATGCTTAAAAAGAAACCCTGCCAACATTTAATAATGTATTACTATGATATGCTGGACTTGGCATTTTTGAGCTTAATTAATTTGGTAATTAAAGACTTGCTTCCTGAGCAAGAGATTCAGCCTCAATAGGTAACAGGAATGGGTTGAAGTACAGATGAGATGTGCAGTGCGAATCAATAGAACAGTGGTTATTAAGGAACATTGACGTACTACCTTTTAGTGAGAAAGTTAATTTAGTGTGACAAAGCCCATTTAGCCACTGACATTTTAGTTCCATTTGGATCTTGATCCAGTTGGAAGGTGATATTTGCATAGAGGTAGATGATGGATACTTTTTTGATCCCAAAGGAAATTGTCACAGTAGCATTACAAGTGCACAGATGTACAAATATTAGAAGAGAAGTAAGAAAGAATTTTAAAAAAAATTTACCTCAGACAGTCTTACTGAAGGAGGTCATCACTTCCCTGAACATGGGTTGATTCATTATAGAGCCCTAATGGCCGAGGGTAAGAGTGACCTTGTATAGCACTCTTTGGAGCAGTGCAGTTGTCTTCGGTGTGGGAACCATTTTCCACAAGTCATTTTGTGTCTGTATTCACTAAGATATACACCCAGTGGCCACTTTTCTTAGGTACAGCTGTGCACCTGCTCATTAATGCAAATATCTAATCAACCAATCATGGGACAGCAACTCAGTGTATAAAAGCATGCAGACATGGTCAAGAAGTTCAGTTGTTGTGCAGCTTAACATCGAATGGGAAAGAAATGTGATCTGAGTGACTTTGATTGAATGACTTTGGTGCCAGACAGGGTGGTTTGAGTTCTCAGAAAGTTCCCTTGGGATTTTCGCACGCAAGTGTCTAGAATTTACAGAGCAAAAAAAAACCACTCAGAAAACATCCAGTGAGCGTCAGTTCTGCGGGCAAAAACACCTTGTTGATGAGAGGGGTCCAAAGAGAATAGTCAGACTGATTCAAGCTGACAGGAAGGCGACGGTGTCTCAAAGAGCCACATGTTACAACGGGTGTGCACAGGAGCACAACACATCGAACCTTGAGTGGATAGGGTACAGTAGCAAAGACCACAAACATCACTCACTGGTCGACAATCATCCCCAGCATCAGAGACTGTTGTATGGCTGTAGAGAAGCAAATAGTAGATTGTGAACAGCCAAAGGTGGCGAGACCAGCTTCCAAGGGGAGGGATCATTTATAGGCCTTTGAGTACCAGTCAAATATTTTGGACCAAAATCCAGTCAGTAATGGGCAAAACCAACATGGCCTCTGTCCCTTGGCATCTGTCACACATTGGCGAGACAGAAGGGTAAATCCTGTGCAATCTAAGTTTAGAGTAGTGGAGATGGTGGACAACTTTAAACTGGATCAGTTGGTTGTCTGCTGTTAACAGAGCAAGCCTGTATCATAGACAAACTCTTGTCTAAGGCAGCTTCAGATAATTCAATGCCCAACTCCTCTCTCCAGGCGTCTCTAATCTTCACTGGTCACTTTATTAAGTACTATAAATGCATACTTTGGTAGTGCATTCTTGAATCGTCACTCTGGTGAGTGTCAGTTTCTAGATGTCATTTAAGTGGTTAAAAAAAAGTTCTTAGGAAGCACGTTGTAATCCCCTCATTTTAAAGGAGGAATTTCTTTAGCCAGAGGGTGGTGAATCTGTAGAATTCATTGCCACAGATGGCTGTGGAGGCCAAGTCACTGGGTATATTTAAAGTGGAGGTTGTAGATTAGTAAGGGTTTCAATTTTTACAGGAAGAAGGCAGGAGGATGGGGTTGAGAGTGGAGCTAATAAATCAGCCATCATAGAATGGTGGAGCAGACTCGATGGGCTCCTATGTCTTATCATCTTTTCAACTCCACTCTCACCTCGTATATATCAGCAGATGGACCCAATAGTTTCCTTTCCCTGATGCGAAGTTGCACAAAAATAATTCATGACGTGAGGGTATGTCTGTGAATTCAGCTGCTTCCTGAGTTCACTGTTTTAATCAAGTCGAGTTTAATCAGGTTCAAGTTTAATAATCATTCAACCTTGAGTGAATATAGCAAAAAAAAGTAAACATGAGGAATTCTGCAGATGCTGGAAATTCAAGCAACACACATCAAATTTGCTGGTGAACGCAGCAGGCCAGGCAACATCTCTAGGAAGAGGTACAGTCGACGTTTCGGGGGAGACGAAGGGCCTGACGAAGGGTCTCGGCCCAAAATGTCGACTGTACCTCTTCCTAGAGATGCTGCCTGGCCTGCTGCGTTCACCAGCAAATCAAAAAAAAAGTGTTTCTTTGGGCCAAGGTGCAAAATGTATTACCCACTGCACACAGCACAAATAATTACGATTTTAAAAAAATATGGTCACAAAGAAAAAAAAATATTGCCCAGGTCCCTGAGTGTTCAGCTTGTTCTTCCATGGAGCGAGTACTGGAGGATCGTGCTGGGAGGGGTCATTCCCCCCACTTCCAGGGATTCCAGCGTGCTCACAGAGGCCTCTTTCACACCACCTTGGGCGCCTCCTCTCCTGGATGACTGCAACAGGCCTGATCCTCATCACAACCAAGGCAACACAGCTCCCCCGCCATCAGTCTCACCACCGAGCTGGTAAACTGGACTTGCAGTGCTCTACGTTACCAATGCCCAAAGGGGTCTTGCGATCACAATATAGACATCCAAGGCAATCATTCACAGGTTTTTTTTTGAACTTGTGCCATCTAACAGTACACAGCACTTCCACGCAACAACACGGCAAGGGTACGCTCCATCACTATTGGGCAACTTGATGAGTGGTGCATTGATTGAGTGAGAGATCCATGTTGTATGCAATACCTTGCCAATGCTCCTGTGATCCTGGGTCAATTTGAAAGTCTTTGCTAGGACAAGGACCACCAAAGTCTTGAAAAGTAAATGTCCATTTTCCTTAAGTATTGAGTCCTCAGGAATATGTTGGGCAATGTTACCAGATTGTACTGGAGGCACTATCTGTCCCCCGCAAGCTGCTACTCTGTTTTTCACAAAGCTATAAAAGTTTATTTGCATCGCATATACACAAGGTACAGACAGTAAATATTTACAAGGCAGTAAGTATTCTCAGACTAAAAGGTGGTTACCACCATCTATAAAACACCACCCTCCAAAGTTCCCCACTGTACCCATTGTGACCGCGTGCTCCCTCTCCAGGGACAGCCGATGCACGAATGTATGCTCGGAAAAGGGGCAGGCAGTCAGCCCGGGCAGCGCCCGCCACTTTCCGCTGCCCAGTCCCGTGAACGGCCATCTTGGCCAGGCCCAGGAGCAAGCCCACCCCAGGAATCCTCCTCACGCCCCCCGTCCCCTTCCGAACTGGGTGCCTGTGTATGCGAGGAGCGCGGGACTGAAGTGCAGGCAGAACCTCAGCAGCAGCCCCTTTGGAAGCCCAAAGGTGGGGGGCTGCAGCCTCTCAAGTTCTGTGTAAGCGTGGTGCACTGACTTCCCTGGCCCACAGAATGGACGGGTGGACAGGGTGTCGGTGAACTTGCTCAAAAACTTGTTGTACGGTACTGCCCGATGCAAGACCTTTCAACCCAGGTCTGCTACAGCGACCAGATCTGTCTGCTATTGAGTGTAAGGCAGGGGGGTGGGGACTGAGCACGTGATTGATATCATGTTAAACAAACAGAGTTGCTGTATGAAGACCAGGTGCAGTGAGAGGTTTTGTGTTAAAGATCTTAAAGATTGGCTTTATTTGTCACAAGTTTATGGATTTTAATGGTCTAAGAACCTGAATCCCTCCTTCCTGCGCCAGGAGGTTCTGGTCCCCTAGAAAGATTGAAAGAGAACAAAGAAAATTAAAAATGCTTGCATATTGTAGAGACAATGAGGCAGGAATTCACCTACATCAGGCCTCTTCAGCAACTTTTAATCTGATGTAATCACTTTCCTTGTCAAAAGTAATGACATGGAACAGTTTGGATAGATAAAATTGTGTAGCAAGATTTTGTCATATGGTTACCAGGCACAACGAGACGCTGGATACACACATAGAAACCTTTTTGGATTTCAGTATGGTCTTTGTCCTTGAATAGATTTGTGCAAGATCAGACCTTCACACATTTAAGCTGTAAAATGGAGAATGGCAGATCTGGGCTGAATGGCCTTGCTCGTTTACAAAGATGTTGCTGGGACTTCAAGACATGAGTTATAGGGAAGAGTTGAGTAGGTTAGGAATCTGTTCCCTGGAGTGTAGGAGAATGGGGGGAGATTTGATAGAGATATACAGAATTATGAGGGGTACAAATAGGGTGAATGCAAGCAGGCTTTTTTTTCCACTGAAGTGGGGTGAGACTGGACCTAGAGGTCATGAGTTAAGAGTGAAAGGTGAATATTTAAGGTGAAATGGAGGGGGAGCTGCTTCACTCGGAGGGTGGTGTGAGCGTGAAGTGAGCTGCCAGTGGAAGCGGGTTCCATTTCAACATTTAAGACAAGTTTGTATGAGCACCTGGATGGGAGAGCTACCATCCGGGTGCAGGTCGATAGAAATAGTCAAAGTAATAGTTCGGCACAGACTAGATGGGCCAAAGGGCCTGCTTCTGTGCTATAGTTTTATATGACTCTGTGAAACATACAGTGAAATATGTCATTTGTGTCAACAGCCGACTCAGACTTAGGGTGTGCTGGGCACAGTCTGCAAGTTTCGCCGTGCTTCTGGCACCAACAGAGCATCCCCGCAACTTGCTGACCCTAACACATTCGTCTTTTGAATTTGGGACACAACTGGAGCACTTGGAGGAAACCGATGTAGTCACATGGAGAACGCACAAACTCCTTACAGGCGGCAGGGGAAAATGATCCCCGAGTTGGCGCTGTAAAGTGCGGTGTGATCCACTGTGCTACCATTCTGCTACGGGCTATGCACGCTGCGCTGCCATTGAGTTCCCAGGAGACGGGCAGTGGTGGATGAGCTTCCAATCAGGACTAATTGGAACCCGTGAGAGTTTATGTGGATGGAGGAAACTCCCTGGTGGTTCCATTAAGGAAACACGAGAGAGAAGCCTTAGTAAAGAATTGGGCATGTGGGACTGAGGTGAGGAAAAATATCTTTGCAGAGAATGGTTGAGTCTTTGGAATGTTTTACTCCAGCAGCTGTGGAGGCTTGTGTATTCAGTTCCATTAGAAAAGAGATTGACCTGGATATTAAGGGAATTGAGGGATATGGAGCTCTTTCAGTGACCACTCCGCATCTAATCAGAGCTTTATTTGTTTGTATTGTACACCTTTTTTATGATTGCAAGTCACTGCTAGATACTAAAAACATCAACTACTTCAGATAGATGAAGTGTAAAAGAGAGGTGAGAGTGACATCGGACCGCCGGAAAACGATGCTGGAGAGTTGGTAATGGACAACAAAATGGCGGATGAACTGAATAAGTATTTTGCATTACTCTTCACTGTGGAAGACACTAGCAGTATGGTGGAAGTTCCAGGTGTCTGGGGCACGAAGTGTGTGAAGTTAGCATAACTAGAGAGAAGGTTCTTTGGGAAACTGAAAGGTCTGAAAGTAGATAAGTCACCTGGACCAGATGGTGTACTTGCCAGAGTTCTGAGAGAGATGGCTGAAGAGATCGTGGAGGCATTAGTAATGATCTTTCAAGAATCACAAGATTCAGGAATGGTTCCTAAAGGCTGAAGAATTGTAAATGTCACTCCATTCTCCAAGAAGGAAGAGAGGCAGAAGAAAGGAAACTATAGACCAGTTACAGAAGGACTTGCATGAGGAGAATGGGCAAAGAAATGGCAGATGGAATATAGTGTTGGGAAGTGTATGGTCATGCACTTTGGTAGAAGAAATGAAAGTGTTAACTATTTTCAAAATGGAGAGAGAATACAGAAAAAAACTGAGTTGCAAAGGAGCTTGGGAGTCCTTGTGCACGATTCCCTAAAGGTTAGTTTGCAGGTTGAGTTCCTGGTAAGGAAGGCAAGTGCAAAGTTAGCACTCATTTCAAGAGGATTAGAATTATAAAAGCAGTGATATAATGTTGAGACTTTTTAAAGCACTGGCAAGGCCTCACTTGGAGCAGTGTGAGCAGATTGAGGCCTGATTTCTTAAAAAGGATGTGCTGAAACTGGAGAGAATTCAAAGGAGCTTCACGAAAATGAATTCAGGATTGAATGGCTTGTCACATGAAGAGTGTTTGATGGCTCTGAGCCTGTATTCACTAGAATTCAAAAGAATGAAGGGTGACCTCATTGAACCCTATCAAATGGTGAAAGGCCTTGATCAAGTGGATGTGAAGAGGATGATTCCTATGGTGGGAGAGTCGAAGTCCAGAGGACACAGCCTCAGAATAGACGGGCGCCCATTTAGAACGGAGACGAGGAGGAATTTCTTTAGCCAGAGAGTGGCTAATCTGTGGAATTCTTTCCCACAGGCAGTTTTGGGGGCCAAGTCTTTACGTATATTTAAGGCAGGGATTGATAGATTCTGGATTGATCAGCATGAAGGGATATGGGGAAAAGGCAGGAGATTGGGGCTGAGAAGAAAAATCAGCTTTGCCATGATGAAATGGTGGAGCAGACTCGATGGGCCAAATGGCCTAACTGCTCCTGTATCTTATGGACTATCCCATCAGCGAGTTGCTCAATGACGTCGGAGCTGGGCTTATTGCATGCTTTTGTGTTTTCGCCTGGACTTATGTACAGTTGAATGGTGCCTGGTCCAAAAAAGGGTGCGAATGATTGTCTTGGAGTTTATATTGTGAATGCAGGACCCTGTTGGACACTGGTAATGTGGAACAGTGCAAGTCCAATTCACTGGCTCAGTGGTGAGACCGATGGCGGCGGAGCTGCGTTGCCTTGATTGCGCTGTGGACTAGGCTAGGCCGCAGGGTCACCTGTTGGAGTCACGTATGGGAGGAGATGCTGAGCCGGTGAGGGAGAGGCCTCTGAAATCTGAACCGAGGGGCCAGGCCCTCCTGTTGGTGCTGTACTTCGGTGTGCACTCAGTGAAAGAACAAACTGGATGCTCAGGAACTTGAGCTATTTTTTTTTCTTCGTGACGTGTTTTTTTTCTGAAATCACAGCCACCTTATGTACTATGTGCAGTGTGTTGTGTGCTGTTGGTAATATGCTTTGCACCTTGGCTGCGGAGGAACTTAGTTTCGTTTGGCTGTATTCCAGTATGGTTAAAGATCAGCCATGATCTGGAAGGAACTGTGGAGGTGGCAAAGAGCCAAATGGACACCACCTACAACTCTTCCTTTCCTAAGCTCCACCATGCCACCTTTTTTTTTGGTCTGATACCGCAGAGCATTTTGGGCACGCTGTTGAACTTAACACGTTCAAAGCTTGTGTACAGCTGACCCCTGCATTACGGGGATATGAAGGTGGGTGGGGGCGCAGGGTGGGACATCACTTTCCTAGAAGCTGATCCATATCGTCACTTTCTGTAATGCAAAGCTGCATTATCTGCATGTGCATTAAGAAATATGAATTTGAAAACAAAAATCAGTTTTGTTTTTATTTGTATTTACTTTTATTCATGCATGTTCAGTGAAGACAATTTGTATTCTATAATTCAAGTATTGTGGATTGTGTGAGGGCATATTTCTGTTTCCCAAATGGCTTTAACACTGGGGTTGGGGGAGCATTTGTGGTGCATAAAAAAAAGTCCAAAACTCAAGATATTATATGTTAAGCAAAACGGTGAGTGGTACTGCACAGAATCCTTGCAAAACCAGAAGTTTTTGTACTTATCAGGGGGCATAATTTTTAAGGTGTTTGGGAAAGTACAGCGGATTGTCAGAGGTAAGTTCTTTACACAGAGTGGTGAGTGCATAGATCACTTTGGTAATGGTCGAGGCAGATACATTAGGGGCATTTGAGAAACTTAGATGGGCACATGGATGATAGAAAAATGGAGGGCTATATCAGGGGGAAGGGTTAGATTGATTAAAATTAGAGTAGGTTAAAAAGTTGGCACAACATTGTGGGCCGAAGGACCTATACTGTGTTGTACAGTTCTATGTTCTAACAGAACTGAAGCCCAGCTTTTGCGCTGAGGGGATTTTTGTGGGACAGGGATGTTCCGTCGGACTGAAAACTCCCAATCTTAACTCTTGCTGTTTTCTTCTGTCTAGGCCTTTCTGACTATTTCTGCCTACCAGAGGTTTCAGATGGGCGTGACCGACTTCTCTGACCGATACACAGATCCATCGAGTGACTACCCGCCGTACCCCAACGTTGCAGAGAACTACCAGCAGCCTCCGTTTGGTAATGCACCCCAGCCGGGCACCAATGAGTACCGCCCGCCCACGTACTAAACCCGCTGGGCACCCTCCTGAGAGCTCCACCTGAACGTGAGGCCAAAACTGGACTGTGCATTGACGAATAGGAAAAGCCACTGTTGCCACAAACCAAGCTTTCTACTGATTTAAGGATTTGGCCTTCTATTTTTTTTCTTCTGTACCCTTTTGCCCCCTCCCAGTCTTGTCATTGCTTCCCCTGACTTTATTTTATCTTCCTGCCCCCTCCCCCTGGCAGGGTGGCAGGTGTTCTGCTGAGCATGCCCTGATGACACTGGTGGGTCTGAAAGGGAGCCTACTGGGTCAACACTCCCGTTCTGTTGTGAGGAGGAAATCGAGGCTTGTGAAAGGGGGAGGGCATGGGGTGGAGCCCATAATCCCTTCCTTTTGCAAGGTTTCTTCTATAAAAGGTCTTTGTTCTTCCAAAGGCACAACCTTTTCCAAGCTAGAGATTTGTCATCAAAATTACGGCCCACTCAGCGGATCAGTAAATCTCATTCAGCAGTGAATGGTTGGTGTTGACTACTGCTTGGGCGTTGGTAGGAAATGGTTTCAATCTGGGCTAATATGATCTAGTACCAATCTTCACGATTAACATAGTGCGAAGGTAAGACCCACCTTTGAACTTGTGGCTTCTTAGCCATTCTTTGTCTCGAATGAGTTTCTGTGTGCTAACGGACTCCCACTCTTGATTTGTGTTTCTAATTTGGACATGTCAGGGATGTTGATATCCAGCTCCATGAAAGCTGCTGTTCCCACTTGAGTTGCACCTGCTGAGCACTGAGGCCACTATTAGTAACCATTGTCCAACAAGACGAGCCTAGTCCCAATGCCATTGGAGGTTATCAAGTGCAGTTGGTGGGTGCTTTTCCTTTTGACATCATTGTGTGCCAAGCGCACTTGCCCCCCATTGTTAGAACCCAACCTATCAGCATTGAGCCTCCAGAAATGTTGATGTGCACAGACAGTCCCCACTGTTGTGAGAAAGGTTTTTTGAGCCAGGTTTGGCGCATCAGATCACCATGCACAGTGTCTGTCTGAGCAGTGCTCAACATGAAAGGGCTGGACTTCGCATTGTAGGCTTGGCCCCTCGAGCTTCGAGTCAGCATCTCCCCACACTAACTGTGTGAACTCCACTCGGCACAGTATCTAGTGCTGTAGACCGTAGTTTAGGCTCGCAGCTGTTGTTGGTAGAAGGTGCTTCTAATCTGGTTTAATGTGACCGCCATCATAGAAGAAGAATTTAGAACATCCCACATGGATGTTTGTTTTATCTTCACCACAATTCCCTCGGTTTTACAGATAAAGGCTTAATGATAAAGGCAAGGGTGATAATGTAGAAGTGACTGGCGAACCATTACCTAGGGTATGTGAAACAGTATCTGCAGTTAAGAGGGATAATGTTGGTAGGGGTGAGTTGGTGGTGTGTTTCTATGTACAGTAGAGAGATAGGGACCTTAATAATCATTCAATGATGCTAATTAGTCAAAACAAAAATAAGTTCTACATTTTTAACATTATTGGGGTCTGCATTTACAATAATTGAATAACCTGACACAGGGACCTGTTTCTGAAAAGTGTATTCATCTAATGCTCTAAAGCCTTTCCACACCAAAACCCTGATCACTTAATTATGCTCTGCATCTCAAACCTTAATCGTCTCATTTTCTTTGGTGCCCTAAACCCTAACCCCTTGCTCTGGGTCCGACACCTACTTTTATATAATGTCATGCTTGGGAGTTTTAAAATTCATCTCTTTAGCTCCTGTTGGTCTCTAATGTGGTTTTTATGGTGGGTATGTTTTCTCCTAAAATGAGTTCATAATCTCTTTATTATGGGGGTGGTAGAAATTGGAGAGGTCTATATCTTCCCCAGTCCCCCGACACTTCCTTGCATGGCAGGCATAATTAATCATAATGTTACAGCCAAATTCAGATCACTTCTTCCTGATCTGACTTGGTTTGTGCTTATCCTATGCAGACTCCAGACCTAGGTTCTGATTATTTCACTGTTTTTTGCAGTCAGGAATTGAAAAGATAGAACTTACTGTCCAGCTTGTGTCCCATTATAGCTTAATAGAAATTGCTGAGATGGGGTAAAGCAAACTTTATGAAGTCTCTCCTTGTTCTCCCAAATTTGGGCTTGGGAGAAATTACAGGCATGTGCCTCTGTTCAGGGATTGCATAACCTCATACACTTTCAACTTGTGAAGACAAAATTCCAAAATACTGCAACCCCAAGTTGACAAGATAAAAAAGTCAAGAAACATTGGGCCAAATACACATGTTGGAAGTTGAGATTTGTGTCTGTTTCTGAAGTCTCTGCCCCATAGAACTAGACATAACCATGAGGAAAAATCCTTAGGAAATTGTTTCAATTTCATTATTCAGTGCTGTCACTAATTTACTTATGAATTGTGTCCTTGATAAAAGGAATCCTGAGAGAACAATTGAGAAACACCAAACATTACATTTTGCAGATTGTTGGATTCCATTGTTGTAGATCCTTGGGAATTGAACTACATGTGGCTCTTGTGTGTTGCTCTTCCCTTGACAATGTGTTTTGGAAGTTTTGAGCAGTTGAACCTCCACTGGTTGTGGTTTGGATTGTCACGTGCTGTAACCAGTTGCATTCTCGGTAAGAGGAAGCTCATCAAGCTGTCCTGGAAGTGAAATCTAGGGTGTGAATCTTTCACTGCTCAAATTATTTATTTTTAAGAAATGCTTGGATAAGATGCTTATTTTAATTAACCTGGCAATGGGGATTGTAAATACCGAGTGCATATTTACAGCGCCTTTGTAGATTTTCAAGAGCTTGGTGCACTTTGAGTCACCTGAACAGTGTTGGATACTGGAGCACAGGGATTCCTGGGTTTTCAGGTGTACGTGGCATGGATCCTGACCTGAGCAAGCACTGTGTACATAGTTCCATTTAACAGAAAACAGGGGAAATGGGGCAATGTTATGGTTGGGTTAAGAACCAGCAAAGAGGCTAGAGGTTGTGCATAATGAGGGATCTAGTTGGAGATTAACTCCTGGTTTCGTGGCATACAAGGAGCCATGGTTTTGTTTTCTAAAGGCCTACAGATTTTTATGAGAAGTTCATAACCTCTCTTAATTATGGGGTTGGGGAGATGTTCCATGCTCCAGCTTTTGTCAATATTCCCCTTCCTCCAATGACTTAAATATTGCTGATGTTTCAGCCAATCTTCACCTCTCAATCAGTAACACATAGTGATCTCTCTCTAGTTACATAGCTCACTGTGGAAGCTTGCTGTGCATTGATATCCTGCATCACAACTATGAATATGTTTTAAACTGAACTTCATTGTCTGCAAGACATTTTTTGAGATAAGGCCAGGGAGGAGCCGGTTAATTGATTTTTGTTTTGACCCGATACCCAGTGCAGAAGAGATTAGCTTATGGGAGATCAATATTGCTGGAGGTTGCAGACGCTCCTGTATTTGAGCATCAGAGTTCAGAAGAGCTGGTTGTGAACCCTGTCAGCTGATTTTGGTGTCACAATCTTGTTCTTCATTTGCATCAGGAACAAAAGCTTGCTTGTTCACATAGATCAGGCCAACTGTTCACCTCCCTATCTCTGCCCCACCCACTACGGCTGCACACACTTAATAGCGTCGATATCAAATTGCTTTTGTTTGCTGGCTGGCCAGGACCATGTGGATTAATTAAATGAAACATCAAACTAATTATAACTCTGTAAATAGAAACTTCTTTCAGAATTTTCATGTTATTCTGCATAAAAGTATGTGGTGCCAGAATCAAAGATAGACGACTAACTGAAGAAAGCCTTAACTTGCCAACTTTTGTGTTCCGGCAACTCTTGCAATTCCTGTTTTGACTTGTGTATAGTTTTCAAGTCCGGGGTGTTTCTGTGGGAAGTGACGTCAGTACGACAGCTGACCAACCACGGTGGATTTTGTGTTTTTTGGGAGGGAAGATAGCCAAAATATTGCGCTCTGTAAAGCAGTGGAGAGCTGGAAGAGGCTAATTAGTTCTTCTAGGCACCAAAATGATCAGTTGCACAATTTGTGTGACCTGGTATCGGGGGAGGGTGATTATTTCATTGTTTGAATTTTTTGTACCTCTTTATATTTGCGATTGCATCGATAACCAAAATCACTTTTGTAAAAGGATTCTTTTGTATTCTTTGTGCTACTGAAACAGGGCTTTAAACGATGGAGTAATATTACTTAGCTTTTGGTTAACTGTGGCAGTGGCTGATTGAATGTTTTTAAAAAAAAACAAAATCAAACTAACCATGCGCGAGGGGAAGTGTTGTCTGATGAGCTCCAAATTTTAAGTTGAAACGATACCAGTCTGGAGCTGTTCCGTCACCCAGTCGAGGGGATATGAGGCTGAGCTTCTTTGCTATCTTCAGGCTGAATCCCTGCTGGAGCTGAACAGTATAGTGTGTGATGGGATGGAATGGATCCGAGGATTAATCATGTGTACCCCTACTGGTCTATAATGCCAAATGGTATTTCTGAAGCGAAAGACTATTCTGTCACTATTTGTGTGTGTGTGTGTGCGCCATATATGGATTTCATATCTAACACAGCAAAAAGAATGGTTTGTGCCTGTAAGTATTTATATGCATCAGTGCAAACAAAGTCAACTATTATTTAAATTAATATGTTCCTCGGTTATTTCTCGCACTCAAACAGGATCCAAAGTGCTATGGCCAGAGGTGACCTCCAGTATTCCAGTTTAAGCTAACGCTGAGTATTTGCACTGCCCTCTGTCTTGGTCATCGCTCAGCGTACTTAATTTGCAAAGTAGTGGAAGTCAGCTTCATCTGGTTCTGGGCAAACCTTTCTGTGAGACTTGCAGTAAACGACCTCTGGTTTTCCTTTCAGGGTTAGACTTGACTTCCCATCTCCTAAAGACTTTCCAGCGATCTAGTTACTACTAGCTGGAAGGTGCAATTATGTGGGCTTTGACTATACTCAGTGGTACAATGAGCCAGACACCAACTAGTGCCTTTAGGATAAAGCAAAATAAAATTTATTTTAATTCACTTTATGATAGAGCATTACATTTTAATGACCTTGTTGCCAAAGTAACATGGACAAGGGAGTGATGGTTAATAGTTTTATTTAAAATATGTATGTCTAAGTCACATGGGCTACATATTTAAACTATCAGTGTCTGTACCAAAGATTTAAATTACTAAAGAATATTGGATAAACTGGCATGGGTTTCTTCATAATACCTTGTGGCACTTGTTTACCTTTATATTGCGTGTTCATTGTTAACTAATTGTATTACGGCTCACGTAGTAGTGCATTTTCCTCCTCTCCCTCTAAAGCACACAAAATGGTCACTGTTCAACAATAATTCAACCTGCTGTACCAATAAACTTTTTTTGACTGATGTCTGGTGTTACTGACTTCTATATTCCAGTGGTTGAGTATAATGCTGATTGAAAGCTGTTCCAATTGGCCAGTTTCCTGGAAGTAGTTAAAAATGTTCTTTTTTTAAAAGACCAACTACTGTTTGAGTATCAACTTGTGCATTTAAATGAAACACAAAACAGATTAGAATTCTAAAAATACTATAGTACTATAAAATTTTAATTCCTAATAGTTGGGATTTATCTACCATGGCTATGCTTTTGATTGACTGTGAACGTATCAGTGCAGAGACTGCCTTCATGTGTTTGATGACTGCATCCTCCAAATTTTCATTTTCATTGTAACATTCAAGGTGATTGTTGAAACCTTCAAATTCTTTGTAGTTCCTAACTTGTTGAAGTGGTGAAATAGTTTCATTTTCATGCTTGGAGATGCTAGACATGGCCAAACCTGAGTGCTTAAAATTACAGTGAGCACAACAGTTCTAAATTGTTTTGCTAATTAGCAGTTACAAAAATTGCTGCTTTTTGAACTAAGCACATGTGATGTCCTGATTTAAAAACTGTTCACTTTAAGCAGTGTAGTGTTTAGTGGCCATATAATTGCACAGAACAAATGTTATTTAGGAACTTTGGCAAGTCTTCTGGCCCAATTAAGCATCATAATGTCCTAAATAATAGGCTGGCCAGATTAACTGATGGCCCAATTAACCAGAATCCATGGCACAGTACTGTAGTTGGCAACATGGAGTAGAGAGCAAGTTTGTAAATCTGGTGAGAGCGAATGATGTTGCGAGTATTGAGGGTAGAGTACTGCGGGAGGGATGTTGGACAGGTGCAGACACACTCAGTTGAGACACCTAACAAGGTCATTTGATTCCAAACAGATGATTATTGATCATTACAGAAAGTCACTCTGGTGCTCCCCTTTTCCCAACCATGATTTCTCCTCTCCCTGCCCCCCTTCCCACTCTTAATACACAATAGAGACCCATATCAGAATCGGGTTTATCATTCACGTCATGAAATTTTGTTTCTTGCAACAACAGTATACTGCAATAATAAACTTTAGAGTACTGTGCAAAAGTCTAAGGCTCCCTAGCTATATACATATAAAACTCTATAATATATGCCCAAGACTTCTGCATAGCACTGTATTTGCAACAGTACTAAGGATAAGAGGAAGACTTTTTGCGGATTAATATTCTCAGCAGCATTAAGACTTCTATCACCCGCACATCTGTAGGTGGCTAACCCATACGGGGTTCTGAGTTGGATGATCAGCCATGATCATACTGAATGGCGGTGCAGGCTCAAAGGGCCAAAATGGCCTACTCCTGCACCTATTTTCTATGTTTCTATGCCAATGTTATATCTGGACTTAGCGACAAGCTGATGTTGAACAGCAGAGTAACTGGTACCTTGTTTGTTATATTTAGACATCTCTCGTCCTGGATATTATGCAACATGGTCCATCACTTTATCCCCAAAAACTGAAACAGTAAACTGGCAATAGCCCTATTTTATCGCATTTGCTGACATCAGTTCCATAATATCTGCGCCCCCCCCCCCCCCACAGCCATAAAGGTACCACAGTAGTGTAGCGGTTAATATGGTGCCATTACAGCTGAATTCTGGTGCCACTTTGCAAGGAGTCTTCCCGTGGAATGCAGGGGTTTCCTCCAGGTCCTCCAATTTCCTCCCACAGTCCAAAGACTGGGTAGGTTAATTGGTCATTGTAAATAGTCCTGTGATCAGGTCAGGAAGGACCTACTACATGTTGTACCACTAAATAAAGAAACACACCTCATCTCCATCCCTGTAATGTCTCGCACCTTTACCCTTTGTAACCAAAGCTCTTAGTATTTAAAATTGGTCAGTAAAAGATCAAAACTGTATACATTAGAAATCTGCAACAAAATACTCAATTTTCAGGTTAAGATCCTTTTGTTAAAATGATTTTAGAAATGGTTATGAGTGAGGTTCCCACACCCAAGACATTAACTATTATTTTTACAGATGCTGAACAGCCTACTGAGTGAACCCAGAACTTGTTTCAGAACTAATCAAAATGTTTCTCCCTTTTGACCAAACTGTCAGTTATTAACAAAGATTTCCTCTTCTACATGCCTGACAAACACAATGCAATTATTTCATTAATAAGGATGTAATGCTGTGACTTTATAAGGCATTGGTTAGGCCACACTTGGGAGTATTGTGAACAGTTGTGGACCCCCTTATTAAAGGAAGGATGTGCTGGTATTGGAAAGGGTCTAGAGGAAATGATTCTGGGAATGAAATGGTTAATGTACAAGTTGCATTTGATGGCTTTAGCCTGTAGATGCTGATGTTTACAAGAATGGGGAGGGGGGTCTTATTAAAACCTATTGAATATTGAAAGGTCTAGATAGTGGATATTTCCTATAGTGGGGGAGTCCAGCATCAGAATACAAGGACATCCCTTTAGAACAGATGAGGAATTTATTTAGCTGGAGGGTGGTGAATCTGTAGAATTCATGGTCACAGATGGCTGTGAAGGCCAAGTGTAATATTGAATCAGATTCACGGTCTGGCAAGAGAGACACAAAACACTGATTGCAAGTATATTACATTATTTATTTACAAGTGAAAACATACTTAACAAAGCATGCACACACAGCGTCCCTTCCCAATGGTCATGTGCACTTCCTGCCTTAAAGCAAAGGAAGAGCAAAATTCTGTGTTATTTGATACCCAGTACATTTGAAACAGGCTAATCAATAGGAAAAGCAGCTGCAGTTTCTAAACTTAATCACGACATAAGTGACTTTCAACAGAATAAGCCACCCCCTTCCCTGCCCCCCCCCCCCAACCACAAGACACCAAGCTACTGGGTATATTTACAGCAGAGATTGATAGGGTTTTGACCAGTACAGCTGTCAAAAGGTTATGGGGATAAGGCAGGAGAATGGTGTTAAGAGGGAGAATAAATTAGCCGTAATGAAAAGATGTGGCAGAAGCTATGGTTGGGCAGAATAGCCTAACTTTGGTCCCTACCTTACATTCGCTGAACTATTTGATCTGACAGAGAATTGGTTGGCAGACAGGAAGCAAAAGGTGGGAATAAACGGGACCTTTTCAGAATGGCAGGCAGTGACTAGTGGGGTACTGCAAGGCTCAGTACTGGGACCCCACTTGTTTACAATATATATTAATGACTTAGACAAGGGAATTAAATGCAGCATCTCCAAGTTTGCGGATGACATGAAGCTGGGCGGCAGTGTTAGCTGTGAGGAGGTTGCTAAGAGGATGCAGGGTGACTTGGATAGGTTAGGTGAGTGCGCAAATTCATGGCAGATGCAATTTAATGTGGATAAATGTGAGGTTATCCACTTTGGCGGCAAAAATAGGAAAACAGATTATTATCTGAATGGTGGCCGATTAGGAAAAGGGGAGGTGCAACGAGACCTGGGTGTCATTATACACCAGTCATTGAAAGTGGGCATGCAGGTAAGGCAGGCAGTGAAAAAGGCGAATGGTATGCTGGCATTCATAGCAAGAGGATTAGAGTACAGGAGCAGGGAGGTACTACTGCAGTTGTACAAGGCCTTGGTGAGACCACACCTGGAGTATTGTGTGCAGTTTCGGTCCCCTAATCTGAGGAAAGATATCCTTGCCATAGAGGGAGTACAAAGGTTCACCAGATTGATTCCTGGGATGGCAGGACTTTCATATGATGAAAGACTGGATCGACTAGGCTTATATTCATTGGAATTTAGAAGATTGAGGGGGGATCTTATTGAAACGTATAAAATCCTAAAGGGATTGGACAGGCTAGATGCAGGAAGATTGTTCCCGATGTTAGGGAAGTCCAGAACGAGGGGGTCACAGTTTGAGGATAAAGGTGAAGCCTTTTAGGACCGAGATAAGGAAAAACTTCTTCGCACAGAGAGTGGTGAATCTGTGGAATTCTCTGCCACAGGAAACAGTTGAGGCCAGTTCATTGGCTATATTTAAGAGGGAGTTAGATATGGCCCTTGTGGCTAAAGGGACCAGGGGTATGGAGGGAAGGCAGGTATAGGGTTCTGAGTTGGATGATCAGCCATGATCATACTGAATGGTGGTGCAGGCTCAAAGGGCCGAATGGCCTACTCCTGCACCTATTTTCTATGTCTCTATGATCTTGGAAATTGTGTCCTCCAAACCCAATAGCAATAGGATTGATACTCCCATATACGTTTAACCACAGACAGGATTAATATGTTTACAATTCATGGAGGTATGATGTGCAGACAAATTTCAAAATTCTGCCCTTGCTGTACTGTTAATGGAAGAATCAAGATAGCACCAGCAAGATACTCAAGTATATGATATAGATGAAAATTTTCCAATTCGATTGGAGAAAGTGATGAATGATGGATGGTCAGTTGAGGAAGTCGCTCTTTACTGGATGGTGTTAAAACTCATTGGAGCACACATATCTAGGTGAAAGGAGATGCACTCTATTCACAATCCCAATTGAAAGGCAATTAGATTAGATGAATCACTTGTCAACAAGGCTGCTTGACCTTTGAACTCATCTAGCTGAAGCCTTGATCACTAATGAACTCCCAGGATGTTAACTGGTGGGGGATTTAAGAATGGACAACGATTAGACTCCTTGCTAGAGATAGTCTGTGCATAGATGGCATATCTAGCAGACAACTTCATCACCTGGGAGAAATTAATAACTTAAAAGGGCATTACTTACAGCAAAACATTCACTTCAAATCCAAAGACACTCCGATGAAGCAGCATGAAAATAGATAGGCGAGAGTTGCCATGGAGACAAACAGAAGATCTAGAAGCAATTAGTTGATGCAAGAGGCAGAGTAAATTCATGAAAAGTGAAAATACATTAACTATTTTAACCAGTAGTAATATTGGCATCAAAACTTGATTTTGATGCCACATATGCCAATTCCTCTTCTGTGCCACACTGACCTCTTCTCACCCTGCCCCCCGTGCCCCTCTTTCTTCCCTTTCTCCCATGGTCCACTCATCTCACATCAGATTCCTTCCTCTCCAGCCCTTAACCTTCCCAAACCACCTGGCTTCACCCGCCACCCTTTAGCTATCCTCCTTCCCCTCCCTCCCACCTTTTTATTCTGGCATCTTCCCCCTTCCTTTCCAGTTCTAAAGGTGGTCTCAGCCCAAAACGTCAACTGTTTATCCATTTCCATGGATGATGCCTGACCTGCCGAGTTCCTCCAGCATTTTGTTTGTGTTATGCCAACTGTTAAAAAAAATCATTACATGCAATATTTACATCCTTAATGCAACATCTGTCACCAAAACTTTACCTCCTCCCCTTACCAATATTGCATGGTCAATCTCAGTCTCCAGTGTTAGCTTACTGTAAAGTTAATAAGCACCAACATAAATGAATACCTTCATACTAATACTAAATCAGGGGCTTCCCAACCTGAGGTCCACAGATCCCTTGCTTAATGGTATTGGTCCATGGCATTAAAAAGGTTGGAAATCCCTCAGATGTGTACATTTGGTAGGGGGAGTCAGAAAAATCCAGTGCTAGTAAACATTGATGAACATGGTGTAAATTTCAGCAACACACATCAAAGTTGCTGGTGAATGCAGCAGGCCAGGCAGCATCTCTAGGAAGAGGTACAGTCGACGTTTCAGGCCAAGACCCTTCGTCAGGACTAACTGAAGGAAGAGTGAGTAAGGGATTTGAAAGTTGGAGGGGGTTTCAGGCCGAGACCCTTTGTCAGGACTAACTGAAGGAAGAGTGAGTAAGGGATTTGAAAGTTGGAGGGGGAGGGGAGATCCAAAATGATAGGAGAAGACAGGAGGGGGAGGGATGGAGCCAAGAGCTGGACAGGTGATTGGCAAAAGGGATACGAGAGGATCATGGGACAGGAGGTCCGGGAAGAAAGACAAGGGGGAGGGGGGGGACCCAGAGGATGGGCAAGGGGTATATTCAGACTTCAATTAAAGTCTGAAAAATTAGCAGTCTTCATCCAATGCAAATTTTCCATTATTAAACATGGGTTAATTGGGGAAAAGGGTAACCTTTAGAGATTCTGCTCATTGAACTATGGAGAAGCTGCTAAGAGCCCTGATAGAGGCATTTTCTGTTTCTATAAAGCACCTCCATTGCCTAGATGGTGGGCAACTAACGACTGAAAAAACAGCCCTCCGTAACAGCTCACATCTCAAAGGAAAGGGAACGCTAAAGGAACAATGACTGCAACGGTCAGAGCAGGGTGGACTTCAGTTACAGCCACTGGCTACACAGCTTGAAGGCTGCAAGTTTTCGAAGAGTTTCCTTGGTAATATGCCCCTGTCTCCATAGGCGGGATGATTTGAAGGTAACAGTTGTCCGGTTTTCGCTGCCCAACTTGTGACTTCGTTTTCCTTGCAATCCTGCTTGGTTGTCAGATTATCACTTGCAAAGTAGCAGACCCTACAGGTGGCTCGGTACATGTCCATTCCGCCAATCACCTCAATCTGGAGGAACACAGCAAGGTGTTAAATTAATACACGTAAACAAGACCAGAGGGCTCTGTTACCAAAGGTTCCCGGGTCTGAAATCATTTAAATACCCTGAACAGGCCTTAAACTCCACTCAGTCTTGAGTACCATCTAGTATCTCATCAGATTGTGGCTCATTTCAACCCTCTTCAACCACATCCACTACGTCTTTAATAAAAACCTCTCACCATCACTCCTGGAAACTTAAATTAACCGAGCATTCATTAGTTGCGGTAAAGAGGCCTCAACATACTTGAGCTTACTTTCCAAACCATGTTAATGGGGTTGTTTCTTGAGACAAGACAGTAGTGCCTTCAAGTCCCTTGTCATAAAGACTTCTAAAAATGAATGCATTTATTCACTGGACGCTGCTGACTGTAATTCACTCTTCACTGTTGCCCTGGAATTTTTGAGATAGCTAGGAGTTAACCATTTTGATGGGTTTAAGGCCACAATTAGACAGGGTAAGGATGGCAGACGTATTTTAGGTGAATGCTAATAAGTATCTTTTTGGCCTCGACAACAATCCAACTTCACCTGGCTTCACCTATCACTTAGCTTGTACTCCCTCCCCCCAACCTTATTCTGGCTTCTTCCCCCTTCCTTTCTGGTCCTGATGAAAGGTTGCAGTCCAAAACATCGACTGTTATTCCTCACCACAGATGCGGTCTGATCTGCTGAGTTCCTTCAGCATTTTGTGTGTTAATCGAGCACCTTGTTGGATCTCACACCAATTTTCTTTCAATTCCAGATTGAATCAAAAAAATGTAAATGCTTCAAAAATCATAAATTCATATTAATGGCACTAGCTGCAGATCCACTGCCTTAATCACTGTTATTCTATGCAAGTCCAGCTTGGCCATCCAGTGCAGTACTGAGGGAGTGCTCCTGTCAGAGGTGCTTGCTCTCACATAGATGGGAAAGATGCTGCAGCACTGTCAAAGTAGCAGATGCTCATGCAGGACATGCTCACCCATATTCAACCCTCAGTCAACATCACAGGAGCAGAATTAGGCCATTCAGCTCAGAGTTTGCTCCATGGACAATCCACTATCCCTCTCAACCCCATTCTCCTCCCCTTCCCCCCTAACCTATGACGTCCTTACTAATCAAGAAACCATCAACCTTCACTTTAAATACACCCAATAACTTGGTCTCCATACCCATCTGTGGCAATGAATTCCAGATTCACCACCCTCTGATGAATTCTACAGATTCACCACCCTCTGGCTAAAGAAATTCCTCCTCATCTGTTCTAAAGGGATGTCCTTCTATTCTGAGGCTGTGCTCTCTGGTCCTAGACTCCCTTACTGTAGGAAACATCTTCCCTACCTAGACCTTTCATTATTCAATAGGTTCCAAAGAGATCTCCCTCATTCTTCTAAACTCCATTGAGTACAGGCCCAGAGGCATCAAATACTCATATTAACCCTTTCATTCCCAAGATAATTCTCCTGAACCTCTTCTGGACTCTCTCCAATGCCAGCACATCCTCTCTTAGATAAGGGTCCCAAAACTGCTCCCAATACTCTAAATGGAGTCTGACCAATGTCTTATAAAGCCTTAGCCTTGCTTTTATATTACAGTCCCCTCAAAATGAATGCTAAGATTGCATTTGCCTTCCTTACCACTGCCTCAACCTGCAAGCTAACCCTTAGGGACTACTGAATGAGGACTCCCAAGTCCCCTTGCAGCTCTGATTTTTGAATTAGCTCCTCGTTTAGAAAAGTGTACACTGTTCTTTCTTCTACCAAAGTGCATGACCATACACTTAACTACACTGTAGCCCATCTGCCATCTCTTTGGCAATTCTCCTAATCTGCCCAAGTCCTCGTGCAGGCTACCTGCTTCCTCAGCACTACCTGCCCCTCCACCTATCTGCAAAGTTGGCCACAAAGCCATAATTTCTGTCATCTAAATCTCTGACAAAGGATGTGAAAAGTGAAGTAGTGAAGTGGACTTAGTCATCACATTGCTGACTGTGGGATCTTGCTGTGTATCATGGTAGCCATCGTCATTCTTACACACCACCAGTGCTGAAGACATGGATACAGCACAGTCCAACGAGCCCGCATCCAATTACACCCATGTAACTAACGTACAAACCCATAGGTCTTTGGAATGAGAAGGGAAACCGGAGCACCCACAGAGACATGGGGAGAACACAAACTCCTTGAGTAGCAGAATTGAACTCTGGCCACTGGCACTGTAAAGCTAACTACTATGCTACCATGCCACCCAGTTGATAAACACGTCCTTTCTTCTTTGTCCCAAGATGCTTGACAACAGGAGTAACACTCCATCTGGCGTTCAGCATTGAATCACACCAGAGTTGGGAGGAGATTAGTGGGATCAATGATTTTAAAGTAATTGCATGCAGCCATCATTCCTATTCTTAGCCCAGACCCTGCACCAATACTCGTGTTTAAAGTCTTCACGATACTCCCTTCTGCTCCACCACCCCTGGCTGCCCAACAGTCTCCTTGCCAAAGCACCGAGCAGACCAGAAAGATGAACAAAATGTAAGTGGGATTAGTACGGTGGTCAGTGTGGAGATGTTGAGCCGAAGAGCCTGATTCTGTACTGTACACTCACTCTACCTATGCCTCAGATGCAACTTCCCCATTCACCCTCTGACCCAGTCTGTGCCTGCTGGGGTAGCTGAAGGCCTAATGTATGTGTACCCAAGTCCAAATCCAGATCCTTTGGAGGCTGAAGAATACAGACTGCCTTGGGGTTTGTCAGTGGGAGGGAGGACTGGGCTTGTTCTTGTGTTTTGATTTTTGTGTTGCGTTGCTCTTATTGAACATGCTATTTTGGCACCAGAACGTGCAGTGATATTTATGGGCTGTCCCCAGCACACCCTTGGGTGTTGGTTCCTGACGTAAACCCATTTTCACTGTCTGTTCCAATATATACATGTGGCGCATGGCCAAGTGGTTAAGGCACTGGACTAGCGATCTGAAGGTCGTGAGTTCGAGCCCCAGCCGAGGCAGCGTGTTGTGTCCTTGAGCAAGGCACTTAACCACACACTGCTCCAGTCCACCCTGCTGAAAATGGTACTGGCAAAATGCTGGGGGTTAACCTCGCGTCCTATCCGGGGGAGAGTCTCGTACTCTGTCGCTTCACGCCACAGAAACTGGCATAAGCACCGGCCTGATAAGCCTATAAGGCTCGGGACAGACTTTAACTAACTTTAACTTCCAATATATATATTTTATATATGATAAATGAATCTTGTAAGCCCTTTAAATCCCACACCCTCACTCCATCTCTAACATCCAGCTCCATGACCAAGGCTGTGATCATAACTGTTTCCTATTTTGATTGCATCCCACGATGCAGCTGGAAACATTGTCCGACAGGTAACAAACATCTGAAAGGTTACTCATTCACAGAATCAACCCGCCATCACTATTTTGCAGACTTCTCTTTTACGATTATATTTAAAATCCCTCCCCAATAGTGGGGCTGATTAAAGTTTCCAAGAACAAGCAAGGTATCAAATTGCCTTTCCCTGCGAGGTACAATTTTATAAAAATGGTTGAAACTCCACCAGCGCCCCAGTGCCTCATCACTATATTCATGTGGATGCTGATGGTTCTACGTGACCAAAAAAGGGATGGTTCTCAGCATAATGATCTGCGGAGGGCACGGTAACATAGCAGTTTGCGTGCTATTACAGCACCCGCAATCCCTGATCAGGGTTCAATTCCTGCCAGTGGCTGTAAGGAGTTTGTACGTTCTCCATGACCACATGGACTTCCTGCGAGTACTCTCCTTTGCTCCCACATTCCAAAGATGCACTGGTTAGGATTAGTGAGTTATAGGCATGCTATGTTGGCACTGGAAGCATGGCAACACTTAAAGGTCGTCCCCAGCACATCCTCAGACTGTTGGTCTTTGATGCAAATGACACATTTCATGGTATCTGATGTTGTAACAGCTCAAAGGAGAAGAGTGACAAACACAGACCTCTTTTTCAACGCCAATTCTACTGGTGTAGGCAGCCTCTCGGTAACACTTCATGCACACAGCATTCAGTTTCACCACACTCTCTGCAAGCGGAACCAGGTTCAGAATGTTGCCAAAAGCCTAAAGATAAGAGTAAAATTATTTAAAGAAAAATCCCATGCTGAAAATGACTACATTCAGTACGACATTCTATTTAGAGAGATTAGAAGCCTTGTGTATCACATAGTAAGCAGCCCCTATCAACACCAACACCACGTAATTGTATACAAAATTGAGGGGTGTAGATTGGGCACATGCCGGTGGGCTTCTTCCACTGAGATTGGGCAAGACTAGATCTGGAGCCCATAGGTTAAGGGTGAACCTATGAAGTATTTAAGGGGAACCGGAGGGTGAACTTCTTCACTCAAAGGATGGTGCAAGCGTGGAACAAGCTGCCAGTGGAAGAGGTGGATGTGGATTCAATTCAGCATGCAAGAGAAATTTGGATAAGTACATGGATGGGAGAGGCATGAAGGGCTATAGTCCAGGCCAACAGAACCAGGCAGAATAATTTATTTTTCGCATGGACTAGATGGGCCAAAGGGCATACTTTGCTATGTTGTGCTCCATGACCATCTCCCCTGCAAGTATGTTCAAGAATGTAAGCACCTGTCATCATTTTTCATCTCAACTATGACCAAATGTTTAACTAAGGTGTCTGCCCACACCGCCACAGCACTCCAAGGCTAAGGATTTTATTGTTGGTTGGGCTGTGCTTTTATTGACCAGAGCAGCAGAACCATCAAATCTCCTGCCACCCAGATCGTGCAGAAAATGATATGGTCTCCACTGAATGTGGAATGATCAGGAATTCAGAAGTCCGAGGATATTTTGTGTAAAGTATCAACTCTCTGCCCAACGGAACACAAAACTCAGTGTGGTTTGGGTGGTGTTGAAGATATTAACAGCACAGAGTCCACACAAGATGACCGCACTGGGCTTCCCGACAAGGCTTGTAAGCTTGTTCTCACTTACTTTCCGCTGGAATGTTCCATCCAATGCTGCCACAATCACAGTCTTCCCTTTGTTAGCCATTTCCTCAGAGAATTCTACGCAATCTGGAAACTGCAGGACGAGAGGTATTTAATCACAATGCTGGACACTTCTGCCTGTGTTGTGGTTAAGGCGAGAAGAAAGGAGAATGGAGTTGAGAGAGATAATAAATCAGTCCTGGTGGAACGGCGGAGCAGACTCGATGGGCCAAATGGTCTAATTCTGTTCCCATGTCTTATGGGCTTGTGAATCAATCAACAGTTTGCTCCTCCATCAGTCATCATCATTATGTGCTGTGTCATATGAGGTGGGTGACCATAGTCTTGACCATGATTGTTCTTGGCAATTTTTTTTTTTTTTTTTTTGGGGAGTAGTTTGCCATTGCCTTCTTCTGGGCAGTGTCTTAACATGACGGGATACCCCAGCCATTATCAATACTCAGAGATTGTCTGCCTGGCGTTGGTGGTCGCATAACCAGGCCTTGTGATGTGCACCAGCTGCTCATACAACCATCCACCACCTGCTCTCATGGCTTCATGTGACCCTGATGGTGGGGGGGGGGGGGGGGGGGGGCTAAATAGGTGCTACATCTTGCCCAAGGGTGACCTGCAGAAGGAAGGAGCACCTCACACCTCCTTTGGTAGAGACGCAACTCAACCCTGCCAACTTCCTCCATCAGTTTGTGTAACAAAAGGGTCTCAGCCTGTAATGTCTACTGTTTACTCCTCTCCATAGATGTTGCCTGACCTGCTGAGTACCTCTAGCATTTTGCATGTGCTACTCTGGATTTCCAGCATCTACAGAACCTTGTGTTTGCGTGTAACATTAGGAAGTGCTCCAAGATGATGCAAAAATCAGACCTCCCCAGATTCAAGAGCATTTACAAGTCACATTATTCTCTCAGTGTTCAATATAGAAAAGTTTCCACATTGAGCTTCTTTCTCTAATCTGATTGGTTAGCCTTCTCAAATAATAACGAGGCAGCCTACATCACCCTGACAGTGGTGTCAAGAAAACAACCTCTCCCTCAGTCGCAAAAACAAAGGAGTTGGTTGTGGACTACAGGAGGAACAGAGACACCCCTATTGACATCAGTGGATCTGGGGTTAGAGGGAGAACAGCTTCAGGTTCCTCGGTATACACATCAGAGGATCTCACTTGGCCTGTAAATACCAGCTACGTGTTGAAAACAAGCACAGCAGCGCTTCTTTCACCTCAAACGATCAAACAGGTTCGGCATGAGTCCTCAAATCCTAAGCAATTTCTACAGGGGCACAATTGAGAGGATCCTGACTGACTGGATGACTGCCTGGTATGGGAACCGTACTTCCCTCAATCGCAGGACTCTGCAGAGAATAGTGCGGACAGCCCAGCGCATCTATAGATGTGAACTTCCCACTATTCAAGTCAAGTCATTGGGTGTATTTAAGGCAGAGATTGATAGGTATCTGTGTAGCCAGGGCATCAAAGGTTATGGTGAGAAGGCGGGGCAGTGGGACTAAATAGGATAAAATGGCAGAGCAGACTCGATGGGCCGAATGGCCTACTTCTGCTCCTTTGTCTTATGGTCTTATTCAGTACATTTACAGTGACAAGTACATAAAAAGGGCCCAAAGGATCATAGGGGACCCGAGTCACCCCAACCACAAACTGTTCCAGCTACTGCCATCCAGGAAACAGTATTGCAGCATTAAAGCCAGGACCAACAGGCTCTGGAACAGCTTCTTCCACCAGGCCGTCAGACTGATTAATTCACACTGACAAAATTGCATTTCTAAGCTATATTGACCATTCCGTTGTACATATTTTACTGTACATACTATTTTATTACAAATTACTATAATTTTCAATTTGCACATTTAGACAGAGACATAACAAAGACTTTTACTCCTCACAAATTTAATTTAAATCCTTCGCATATAATTCAATTTTAGATTGAAAATGCACAGATCCAAGAACAGTTAGCACAAGGATTTTGAACAGCCTGGACTACAAGCGTACTTACAAACTGTCCTTCATCAATTCCAATAACCGCTGCTTTTAAAGCTTCTTGATAAACTTCACTCAGCTTAGTCGCAGGAACTGCGTGCATTGTAAATCTGTAAAGAGAACAGAGTCACTAAGTATAGCTTTAGGAAATAGTTTTACATCATTGAGAAATTACAGTAACAGTTCCAACTGAGGACTGAAAATCACACAAACTGAATAAAGATAAATCCAGCCAGATGGCATGGTAGTATAGTGGTTAGCACAACGCTTTACAGTACAAGCAACCAGGGTTCACTTCCTGCCACTGCCTGTCAGGAGCATGTACGTTCTCCCTGTGACTGTGTGGGTGCACTCCAACATCTCCTACAGTACAAAACCGTTCTGCTTGGTAGGTTAATTGGTCAACATAAATTATCCTGTGATTAGGCTTAGAAGGTTCTTGGGCAATGTGGCTCCTAGCACCAGAAAGGCCTGTTCCATGTGGTATCTAAATAAATAAATAGCTACATCACCTGTTTGAGAACCTGGACAACCAACATGGACATAGTAAAACTTCACAAAATCATTGTAAGCAAAAGATGACAAATAATTCAAATGACCCAAGCGTGGGGTGGAGCAGTTGCTGAGACAAGAGCTTTAACAGAGGTAAGGCATAGGTTACACCAAACCAGAAAGCTCCCAGTTGTCACAAATTGGGACGGAATAGAAGAGGAAATCAAAACAACAGCATCAGTAAAACATGTGCAATGTACCAGGGAGTCAATAAAGGGAAAATCCACAAGGTCACAGAGGACATCAGCATAACTCAAAATTAGTTACGAGTACTGATATTTGATTCTAATTTACCCTGGCCAGATTTAGTCTCACCCCATTGACTAACTGACTCTCCTCTAATTGACTTATGGTCCACATCCTCACATCTACATTAATACAAGGGGACATAATTTTAAAGGAATTGAAGTATAGGATTATGATGGAATGGTGGAGCAGACTCAATGGGATGAATGGCCTAATTCTGTATGTCCTATGATCCATGGATGTCAGAGGTAGTTTTTAATTTAAAAAAAGAGGTGAGTGCATGGAACACACTGCCAGAGGTAAAAGGAAGAGATAGATATTACATTAGGGACATTGCAGAGACTCTTGAATTGGACATTCTGAAAGAAATGCGGGGGGGGGGGGGGGCGGGTGGTGAAGAGAAGAAAAGCATGTCACTATACAAGAGTCAGATTAATCTTACTGCTTGTTACACCACTGGCATTTAGGGCAGCAATGCAGGCCCTCCATCTCCGGCAGTGTTCACGGCTTCCTTCACTGTGTCAGTAGCTTCCTCTTGGCTTACACTACTGTCAATCATGCAAGCCTCCAAATGGCCTGTATGGTTCTATGTTGCAAGAAACCCAATCTCTTCTATCAAGTTATTTGTACATACACTTATGGTATGTGGTGTGGTATGGTACGTTACGTTACCAAAGACCAGAGAAAATTTCTACAGATATATTGTGAAGAATATTCTAACTGATTACACCACCACACCATTTGATATGAAGAGGCCATTGCACAAGATTAGAAAAAACTGCTAAGTGTCGCAAACACAGCCAGATCCATCACTGGCACTAGCCTCCCCAGCAACGAGGATATCTTCAAAGAGGCAGCATTGCTAAGGACCTTCATCACCCAGCACGCACTTTCTTCTCATTACTACCATTAGAAGGAAGGTACAGGAGCCCGAGGACACTCAGTGTTTTAGAACATAGAAGAATACAGCACAGAAACAGGGCAATCATCTCAGTGTTGTGCCAAGCCAGATAAAATGCAAATCAAAAACACCTAAATACTAATCCCTCCTACCTACACCACATCCATATCTCTCCATCTTACATATGTCTATGTGCCTGTCCAAACATCTCTTAAAAGCCTCTAATATATTTGCCTCTACCACCATACCAGGCATCCATGACTGAGTAAAAATACTTCACCTCTCATTTCCCACTTGAACTTGCCCCCTCTCATCTTCAATGCATGACTTCTGATATTAGGCACTCAAATACTGGGAAACAGATACTCTCTGTCCACTCTACTTATGCCTCTCAATCTTGTAAACATCTATCAGATCTCCCCTCAGCCTCCAACACTTTGGAGAAAACAACCCAAGTTTATCCAGTCTCTCGTGATAACATGTGCCCTCTAACCCAGCCAGCATCCTGGTAAATCTCTTCTGCACACTCTCCAAAGCCTCAAAATCCTTCCTATAGTGTAGTGACCAGAACTTGTAGGCAATACTCCAGATATGGCCTAACCAGAGTTTTATAAAGTAGCAGCCCAAGCTCCCGATTTTTGAACTCAATGCCTTGATGAATAAAAGGATTCCATAAACCTTCTTAACCACCTTATTAACCTGTGTAGCCATTTTGAGGAGGTATGAACTTGGATCCCAGAATCCCAAATTGAAAAGAGTGAATATAGGACTGAAGGTGTTGAATCTGAATGTGTGCAGGATACGGAATAATGTAGAACTTGCAATACAGTTGCAGATTGGCAGGCATGATGTTGTAGGCATCACTGAATCATGGCTGAAAGATTAATTGCCAGTCCTCCAGGACCTCACGTGTAGCTAGAGAGGACACTAAGATACTGGTCAAGGACCCAGCAATCTCACCTCTTGCCTCCTTCAACAACCCGCGGTAAATCCCATCAGACCCTACGGACATCCACTTTAATATTCATTAGGAAGCCCACCACTTCTGCCTCCTTGACCTCTAAAGGCCCTAACGTATTTATTTATACACTCAGCACTGATCTCCTGGTCCTCCATATCCCTCTCCTTGGTAAATACTAAAGTACCATTAAATACCTCCCTCACATTCTCTGCATCCAAGCAAATGCTCCCTCCTTTATCCTTGAGTGACATCACCTCTCTGTTACCCTCTTATTCCCTTCTTTAGTTCTTTTCTGGCTTCTTTATATTCCTCATGTGCTTTGTTAATCCTAACTTCCAAAGCTTTACACTTTTCCTTTTTCATCTTGACGAAATTCATCACCTCTCTGGATATCCAAGGTTATCTTATCTTTCCATCCCCATCCTTCCCTCTAACAGAAACACGCCTTTCCTGTACACTGTGCAATGGATCTTTAAACACGTTCCACATGTCTGATATGGACCTGTCACAGAAAAGGTGTTCTCAAATAAAGCTTCTTAGTTCCTGCCCAATGCCCTCATATTCTGCCCTATTCCAATTTAAAAGCCTCCCACAAGGACCATATCTATAGCTATCCTGAAAGTTAAGAAGTTGTGATCACTGTTCTCTAATTGCTCACCCATTGAAAGCTCATCTGGCCAGGCCCATTACCTGACACCAGGTCTAGTACAGCCCCTTCTATCATTGCACTGTCCACATACTGATTTAAGAAGCCTTCCTGGATACACAAATTCAGCCCCATCTGAATCCCTTACATGAATATGGTCACAGTTTATATTAAGGAATATTATCTTTATATTATTCGACACTAGCCCCCTAGGTCTGAGTCGACGTAGTAGTAGTTATATTAAGGAAATTGAACCCCCCCACCTTAATCTGATTATATATCTGTTCCTCAATATCCCAGTGCTTATTAGGGGGGTCTGGAGTACAATCCCATCAGTGTGACTGAACCCTTTCTATTCCTGAGTTCCAACCAAATGAACTCAGGGTCTGACCCCTCGATTTTGATTTTGCCTTTCAATACCTTCCCCACATCCACGTTCTGGTTGACCCTTTCCTTACTGACCTGGGGCTCTGGTTCCCAGTCACCTGCAAAACTAGCTTAAACTCTCCCGGGTAGCATCAGCAAACCTCCCAACTAGGATATTGGATCCCCTCCAGTTCAGGTGCAACGTGTCCCTCTTGAACAGGTCTCCACTCCCCCCTAAAAAAGGTTCCAGTGATCCAAGAACTTGAAACCCTGTCTCCTGTACCATCTCTGCAGCCATTCATTCACCTATGTTATCAACTTATTCCTACCCACACCCACCCATGGCACAGGGAGGAATCCAGAGATTACCACCTTGAGGTCCATCTCTTCGCCCTTTTTCCTAACTTTATAGACCCACTGCGTAGGACCTCTTCTCCTTTCCTGCCCATCTCATTGGTAGCACGGTCTTCACTTCTGCCATCAGATTTCTGAATGGGCAATGAACCAACCCATGAACACTGCCTCATTACTTTTGCTTTCATTTTGCATTTTTTAAAAAATATATTCATATTGTAACTTAGTTTGGTTTTGGTATTTCACTGTGCTGCTGCCACAAAACAAATTTCACTTGTCAGTGATATTAAATTTTCTTCAGATTCTTAAACTTACCCTATTTCATTTTCTACCTACTGCAGATTTAAACCAAGTTTAGTCAATGAGCAAGTGTTATTAATGACTGCAATTTTTTTTTGTTTTAAAAACTCTTTTTCCTCTCCAAATTCTTTTGCTCAAATTGCTGGTATGAATTTCTACCGAATGCGCTTTTCGAAGTAGCGAAGTTCCCTGTAACATACAATGCAAGAAATGTAACCATGGCCACACAAGAGAAAAGCCTTTTTTAGTGGCTGTTTCATGAATTCACTTACTCAAGGTGGCTTGTATCTGGTCCAAGTTGTAACAGCAAGCTCTTGTCTGCTTTGTGTTGAGACTGAGTTTTCACCTAGATCAATAGTTCTTTCTTCGGTATTTTTTTTTAAAAAAGCATTTGCGTCTGAAATAGCAACCGCTTCCTTGGTCAGAAAGTCAATACATCACTTCTGTTTGCAACATTTTAAGCAGTCTATTCCATTATATACTGTGAAACTATTGACTTACTGCCAGTGATAGATTGAACCTGGCTACAGCAGTGAGCGGAATTTTTTTCAATTTTGCGTTACTGTTTTAAAAAAGATCTTTACCACATGTATGTCAAAACAGTGAAATGTGCAGATTGTGTGAAATCAGTTAGGATTGCGCTGGGGCAGACCACAAGTGTCGCCACATTTCCAGTGCCAATACAGCAGGTCCACAACTCACTAACCCTACCCATGTCTTTGGAAAGCGCAAGGAAACCTGAGCACCCAGTCACAGGGAGAAGATACAAGCTCCTTGCAGGCAGCGGCAGGAATCAAATCTCCATCAATGATCGCTGGTGATGCAATACCATTATGCCAACCTCTAAACTACCCACTCTTATGACACTTCAGAGATAAACCAGATGAAAGTAACAAATATTTGATCCAAGACATGGGCTTAAGAGAAGTGGGGCCCTAAAAGGTGTGAAAATGTGGAGAATTCAAAGGAACACACAACAGAATGAAGATAGGGCCAGTTAGGGCTTTTCTCTTTGGAGAGCAGGACAATGGGAGGTGACTTGATAGAGGTGCACGAGCTAGAGGGGCTCAAAGTGATCTCGGGCTTTTCTCTTTGGAGCAAAGGACAATGAGAGGCAATTAGACAAGAGCTGCAGAAGAGAAAATGCAGAGGCCGAGTGGATAGCCAGACTTTCTCCCCCAGATAATACCCAGGGGCCATAATTTTAAGATAATTGGAGGAAAGTAATGGGGGGGGGGGGGGGGGGGAAGAAGAGAAGAGATGTCAGAAGTAAGTTATTTACACAGAGTGACGGTGCATGGAAAGCCTTGCCAGGGGTGGTGGTGGAGGCAGATTCATTAGGGGGATTTAAGAAACTCTTAGATAGGCTCATGGATGAAAGAAAAATGAAGGGCTAGGAAGGAAGAGTTAAGTTGATCTTATGATAGGAAAGGTGCACTCTGGCAAGGGTATGGGTTAATGAAGGAACAGGAACGCAAGAATAAAAATAAAATTTGGGACAAAAAGAAGAAAAAACAAAGATCAGTTCGGAAAAGGACCTCAGGACAAGCAGCAAGATGCAGGTGGGACACTGGCGCAGGCAGGACGCCAGTTCAGAGTATGAAGAAAGCCAGACAAGACAACAAAGGTATGATTCCATATACAGTACAGTAGACCTGATGTCTGGCCACGTCAGCATTTCTCACATACCTCTAAAATATGGGATCCCAACAGTTTAATGTTCATGCTCTTTCAAATGGGTAAACCCCACAGGAGCTAGAAACAGCTGTCACTAATCTAAGGGCCCTGACTGCCTGGCCAACTGCCACTCAGCAGGCTACATCGCAGATAGGCCAGCCAGGATTTCCGCCCAGTCAGAGAGCAAATGGACACGGAGTTGCAGACCATCTCGTGCTTCTCTAAGGATCGTCACCTTGCCACAGTGGAGAGGCTTGTGAGTTCCTGAGATACCACCCCCCCCCCCCCCACCCCCAAGAGCAATGTGCCTGGAGGTTCAGTCCTGGTACGGTCACCCACAGCGGTAAGGTCAGGCGGAAGGCATCAGACAAAAGGCTGATTTATACTTCTGCGTCAAATGTACGCTGTAGGTACTGTGTACCCCACGCCGTGGAGAGGCGCACGTCACCCCAAAAATGTAACTCGCGCATCGCAGCGATGCAGACCACAACTGTGATTGGTCCGCTTGGTAGCATGGCATTTCCTCCTACGCATTTCTGGTTGCTTTTCTCCTCCATGTCTGTACACTGATTGAATTAAATGGTTGGAGACGATGAACCAAATCGTCAAACCTACCTGCTGGCATCCGAAAATATTTGAAATGCATTTCCTTGTCCATGTCTCTCACGAAGAAACTCAGTGGCATAGAAACCCCACCGCCAGCTAGCGTTTTGGCGGTGAATTGCAGAGTGATGCAGACACAACTACGCATGCTTGCTATGGCGCAGAGCTGCGCAAAAGTATAAATCAGGCCTACGGTATAGCCTGTACGCACAAGTATAAATCAGCCTACAGAGCAATCCAACCAAAACCTCAAAAGTGGAGCTGGTCAAAGATGATGACACATCACAAAGGCAGTAAAGAAAGAGGAAGGCTGCAAGAGTGAAGGGTCACTCACCATCTCGCACTCCATGTCACTGGACCCTGACCCGGATCCACCAAGGATCGTGTGGTGGCTGCCCGTGCACCAGCCTCCCCACGTTAAAAAAAAAGCCACGCATACAGTCATTCCCCCTCAAGAGAATCCTAGTTATGGGTATCCATAGGCAGCTGATGTCCCACTGTGACACCAAAACAAGCTATCAGACAATTGATGCGAATGAGAGATGAGAGACAATGGAGAAACATTCAAAATGTTAATGATAGAGGAGAGAGAGATTAACAGAAAAGAAACACAATTCAGCTATTGACAGACCGGTTACTTTTAACCTGAACTGTTTGAAGTTTGACGGACGTGATACCCCAGCAGGGGGATAAAAAGAGCAGGTCCGCTAGGCACGGACACACACCATGAGATAACGAGACCCTGGAAGAGCAGTGTGCCCCCACAAGTTGGTAGGAGTTTGGAGCCCGGTTCGTGGGAACCGACCACAGACTCACAGGGTGTAAAGGTACAATCGGTGGGAACCTTGGCGTGTGTGTCTGCCCTTGCCTGGGTGCTGGGTTCACCACGGAAGAACGGTCGTATCCGGAATGGAGGGGTCACAGTTAGTGACCACAACAGGATAGAAGACATAAAAGGGTCCGCCCAAAAACCAACTGCGAAGACATCAAAGGTCTGCCCGAATCAAATTGCACACCTCCCCAACGGCACAACTGCAAACTGTACTAAGCTGAACTGAGCTCTGCGTCACTTAAGACTGATCATTTTACCCCTAGACTACGATAGAGCTTGGTTTGATTCCTATTACCCTAGTTCTGTGTACATGTGTGTATTATCATTGCTAACCTGTTGCATTTATATCCTTACGATTAGAGTACTGTGTTACTTATTTCTTTAATAAAACTTTATTAGTTCCTAGTAATCCAGACTCCAACGAGTGGTCCATTTCTGCTGGTTTGGCAACCCAGTTATGGGGTACGTAACACCACCAATAAACAACCTCTTTGGAGGGCATCGCACTGGACTCGAGTGATCACATGAACGGGCCTAGAATCTCAGGAGAGAGCTTCTGCTTAAGGAATTGTCAGGCAGATTTGGAGATGCTACAAACATATTACTTGATTTCATTTTAATATTCTGAGCTGTCAGCATTTAGTAATTGGACTATTACTAAATGAGCTATAATTTACTGTTATTAGTGATAATTAGATTGTTGATATGATGCAGCACAACTCCCAGTCCAAAGTCAGCACTCAACACTCACTTGTCATGTGTAGCCAGATCTTGCTTGCTGTACCGAACATCCTTTGCGTACTTTACCACAAGACACCGATATTGAGCAATTTGAAACCTCTTCACCCTGCGCATCAGTTCTGTACTGCGGGAGAAAGAACGGGAGCTTAATAAGAACTGCTGCCTAGTTATCAAGATTCAAAGTGCATTCATTACCAAAGAATGTATAAACTATACAACCTTGAGATTCGTTTGCTTACAGGCAGTCACAGAGCAGGGAACCCGAAGAACGCAATAAAAAAAATAAGACCAACCCCTAGTGCTCACAGAGAAAGAAGAAGAAAAAAACAAAATAAATCACGCAAACAACAGAAGCAAGCAACAACAACATCCTGAGCCAAATTGTGTCCTTCGATCCAGTAGGCCCAAAGCCTCGGTATTCAGTTCATCACATTAGCAGGGCAAGTCTCCACAAAGTTCACAGACACGAGGCACAGCAGCCGGGTGCAGTCTCACAGCCTTAGCGTCATGGAGAGAGGAGACCCCACACCATCTGGGCCAGCGTTTTAAGTTGTCTGAATTTCACACCAGGAATCGGGATCCACCTCAGCAAATTGCTCTGGGACTAAATTTCACTGTTGGAGAAGCTGCTCTTGATCTCTTCATATCGGCCTCAGCGTTTGGAGCGATCCGACCTCACCCGACTCTCGACTCCCTGCCTTTCCAGCCTGTGTAGTCCAGTGGTTAGATTGCCCAAACAGCATATTGTGCCTTGCATTAGGACCTGGATCTCACCATGGCAAATCACTCCGGGCCTAGCAATTTGCTTCGGACCTGGATTTCGCCGCTGTTCTCTACCTCACCAAATCGGCTCGGTGATGAGAGTGATCCACCCTTGGACTCAGGTAAGGCGGACAGGTATCAGAACTCCTTTGCCCCGCCTTCTCCCCTCCGAATTGTCCACTCCAACTCCAAGTGTGTCAATTTTGCAGCACACCAGCAGGGGGCGCATCTCTCGAGTTCGGTTTACCCTTACTCACCTCATTGTTTGCAGTGATAGTTTACCACAATTTTCTTCCAGTGTTTTTTACTTCAAAAATTTATTAAATGTTTTTAATTGAATTCCCTTGCTTTCGAACTACAAGTAAGCTGTCACATGTCTTCGGTAACGCTATCTTAAACCAGATCATGCCATTTTATACATGCATCATAAACAAGATTCCCCCACCCACCAACATAAAATGTTTGTTTCCCCAATGTCATTCAGTTGGCTTTGCCTCAGCTTTTCTACTGCAGAAATCATCATCCATTCCCATTATCACCTGATCTGCATTTAAATTATTCAACCAGTCTATATTAAAACAACACCTTGGTCCCATGCAAACAACTGCTGTAAGATTCATTATCATTTGTATTAAGTTTTGTTTTCCATTCACCCACACAACCCTACTGGGTTTCAGATCAAAGACACAGGGGAGCTGTTGGAAATCTAAAACAACACACACAAATTGCTGGAGGAACTCAGCAGGTCAGGCATCAAGTATGGAAATGAATAAAGAGTTGAAGGTACGGGCCGAGATGCTTCTTCATAACAGAAGAGGGCGGGGAAGGTGCCAAAACAAAAAGGCCGGGGGTAGGGGGTTGGGGGAAGAGAGTAAGGAGAAAAGCCAGGTGATAGGGGAAGCAACACACACAAAATGCTGGAGAGGGGAAGCAACACATACAAAATGCTGGAGGAACTCAGTGGGTCAGGCAGCATCTACAGAAATGAATGAACAGCTAACGTCTCAGGCCTTCATCAGGACTGGAAAAAAAAGAGGTCAGAGTAAGAAGGTGGGGGGAGGATAGGAAGTAGTACAAAGTGGTAGGTGATGGGTGAAAATAGGCCAGAGGGGAGGGGTGAAGTAAAGAGCTAGAAAGTTGATTGAAGGAGATAAAGGGCTGGAGAAGTGGGTATCTGCCAAGAGAGGACAGAAGAGCATGGAAGAAAGGGAAGGCGGAGGAGCACCAAAGGGAGGTGATGGGCAGATAGGGTGAAAGGGGGAAAACAGGAATGAGGAATGAAGGGGACAGGCAAAGGGGGCAATTACCAGAAGTTTGAGAAATCAATGTTCATTCCATCGGTTTGGAGGCTACCCAGATGGAATACAAGGTGTTGCTCCTCCAACCTGACCATGGCCTCATTGCAGCAGTAGAAGCAGCCATGGACTGACATGTTGGAATGGGAATGGGCAGCCACTAGGAGATCCCGCATTTCCTAGTGGACAGAGCGTAGGGCGCTCGGCGAAGCAGTATCCCAATCTACGTCGGGTCTCACCGATACACCAGGAGCACCAGATACAGTAGGTGACCCCAAGAGACTCACAGGTGAAGTGTCACCCCACCTGGAAGGACTGTTTGGGGCCATGAATGGTAGTGAGGGAGGTGGTGCAGGAGCAGATGTGGGACTTGTTCCGCTTCCAAGGATAAGTACCAGGTGGGAGATAAGTGGGGAGGGGCAAATGGACAGGACAGGCGCGTAAGGAGCGATCCCTGTGGGAAGGAAAGATGTGCTTAGTGGCAGGATCCCATTGAAGATGGAGGAAGCTTGGAAATTTCAGAGAATTATGTGCTGAATGCGGGAGCTAGTGGGGTAGTAGGCGAGGACAAAACAAAAGGAACCCAGTCCCTGGTGGGGTGGCAGGAGAACAGAGTGATGGCAGAGATGTGGGTGAGGGCAGTATTGATGGTGGATGTAGGAAAGCCCCTTTCTTGAAAGGAGAACACCTCATTAGTTCTGGAATGAAAAGCCTCATCCTGTGAGCAGATGCAGTGGAGACAGAGGTGGAGGCCCGAAAAGAGAAGTTGGGGGCGGGGGGGAATGACACAGGGGAGATGACAGGCAGGTGAAAAGAGGTAGAAGGCCAGAGTGGGGAATAGAAGCAGGGGGGGAGTGAAGAAAGGGATTCTTTTTCAAACTGGAAAGCAAAATTGATATTCATGCTGTGGTATCCAAGACATCTTCAAGAAGTGGTGCTTTAGGAAGGCGGCTTCCATCGTTAAGGAGCACAGAAGCCTGAAGGCACACACACAGGAACAGTTTCTTCCCCTCTGCCATCCGATTTAGAAATGGACACTGAACCCATGAAAACTACCTCACTATTGTTTTTAAATTTCTGGTATTTTGCATTTTTTATTTTAGCCTAACTATTTAATAGACATAAATACTTAATGAAACTCAGTTTTTTCCTCTATATTTATTTATCATGTATTTCATTGCTCTGCTACCACAAAGTTAACAAATTTCACGATATATGCTGGTAATATTAAATCTGATCCGAAGCCAACAGGTTGGAGGCTACCCATATGGAATATGTGATGCTTCTCTGCTCTGAGAGTGGCCTCATTCTGGCACAGGAGGCCGCCATGGACTAACATGTCAGAATGGGAATCGGAATTAAAACATTTGCCCACTGGGATGTTCCGCTTTAGGTAAGTGGGGCTAAATTTGTCAGGCATGTTCAAGAAGGATTCCTGACACAGTGTGTGGACTGGCCGACGAGAGGAGAGGCCATACTGGATCTAGTTCTGGGTAATGAACCTGGTCAGCTGGCAGACCTCTTGGTGGGGGAGCATTTTGGTGAGTGACCACAACTCCCTCAGCTTTAGCATAGCTATGGAAAAGGATAAAAACAGACAAATTGGGAAAGTGCTGGGGAAGGGCCAACTATGAAGGGATGAGGCAGGAACTAGCGAGAGTAAATGGAAAACAGATGTTCAAGGGTGAAAGCACAGAAGTAATGTGGAGGAAGTTTAGGGGCCACTTGTGCTGGGTTCAGGATAGGTTTGTCCCACTGAGACAAGGAAAAAATGGTAGGAAAAGGGAACCATGGCTGACGAAACACATGAGGCAACTCGTCAAGAGGAAGAAGGAAGCACATGCTAGATATAAGCAGCAGGAGGGGCTCATGAGCAATATAGGGTAGCCAGGGAGGAGCTTAAGAAAGGACTTGGGAGAGCTCAAAGGGAGCATGAGAAGACCTTAGCATGTAGGATTAAGGAGAACCCCAAGGCATTCTACACGTATGTAAAGAACAGAAGGATATCAAGAATGAAGGTGGGGCCACTAAAGGATAAAGAAGGCAACATGTGCCTGGAGGCGGAGGAGGTTGGGGAGGTCCTAAATGAATACTTTGCTTCAGTATTCACAAGTGAAAAGGACCTTGATCAGGGTGAGGTCGAAATAGAACAGGCCTGTGTGCTGGACAATGTGGAGATAAAGGAAGTAGTAGTGTTGGATCTTCTTAAAAACATCTAAGTCCCCAGGGCCAGACATGATATACCCCAGGTTGCTGTGGGAAGTGAGAGAAGAGATCGCTGGAGCAGTAGCTATGACCTTTGAATCCTCTTTGGCTGCAGGGGAGGTGCTGGAGGATTGGAGAATGGCAAATATAGTTCCCTTGTTTAAAAAAGGTAATAGGGAGAATCCTGGGAACTATAGACCGGTGAGTCTTGCGTTGGTGGTCTGCAAACTATTGGAAAGGATTCTTAAGAATAGGATCTACAAGCACTTGGAGAAGTACAGTCTACTCAAGGATAGTCAACATGGCTTTGAAGGGAAGGTCGTGCCTCACGAGCCTAACTGAGCTTTTTGAAGAGGTAACAAAAGAAGTTGATGAGGGTAGGGCAGTAGTCTTTGTGATTTTTATAAATGACCTGGATGAAGAGGCGGAAGGATGGGCGAGTAAGTTTGTGGATGACACGAAGATTGGAGGAGTTGTGAATGGAGTTGTAGGTTGTCGAAGGTTACAAGAGGATATAGATAGGATGCAGAGATGGGCAGAAAGGTGGCAGACGGAGTTCAATCTGGATAAGTGTGAAGGACAAACCAGAAGGCTGAGTATAGGGTTAATGGTTAGTTACTTAAGTGTGTGGACCGAACAGAGGGACCTTGGGGTTCAAATCCATACATTCCTCAAGGTCGCTGCACAGGTTGATAGGATAGTAAGAAGGCCTATGGGGTGCTAGGCTTCATTAATAGGGGGATTGAGTTCAAGAGTAGAGGAGTCATGTTGCAACTATACAAACCTCTGGTGAGACCACACTTAAAGAGTATTATGTTCAGTTCTGGTCACCTCATTATAGGAAGGACGTGGAAGCTATGGAGAGGGTGCAGAGGAGATTTACCATGTTGTTGCCTAGATTGGAAAACAAGTCTTATGAGGCAAGCTTAGCAGAGGGCTGGGACTTTTCTCTGTGGAGTGTAGAAGGACGAGAGGGACTTGATAGAGATCTACAAGATTATGAAAGGCATAGCCAGTACCCGTTTCCCAGGGCACAAACAGCAAACACCAGAAGGCATATGTACAAAGAGAGAGAAGTTTAGGGCATCAGGGGTAAGTTTAAAAAAAAGAGGGTTGTGGGTGCCTGGAATGACTTGCCAGGGATGGTGGTGCAGGCTAAAACATTAGGGGTATTTAAGAGCCTCTTGGACAGGCAAATGGACGAAAGAAAAATAGAGGGTTACAGGGTAGTGTGAGATTAGTATTTTTTTTAAAAAAAGGAATATATGGGTCGGCACAACATCGAGGGCTGAAGGGCCTGTACTGTGCTGTAGTATTCTAGTGTCTAGTAATGGAGAGGGGGTGCTCAAACGAAGCAGACCCCAATTTACAACCCCAGCAGATTCACAGGTGAAATGTTGCCTCACCTGGAAGGGCTGTTTGGGGCCTTGAATGCTGGTGAAGAGGTATACAAAGGATAAACACAAGCAGGCTTTTTCCCCACTGAGTTTAGGCTAAGCTAGAACTAGAGGTCATGAATTAAGGGTGGAAGGTGAAATATTTAAGTGGACCATGAGGTTGTGAGAGTGTGGAACAAGCCACCAGTGGATTAGGTTTCTACTTCAACATTTAAGAGAAATGTGGACAAGTACATGGATGGGAGGGGTATGGTTCTTGGGACTATGGCCAAATCGACAGGACTAGGCCCGGACTAGACACCCAAAAGGCCAGTTTCTGTACTGCAACTCGTTTTTGGGACAAACCATCAAAATCTTTAGCAAAACTTATTTTAAAGGTGCGTCTTAAAAGCACAATTATTTTGTTTACAGCGCCGGCTCCAGAGTTTGATCCTGCAAAGCCAAAGCGTTTTCACGATAAGCGGAGATTAAATTTGAAAACGACTTGGCGGAGTTAACGCTCCAGCGGGTTACAGGGTTAGCACAGAATTAAAAAAATAACCGTTTTCAAATAATATCATTGCACTGTTTCCAAAGTTGGCACCAATATCAGCGCTGGAGGAAATTAACCGGACATGTTGTACTGCCGCCTCTTTTAACAATGAGAGATTACAACCACGCAGCATTTTCCAGAGCTGTTTATAAAGGTAACGTGAGGTAAAAAGATTAAAAGAAAACTTGCAGTTTTTAACTGAGTTACTACTGGAAACACGACATTTAATAAAACCGCCTGAAATGAAAGAACGAATGAAAGCCGAGGTCAGGGCGGAAACGCGGGAAGTCACCGAAACAAAAGGGTGGTGGAACTATAGAATACCAGTACAAGAGAAAAGGGCAGGTAATAACATTTATTCAATCTACTACAAAAATGGCAAAAAAAAAAACAATGGTTTTACCTTTTCCCTGAGAACATCGGTCCGAAGATGATCTGAAATCACACAAAAAAAAAATCAGTTAAATGTGTTCAAATCTGGCGCCTTTAGGAAAGGAATTGCGATGGTCACGTACGCTACATCCTCTTCACAAACGGCAAACGCCGGCCAGAGAGCCGACGGTCGTATTTTGCCTACCTGAATTTGTCCCTTCATTTTGTTGGGAGACGGCAGCGAGGGAGACAAGCAGTTCATCCTGCGGCAGATAATACAAAAAGCTCTAAGGTAAAATAATTTAAACCCACGTAGTTGCAAATATGCTTCTTTCCCGTAAAGATTAGCAAATAACACGTAGAATGACAAGAGACAAAACTGAAAATTTCCACACACACACTGCAGCGCGACTGAATTCAAATCACTCAACGCGCTGCTGAATAAAAGTTTGGTCACTTTTCAACCAAGTTTTCGTCATGAGGAAGAATAAGCCAATTGGCTATCTATCAGTTAGCCACCCAACCGTACAGCTGGAAGGAACCAATGGGCTAAATTTGTCTACTGCCGCAAAGTGTCCAAATACTGTAACGGCTAACTCGTTAAAAGGTGGTACATTAAATATATAAAAAAAACATGTGAAAGTTGCAGTTATAACAAAGTTGATACGTGTCTGTGATGCTGCTACAAGCAAGTTTTGCCTTTGCACATGCGCATACATGTACTTGCCCCTAACAATTCGACTTATCATTGACCGTTCGGAAAAGAAACCAGCTTCCAGTGTAGGCAGATAAGCGACAGCTGATTCTGTCAGCATGTCGTGTACCTACACAGGGTTTTGCGGCCTTGTGAATTGCCAGAAAGTTACCACTAATAATAAATCAGAATCAGGTTTAATATCACTGATCTACCGTGCAATGTATTGTTCTGAGGCAACAGTATAGTGCAATACATAAAAATATTAAAGAATTACAATAAAATGCATAATTAAAATTGGATTAATTAAGTACTGCAAAAATAGTGCAGTAGTGTTCATGGGTTGGTTCATTGTTCGTTCAGAAATCTCATGGTGGAGGGGAAGAAGCTTTTCCTAAGTCATTGAGTGTGTTACTGATGATAATAAACTGAAGATAGGCCTCGTGCAAAGAGATGAAAATGTATTTTTATGCTTATGCAAAATATGATCGTTATGTTTTAAACCACTGCTGCTGCAGAACAAGTGATAATAAACATGATTCTGATTGGTTCTAAATTAACCTAAAAAATAGGAGCAGGAGTAGGCCATGCAGCCTGTCAAGCCTGCTCCGCCATTCAATAAGATCATGGCTGATCTGGCCGTGGACTCATCTCCACCTACCTGCCTTTCCCCCCATAACCCTTAGTTCTCCTAAGGTGCAAAAATCTATCCAACCTTGTCTTAAATATATCTACTGAGGTAGCCTCCACTGCTTCATTGGGCAGAGAATTCCACAGATTCACCACCTCTGGGAAAAGCAGTTCCTTTTCAATTCCATTTAGATTCAAAATCATACTTTACTTTTTTAAAATGTCTGTCACAAGCAGCAGCAGGTGTTGGCCGTCGCATAGCAGTGAGCCCGACGCTGTTACAGCTCAGGGCATTGGAGATCGGATTTCAATCCCTATAAGGAGTATCTACGTTCTCCCCATGACTTCATGGATTTCCTCCGGGTGCTCTGGTTTCCTCACAGTCCAAAATCGTACCGGTTAGTAGGTTAATTGGTCATTGTAAATTGTCCTGTTATTGGGCTAGGGTCAAGGGGCCTTTTCCATGCTGAATGTCCAAAATAATCCTTCATCCAGCTGCACACATCAAAGTTGCTGGTGAACGCAGCAGGCCAGGCAGCATCTCCAGGAAGAGGTACAGTCGACGTTTCTGGCCGAGACCCTTCGTCAGGACTAACTGAAGGAAGAGCTAGTAAGAGATTTGAAAGTGGGAGGGGGAGGGGGCGATCTGAAATGATAGGAGAAGACAGGAGGGGGAGGGATGGAGCCAAGAGCTGGACAGGTGATTGGCAAAAGGGATATGAGAGGATCATGGGACAGGAGGCCTAGGGAGAAAGACAAGGGGGGGAGAAACTCAGAGGATGGGCAAGGGGTATAGTCAGAGGGACAGAGGGAGAAAAAGGAGAGTGAGAGTAAGAATGTGTGTATAAAAATAAATAACAGATGGGGTACGAGGGGGAGGTGGGGCATTAGCGGAAGTTAGAGAAGTCGATGTTCATGCCATCAGGTTGGAGGCTACCCAGAGGGAATATAAGGTGTTGTTCCTCCAACCTGAGTGTGGCTTCATCTTTACAGTAGAGGAGGCCGTGGATAGACATATCAGAATGGGAATGGGATGTGGAATTAAAATGTGTGGCCACTGGGAGAGCCTGCTTTCTCTGGCGGACAGAGCGTAGGTGTTCAGCAAAGTGGTCTCCCAGCTGCACAGCTTGCACTAGTAGTGAAAAACCGATTGAAAATCTGCTTTATTTGTCACATGTACACCAAAACATATAGATGGAAAAGAAGGGGGAAGAAGCCAGATTAAGAAGGTAGTAGGGGGAGGGAGGGGAAAGAGTACAAGCTGAAGGTGGGTGGGTGGGAGAAGGGTTATCAAATACGAAGCTGGGAGGGGATAGGAAGAAGAGATAAAAGGCTGATGGTAGAGGAAGGGAAATCCCAATGTTTCCTCTACCATCACTGCTGCCCTCACCCACTTCTCCTCCATTTCCCAGACATCCACCCTCATCTGATCTTCCTTCAGCCATAACAGGGATAGCATTCCCCATGTCCTTACCTACCACCCCACGAGCCTTCATATCCACAAAACCATAAGACCTAGCAGCAGAATTAGGCCATTCAGCCCATCGAGTCCGCTCCGCCATTTCAGCATGGCTGATCCCAGATCCCATTCAACCCCATACACCTGCCCTCTCACCATGTCCCTTGATATCCAACTAATCAGGAATCTATCAACTTTTGCTTTAAATATACCCGCGGACTTGGCCTCCACCGCCATCTGTGGCACAGCATTCCACAGATTCACCACTCTTTGGCTAAAAAAATTCTTCCTTACTTCTGCTCTTAAAGGTTGCCCCTCAATTTTGAGGCTGTGCCCTCTAGTTCTAGATACCCCCACCAGAGGAAACATCCTTTCCACATCCACCTTATCTAGTCCGTTCAACATTTGGTAGGTCTCAATGTGATCTCCACGCATTCTTCTAAATTCCAGTGAGTACAGGCCCAAAGCTGCCAAACACACCTCGTATGTTAGCCCCTTCATTCCTGAAATCATCCTTGTGAGCTTCCTCCAGACTCTCTCCAATGACAATATATCCTCTCTGAGATAAGAGGCCCAAAACTGTTGACAATAGTCCAAGTGTGGCCTGACTAGTCTCTTATAAAGCTTCAACAACGTTTTCTTGTTTTTATATTCTATTCCCCTTGAAATAAATGCCAAATGGTACTTATGCACAAGAAATCCACTCACCAATAAGATGCTGGAGGAACTCAGCAAGTACATCATTCTTTGTAAATTCTGTGATCTACATAGAAACATAGAAATCTACAGCACGTTACAGGCCCTTCGGCCCACAATGTTGTGCCGACCATGTAACCTACTCTAGAAACTGTCTACAATTTCCCTACCACATAGCCCTCTATTTTTCTAAGCTCCATGTACCTATTTAAGAGTTTCTTAAAAGACCCTATCATATCCGCCACTACCACTGTCACTGGCAGCGCATTCCACGCACCCACCACTCTGTGTGAAAAACATACCCCTGACATCTCCCTTGTACCTACTTCCAAGCACCCTAAAACTATGCCCCCTCATGCTAGCCATTTCAGCCCTGGGAAAAAGCCTCTGACTATCCTACGACCAATGCCTCTCATCATCTTCTACACCTCCATCAGACCACTTCTCATCCTCTGTCGCACCAAGGAGAAAAAGCCGAGTTCACTCAACCTGTCTTCATAAGGCATGCTCCCCAATCCAGGCAACATCCTTGTAAATACAATAGGGTCCTACCACTGAGCACATAGTTCCCTCCCCTCTTTCTCAGCTTTCCATAGGGATCACTTTCTGCGAGACTCCCTTATCCATTCAACTATCTCCACTGATCTTCCTCTTGACACTTACCCCTGCAAGCAGTAGAAGTGCCACACCTGCCCCTACACCTCCTCCCTCGCCACCATTCAGGGACCCAAACAGTCCTTCCAGGTGAGGCAACACTCCGAGTCTGTTGGGGTCATCGATTGTATCCAGTGCTCCCAGCGCAGCCTCCAATTCCTCAGTGACACCCAAAAGAGATTTGGAGACCACTTCATCGAGCTCTTTCTGCCATAAAAGGTGGAATTTCCTGGTGGCCACCTATTTTAATTCTACTTTCTATTCACATTCTGACATGGCGGTCCATAACCTCCTCTATTGCCACACTGAGGCCAGTCCCAGTTTGAAGGAGCGACACCTCATATTCAATCTGGTCTGTCTCCAATCTGATGGCACGAACATTGATTTCTCCTGCTGTTGTTGTTCATCTCCATGTCTTGTGGCATACCGGGAAGCAGCTTTGCCGTTTCCTTAGCAACGCCGGTTTTTACAAGACTGAGTTGCTAGCTCGATGCTCAACCCAGCGCAGGTGGAAAGCATGCGAGGAGCCAGCCAGATTCAAACCTGGAACCACACCACTGGCCGGCTAATTGATTTCTCTAACTTCTGGTAATTTCTTCCCCCCCCAACCCCTACCTTCTCTCTTTTTCCATTCCACATGCTGGTTCCCCTCTCACACCTTTGGTTCTCCTCACTTGCCCAGCACATCTCGCCCAGGTGTCCTTCCTCCTTCCTTTTCTGCTATGGCCTATTCTCCTCTCCTATCAGATTCCTTCTTCTTCAGCTCTTTATATTTCCCACCTATTACCTCCCAGCTTCTCACTTCACCCCCTCGCTCCTCCACCCTCCCACCTACCCCCTCACCTGGTCTCACCTGCCACCTGCCAGCTTCTACTCCTTCCCCTGCCCCCACTTTCTTATTGTGGCTTCTTCCCCCTCCCTTCCCACAGCCCGTAATGTCAACTGCTTAGTCCTCTCCATAGATGCTGCCTGACCTGCTGAGTTCCTCCAGCATTTTAATGATGAGTAGGTTACTTGTGCATAAGCACCATTTGATAGAAGTGCTACGTTTGCACGGCGTGGGATAGTCATAATCACAAACAAAAGAAAATTGCAGATGCTGGAAATCCGAGCAACACACACAAAATGCTGGAAGAACTCAGCAGGCCAGGTAGCATCTGGACCCTCATAATCATTCTAGACCCTCTTGCCATCAGATTAAGGACTTCTTCCATTGACACCTCATGTTAGCGAGTGTGCAATAAAAATCACCTTGTTTTAAAAATCATGAAAGAACACTTCTGGCATTTAAACTCGAAACTGGAGCAGAAGTGGGCCATCTGTAACCTGAGAAAAAATGCTTTCTGTGAGAATTCTTAAGTGTGATTGTCCTTTCAGCCAGATGGGTGACATCACCATTTTAAGTCATAACAAGTTGCCGCCTAATTGAAATACAGTAAAAGGGGAAATGTATAAGACAGATATTACTATCTTTGTGGGAAGCTTTCCTGTTATGGGTGCTATTCATTGCTACTGACCACATGAGCTGAGACTTTATAATTTACACTAACAATTGCACATATCACTCCCAGCAGCAGCTACTGGTATTGGTGCTATCAAAGAAAAGGAGATGGCTCCTTCAGCCTGGCCTCCATTCAATAAGGACTTCTTAAACACAAGATGTACTTATCTGCAGGTGCTGGAAGTCTAGAGCAGCACCCACAAATCTGTTGGAGGAACTCAGCAAGCCAGGCAGCATCTATGGATAGACATGAAGAGTCAACAGTGCTTCCGGTAACTTCTCCCCTTCTCTCCTTTTCCATTCCCCATTCTGGCTCACCTCTTACCCTTCCTGTTCTCCTCACCTGCCTCTCACCTCCTCCTCCTCCTCTTTCACCCATAGTTCATTCTCCTTTCCTATCAAATTCCTTCTTCTCAGCCCTTTACCTTTTCCACCCATCTCCCCCTAGCTTCTCACTTCACTCCCTTCCCCCACCCAACAACCTTCCCCCTCGCTTCGTCTCACCTATCACCTACCAGCTTGTTCTCCTTCCCCTCCACCCACCTCTTATTCTGGCTTCTTCCCCCTTCCTTGCCAGTCCCGATGAAAGGTTTTGGCCTGAAACATCGACTGTTTATTCCTCTCTATAGATATTGCATGACCTGCTGATAAGTACATCTATTTTTTAATATGCTGCCCAATGCCCCTTATCTCTCCGTTCTCTTCTCTTTCTACCCAGAAAGTAGAGATAATCAATGGGAACTCATTTTGCTAATATGGGGAAAGACCCAGTTTTATTGACTGGTTCACCTCCAGTGAATGGACTTTACAACAACACAACAAATACTCCAACACAACATGGTTAAGAGGCCTAACACATCCATGCTTACAATTCTGCGACATATACACTATATTCAGTGGCCACTTTATTAAGTATAGGCAGTCCCCGGGTTACGAACGAGATTCGTTCCTAAGTCTGTCTTTAAGTCGAATTTGTAGGTAAGTCGGAACACATACATACGGTTCTTGTTTAGTGCCAGTTAGTCAAATGGTATATAGTACATATTTTACCTTTCTTTGCAGAGCTTTTTTTTTTCTTGTCATAAATGGCCTGGTAGCAGCTGAGGCCCTTGGTAACTGTACAGTAAGCTTTGGTGAACCTCTCTGTATTGGGATCTTGCTCCTCTAACTTTGCCATCCCTGCTTCAATGAGACGAAAGGCTTCAGCTAACTCTTTTGTCAAAAACTTCTTGGTTCTGGAGTTTTTAGGTCCCAGTCTTCTTCCTCAAATGCTATCGTCACTTTATCCTTTAAAATTGTTCTGATTGTTGACCGACTGTAGCCTAACACTTTTCCAATGAGTAATGGCATTTCACCTCTTTCCGATCGCTTTATTATTTCCACTTTATTTTCAATCGTGATCGTTTTCCTTTTCCTTGATGCATCACCAGCATTTGCATTGGATTTACACTTTGGAGGCATGGTTGCAAGGGTAAATAAGAGGAAATTTTAAGCCAAATACAAAGTTACTGTACGGTGATGTGAGCCAACTTAAAATGGCGGATGGTGTTTTCCTTCCTCGAGCCGATGAACTGCTGAAGCCGTGCAATGTTTTCACGAGCGTCACAAAGTACTGCGTGCGTTCGTTATTACAAACCATTGTATTTAACTCACATTTTTAATATAATAGGCTTATTGCACTCCGTTCATAAGTATGAGTTGTCCGTAAGTCAGACGTTCGTAACCTGGGGACTGCCTGTACACCAGTACACCAGCTCGTTAATCCAAATATCTAATTAGCTAATCATGTACAGAGTAAATTTATTATCAAAGTACATATATGTCACTCACTATATACAAACTGAATATTAATTTTCTTGCATGCATACACAGCAAATCCAAGAAACACAATAAAATCAGTGAAAGACCGCACCCAGCAGGATAGATAAACAACCGATGTGCAAAAGAGAACAAATGGCAAATACAAATAAAAATTACTAATAACAAATAAGCAATAAATATCGAGAACATGAGATGAAGAGACCTTGAAAGTGAGTCCATCAGTTGTGGGAACAATTCATTGATGGGACAAGAGAAGTTGAGTGAAGTTATCCCCTCTGGTTCAAGAGCCTGATGGCTGAGGGGTAATAACTGTTCCTGAACCTGGTAGTGTGGGTCCTGAGGCTCATGAACCTTCTTCCTGATGACAGCAGCAAGAAGAGAGCATGAACTGGTTGATGGGGTTGTCGTTGATGGATGCTGTTTTCCTGTGACAGTACTGGTGTAGATGTGCTCAGTGGTGGGAAGAGCTTCACCCGTGATGGTCTGGGCCATATTCACTACTTTTTGTAGGATTTCCCATTCAAGGACATTAGTGTTTCCATATCAGTGGTGGAACCAGTCAATATACTCTCCACCACACATCTATGAGGTTTGTCAAAGCTCTAGATGTCAAGTCAAATATTTGCAAACTTCTAAGGAAGTAGAGTCACTGCAGTGCTTTCTTCATAATGCTATTTATGTGCTGGGCCCAAGGCAGATCCTCTGAAATGAGAACACTGAGGAATTTAAAGTTGTTGATCCTCTCCTCCTCTGATCCCCTGATGAGGACTGGCTCATGGACCTTCAGTTTCCTCCTCCTGAAGTCAACACTCAGCTCCCTGATCTTGCTGACATTGAGTTTAGTTGTGGCACCACTCAGCCAGATTTTCAATCTCATTCCTACATGCTGATTCATCACCACCTTCGATTTGGGTGTTGTCAGCAAACTTAAATATGGCATTGGAACTGTGCTTAGCCACACAGTCATACATGTAAAGTGAGTAGAGCAGGGGACTAAGCACACAGCCTTGTTGTGCACCCATGTTTATGGAGATTGCGGAGGAGATGTTTTTGCCAATCCCAACATACTGGGGTCTGCAAGTAGGAAATCGAAGATCCAATTGCACAAGGAGATATCAAGGCCAAGGTCTTGAAGCTTATTGATTAGTTTTAAGGGGACGATAATATTGAACGCCAAACTGTAATCGATGAAGAACATCCTGGTGTGTGCTTCTTCACTATCCAGATGCTTCAGGGTTGACTGAAGAGCCAATGAAGTAGCATCTGCTGTGGACCTGTTGGGTCAGCAAGCAAATAGGAGTAGATCTAAGTAATTTCTCAACCAGGGATTGATACGTTTCATCACCAACCTCTCAAAGCACTTCATCACTGCGGATGCAAGTGCTACTGGATGATAGTCGATGAGGCAGGTTACCACGTTTTTCTTAGACACTGGTATAATTAAAGTGGCTACCTCAGACGGTTAAAGATATTGGTGAACACTCCAGCCAGTTGATCAGCATAGGACTTTAGTACTCAGTCAGGTACCCCATCTGGGCCAGATGCTTTCCATAGTTTCACTCTCCTGAAGGACACTCTCACATTGGCCTCAGAGCCTGCAGTCAGAGGGTCATCAGAGGCTGTGGGAGTTCATGATGATACCTCCATGTTTTGACGTTCAAAGTGAGCACAGAAGCATCAAATTCATTTGGTAGTGAAGCTCTGTTGTCACCCATGCCACTTGCTTTTATTTCGTAAGGGGTAATAGCATTCAAATCTGGCCACAGCTGTCAAGCATCATTCAGTGATTCAAGTTTGGTCCAGATTTGCCACTTTGCACATGAGATGGCTTTCTGGAGATTGTATCTGGACCTCTTGTATCTTACTTGGTCAGCAGCCCTGAATGCCACTTATCTGGCCCTCAGCAATTTGCGGATCTCATGGTTGATCCAGGGCTTCTGTTGGGGAAGACTGAATGACTTTGTGGGCACACACTCAACTACAACTGTGTTTTATTCATTCTGATCCTTTGATCAGTCCTCGAACACCAACTGGAAGCAATCCCGTAGCTGCTTCTCCACTTCCCACAACCACCTCTTCGTTGTCCTTATCTCTAGGGCCTTGCTTTGTAGCCTGTGCCTGTATGCAAATAGGAGGAGGACAGACAAGTCATCAGATTTCCTGAAGTGCAGTCTAGCCATTCCTAATCTTAGAGTAGCAGTCGTTGAGCGTGTTTTTTTGCTGTGTGGCATCACAGCAACTCAATGCATAAAAGCACGCAGGCATGGTCAAGAGGTTCCGTTGTTGTTCAGACCAAACTTCAGAATGGGGAAGAAATGTGATGAAAGTGACTTTGTCTGTGGAATAATTGTTGGTGCCAGATGGGGTGGTTTGAGTATCTCAGAAACAGCTGATCTGCGATTTTCACACATAATAGTCTCTAGAGTTTACAGAGAATGGTGCATGAAACTAAAAGCATTCAGCGAACAGCTTTTCTGTGGGTCAAAATGCCTTGTTAATGAGAGAGGTCAGAGGAGAATGGCCAGACTGGTTCAAGCTGACAGGAAGGTGACAGTAACTCAAATAACCATGGCTTACAACATTGGTGTGCAGAACGCATTGATCCTTGAAGTGGGTGGGCTACAGCAGCAGAAGATCACGAACGTACATTCAGAGGCCACTTTATTAGGTCTCCTATACTATCTTATTTCTTCTATTGTGAAAATCCAGGTGGAAATATTGCAGAAACTCAAGACTATGAAGTAATTACATGCATTCTGCCATTTCAAATCTGATGACTATTCCTCCCCTCTATAATTTCTGCACTAGGATACACAGTATATTAACTCTTGAGGTCATGGTATGCAATTTTGTTCTCTGTGATCCACCTACTCCATATCTTGGCACTAAGATTGGGCCACGTTCAGTAAATTGACTTACTGGGGTGGATATAACAATCTAAATCATTATAATCAGGACAACCCACATTATACAGTGCTTAGTAACTTGCTGATGGCCAGTTAATATTTGCATTAGTTTGGTTCACATCCAAAAGCTTAGTCATAGTGGTAGGTTTGAAAAGAGCAGCGTGTTCTATTCAGTGACACACATAAAATGCTTGAGGAATTCAGCAAGTCAAGCAACATCAGTAGAAGGAAATAAGTAATCAATATCTTGGGCCAGATGAAGGGACTCAGTCCTCCAGCATTTTGTGTGCGTGTGTTGCTCAGGATTTCCAGCAGAGTCTCTTGTGTTGGCTGGTGTACTGTGGTGTGCACAATATTTTTCTTTAAACCAGGATTTAGTCTTCTGCTCTTTTGCTGATTAGCAGTGATGAAAGAATAGAACCATTGTGGACACCATGGACAGATTTGTGTCGCGTCTATAGTTAACTTACATGATGGATTTTCTGAATTTGCACCAACAATTAGAAAGAAACAACATTGATCCAACGCTCCCTGTCTAATTGATGCAGTTTGCGAAAATCTAAGGTAAACTGTGATGCCAAAATTATTTTTGAAACTTATACTTTTGTTGAAGAACTGTATGGTGGAAAATACAATGATATTGGGGTATGAATTCAAGCATTGATCACAGCCAGGATCCAAATTTAAGTGAAATTGTACTTCAGGCCACTTTGGGAAAATACAGGCAAGGTGAGCATTAAGATCAGACATTATTTTCAATATTCAAAAGTTAAAAGTAAATTTAACTCAGGGCTCCACCACCAACTTACAACAACAGATTCAGGGGAAGATGAGCAACACAGATAAATTAGAAAATCTTACTATTGTATAAAATAGGAATGCTTTGTCTGTGTATGCATTACTATTCAGTTGGTTGGTGGAGGGGAGAGGGATGGGGGGAGAGAGGGGTGGAGGGGGGGATGGTGATGAAGGTTGGGGGGTGGTTGGGATAAACAGTCAAGATGCAATTGGCAACTGGTTGTATTGAATGTAATTTGTTGGTGTTGCAATAAAAAAAGTTTAAAAGTAAATTTATTATCAAAATACATATATGTCAGCATATACAACCCTGAGATTAATTTTCTTGTGGGCATACTCAGTAAATCCATAATAGGTAATAACCATAATAGAATCAATGAAAGACTGCACAAACTTGGGGGTTAAACCAGTGTGCAAAAGGCAGCAAACTGTGCAAATACGAAGGATGTCATGCCAAATCTTCGCCAACTCCTACAGAAGTAGAGGCACTGCTGTGCTTTCTTCGTAATTGCTCTTACATGCTGGGCCCAGGCCAGGTCCTCCAAAATGCTAACACCGAGGAATTTAGAGTCGCTGACCGTCTCCGTCTTTGATTCTCTGAGGAGAACTGGCTCATGGACTTTTGGTTTATCTCCTCCTGAAGTCAATAAACAGAATAGGAATCAGAATCAGGTATATTATCTGGCTCCTTGGTCCTGCTGACATTGAGGAAGGAGTTGTTGTTGTGGCACCACTCAGCCAGATTCTCGGTCTCGGATTGGTGCAGAAAGACGGCTTGCCTGCCGGTTTACACTTACTTCATTGATTGGTCCAATCTATTGCAATTTCCACTCCTGTGAATTAAAGTAACCCGTAATTGAACGTGGCCCACTGTTAATGCCAGGAAAATGGAGTAAGTGGGTCACAGAAAACAAACTGTGCAGTGTTTGCCCTTGAGAGTAAGTGTCCATGTTTTTAGAACTGGAAGTGTACTCTCCAGTACCATCCTCTTCCACCAGCTCCAACGCTGAAGTTTTGGTTGGATCACTCTTTCCCTGCAACCTCGCCCTTGACCTTACTATCACGGGTAACCCTATCAGGAGCTAAATGTTAGATGGTATCGCTTGGGAACTCACAGATCTCCCTTCAATGGCAAGGTGAAAAATCCTCAGAGAGGTCTTTACAGTACAGATCAAGCCTGTAGATCCTTTCCAGTTCCTCACTCTCGCTTGTTCTAGATGTAGTATCATCAGAAAGTGTACAAACATTGGGGAAGCTGGAAAGCAAAACAGCTGGTGTTTTTGATTTTCCAATGACCAGGAGTGAAATTAAACCATGAAATTTATTGTAAGATTCCCCAAACTTGTTTTGGTTGATGTATTGTGCCATCCTATTACCTGAGTGCAGTGAGACACTTTTGAAGCATGACCTTTGCCCAGATGTTACCGGGACTTTGATTGTGACTTTTGAACAAGCTGTATTTGAACAGATATTTACCAATGATCTAAGTGGTTTCAAAACATTCCACTCTTCTGTATTTCAAAGTTCACCAGGTGAAGCACTGTTGTTGGGTAAGTGTGAAATTAAAGTTATAAGCTGTGGTTTCATTTTTAGGGTTAAAATCAAGATTGTTGGTCTAGTGTTGTTGTTGCCGCTGCCTCGAGCTTCTGGAGTGGTGAGGGGTAAAAATTAGTGGAAGATTTACGATGATGGAGGAAGCTGAAAATGTATTTCACACTGTGTTTTTGCCGTGTTTCACTACACCCATGCCTCCGTCTGCTTTCTTTCCTGTCCTGATGAATGGTCTGAACCTGAAATGTAAATTGATGTATAGGAGAATGAGGAGAGATTTGACCGAGGCATACAAAATTAAGAGGGGTATAGATGGGGTTGATGCAAGCAGGCTGTTTTTCCATTGAGGTTGGGTGAGACAAGAACCAGAGGCCGTAAGTTAAGGATGAATGGTGAAGGGTTAAGGGGAATCTGAAGGGGAGTTTCTTCACTCAGAGGGTGGAGTGAATGTGGAATGCGTATGCCAGACAGGCTGTGGAGTTGATTTCAACATCTAAGAAAAGTTTTGATAGGTACATGGATGGCGGGGGGTGGGTACGGAGGGCTATGGTCCAGGTGTGGGTCGATGGGACTAGGCAGAATAATAGTTTGGCATGGACTAGATAGGCTGTAAAACCTGTTTCTGTGCTGCAGTGTTCTATGATTCTATGGTGCCTGATCTGCTGAGTTTCTCCTGCATTTTGTGCGTTAAACCTCATCTAAATCGCCTTCTAGGATTCCCGCCAATTTAGATTGCCAAGTGGAAAGTCGGCGCAATGGAGACCATGATGCATGGAAAGCAGGCAATGATTTGGGGCGGGTGGTCAGGGAGAGATCATGGGAAAGTTAGAGGAGGAGGCAGGGAGAAAGCAGGTTGGGGATCCCGGGAGAAGGGGATCAAAGGTTGTGGGTGACAGGGAAGGCAGATCCTTTGCAGGAAGAAGGTTGGAAGCCCTGGGCAAGAGGGAGATGAGTCACAGGGGAAGGCTGCGGGCCTTGGAGAAGGGAGATTATGGATCAGGAGAAGGTTGGAGGTCAGGAGGGAGAGCGCATGGGTCACCGAGAGCAGAGGTTATGAGACCAGGGGACGCTCAGCGGAAGGATCGGGGTTTAAGCAGTGTGGTGTGGGGGGAGTGATTATTACAGATCAATGTGAGATTTAGGTTGATCAGTGAGAGAGTGTGATCAGTGAGGCTGGCTTTTGTATGGACGGATATTGGGACAGGATGAACTCATGTGTTGGCGGGGGGAATAATCTGATTTTTAGATTATACTTGCCTATCATTACATGTGTAATTTTCTACCATTGTTTCATGTTGAAGGCCTGAATTGTATATCTGATTACCTGATATGGTGATTAGATTAGCAGAAGAAAAGTTGAGCAGCTTTAATTTCCTGGATGTAATGATTGACTATTTATAGAATAAATTATTGATTTCTTGTAAGATACCTGCAGAGTATTGCTAACCCTACATCATTAATTCTGTCTCTATGTGGTTGTTGCCTGAGCTACTAAGCATTTTAATATTTTTCTGGAAAATGATAAAATAGGGTCTTTTAAGAGACTCCTAGATAGGAACATGGAGCTTAAAAAAATAGAGGGCTATGCGGTAGGGAAATTCTTGGCAGTTTCTAGAGTAGGTTACATGGTCAGCACAACATTGTGAGCCGATGGGCCTGTAATGTGCTGTAGATTTCTATGTTTCTATGTGCGCTTCATTCTTAGAGCGAGGTTATGAATACGTACAACAATATAACAGCATAATTTTCAAGCATGCTCAAAGTCAAAGGTTCTGAAACTCTGGTGCACATTCTCGTGCCAAACAAAAGCTAAAGCAACACACCCAAAATACAGGAGGAACTCAGCAGGTCAGGCAGCATCTATGAAAATGAATAAACAGTCAATGTTTCGGGCCAAGACCCTGCTTCAGGATTGAAATGAAAAGGGGAAGGTACCAGAATTAAAAGCTGGGGGGAAGGGGAAGGAGGGTAGCTGGAAGGTGATAGGTGAAACCAGGTGGGTGGGATAGGTAAAGGGCTGGAAAGGATAGTGGACCACAAGAGAAAGGGAAGGAGGAGAGGATCCGGGGGAGGTGATAGGCAAGTGAGAAGAAGTAAAAGGCCAGAGTGGGGAATAGAAGAGGTGGAGAGGGGAAGGGGAAAAATTAACTGAAAGAATAAATCAATATTCACGCCTTCAGGTTGGAGGCCACCCAGACATTTCTGGTGACGGAGAAGAGTGGGTAATATCCAGCAGACGCTGATCCATGACAGATTTGTGGATGCCACATCTTGTGGGGGAAGAACGATGGGGTTGGAGTGAGGATTGTAGCAGATGGTCAAACAAAAAATCCCAGGAGATGGTTTTACAGTATTTTTTTTAATATATTCTTATTGTAACTTAGAGTCATTTTTATTTACTGCTGCCGCAAACAAAAAACAAACCATGGTATATGTCTGTGATAACAAACCTGATTCTGATTCTGAACGTAGGTGATCGGGAATGGTTGTTTATTATTTATTTACTTACTTACTTATTGAGATACAGTGTGGAATCGGCATTTTTGGCCCTTCGAGCTGCATCCACCAGCAATCCCCCAGTTTAATGCTAGCCTAATCATGGGACAATTTACAAAGGAAACCCACATAGTCAAGGGGAGAACATACAAAGTCCTTACAGGCAGAGGCAGGAATTGAACCGGGGTTGTCTATACTGCAAAGTGTTGTGCTTAACCACTACACTACCTTGCCACCCTAATGGTGGACTGTTGGACTGATTAATTCACATCTCAGGGATTAAAATATAAAACTTAAATTGATGTGCATATTTAGGCAGGTAGTAAGTCTGGAAATTTGTATACAATAATGCCAAGTTTGGGAACCTCTGCTCTAAGCAACGTACTGAATACGAATCATACAAATGTCTGGTGATATCTTTGACCGCTTTGCATTAATACTGTATGTAATCTATTATCATTCTTCATTAAATATGGCTTGAGATTAAACAGGCAGTCATTTACTGCTCAGTGCATCTCTGACGTTGACGCTTTCATTTCCGATGCTGATACCAGGCTGTGGAAGTTTCAAGGAGGATATTGAATAACAGGCAGAATGAGCTCGTGGAGGGCAATGAATAAAGAAGTCAGTACATTTATTCTCACATCTTTAATCTCAGGGAAGAAAAAAAAATCTATTTACTCATGTGCATTTCACTGCTTCTGTCATCACTAACAATGAAGCATTTCTTGTCAATGAATTGTTACACTGAATGGTCCTTCTAGGACCTTTGATTTATTTATTTATTGAGAAATAGCATGGAGTAGAGTCTTCTGGCCCTTTCAGCTGTGCCACACGGCAAACCACTAATTTAACTCTAGCCTAATCGTGGAACAATTTACAATAACCAATTAACCTTCCAACTGGCACGTCTTTGGACTGTGGGAGGAAACCAGAGCACCCGGAGGAAACCCATGTGGTCACAGGGTGAGTGTACAAACTCCTTATAGACAGCGGCGGGAATTGAACCTGGGTCACCTGTATTGTGAAGCGTTGTGTTGACCACTACACCACGGTGCCACCCCAAATGGCAATGCCCCCACAACCTTAAATGGTGACAACACCCAATATGGTTAGAAACTGCAATGTAAGCATTGTAGTGAAGGGAAGTGCTGAAGACATGTAGGTAGCACTGCTTTCGAGTTGTATGGAGGCATCACTTTACCAGGAACATTATCTCAAGTTTCTGTGATTTCACCATGCTGAGCTGTGTCTAATTGAGGGCAGAATTCTGCGGATTTTGAGCGCAGTTCTGTACGTATCCTATGTCAGGATGTTTTGGAACTCCTTGTCCCTTATCCCACACAAGGGGTGGTCAGGTTGAGTAAACAAAAGTTAAATATAAAATGGGAAACTTGAGATCCATCTGCTCTCTGAGTAGTATTTACGTGACGAAAATAGCAACAAGTATCAGTGAACCAAAAGCACTCAGCATTTTGAAAATGTAACAAGTTTTAAAAGGCAGATGTGTCAGGACCACCACTATTTCAATGCTCCCTCCAGTGGTCACAAAAACAACATAACTAGCGATCTAACTTATTTTATTGTGGTACTTCTTGGACAGGGTTGACTTCAAATATAAAACAAATCAGTACGTGACTATTCTATGCTCTGAGGCATCCTCCAGCTGTTTGATTCCACTCTGATTTGGGGGTTTCGAGATGGCTAAAGAGACTAACATGGGAGCTTCAGATTCTCCCTGATAGAGCAGGAAACTGGGTTGCTGGTGGTCCACCGCTGAGACATAATTTCGACGTGTTCCTGATGTTCTCAACAGCATCAAAAATGCTGTCCCTCCAGGTGAAGCAACATTCCTCCTGCAAGCCTGTCGGGGTCATCTGTGCCTCAAGGATCTGTACTGGGTCCAATGTTGTTTGTAATATAAATGATCTGGATGATGGGGTAGTAAATTGGATTAGTAAGAATGCACATGATACTAAGATAGGTGGTGTTGTGGATGATGAGGCAGGTTTTCAAAACTTGCAGAGAGATTTAGGCCAGTTAGAAAAGTGGGCTGAAAGATGGCAGATGGAGTTTAATGCTGCAAAATGTGAGGTGCTACATTTTGGTAGAACTAATCAAAATAGGACATATGTGGTAAATGGTAGGGCATTAAAGAATGCTTTAGAACAGAGGGATCTAGGAATAATGGTTCCCTGAAGATGGAATCTCATGTAGATAGGGTGGTAAAGAAAGCTTTTGGTTTGCTGGCCTTTATTAATCAGAGCATTGAGTATAGGAGTTGGGATGTAATGTTGAATTTGTATAAGGCATTGGTAAGGCCAAATCTGGAGTATTGTGTACAGTTCTGGTCACCGAATTATAGGAAAGATGTCAATAAAATTGAGAGAGTATAGAGGAGGTTTACTAAAATGTTGCCTGGGTTTCATCTCCTAAGTTACAGAGAAAGGTTGAACAAGTTAGGTCTTTATTCTTTGGAGCGTAGAAGGTTGAGGGGAGACTTGATAGAGGTGTTTAAAATTATGAGGGGGATTGATAGAGTTGACGTGGTTAGACTTTTTCCATTGAGAGTGGGGAAGATTCAAACAAGAGGGCATGGGTTGAGAATTAGAGGACAAAAGTTTAGGGGGAACATGAGGGGGAACTTCTTTACTCAGAGAGTGGTAGCTGTGTGGAATGAGCTTCCAGCAGAAGTGGTTGAGGCAGGTTCTATGTTGTTGTTTAAAGTTAAATTGGATGGATATATGGACAGGAAAGGAATGGAGGGTTATGGGCTAAGTGCAGGTCGGTGGGAATAGGATAGGTTAAGAGTTCGGCACGGACTAGAAGGGCTGAGATGGCCTGTTTCTGTGCTGTAATTGTTATATGGTTATATGGTTACATCTTCTGTATCCGATTCTCCTGGTGTGGCCTCCTCTACGTCGGTGAGACCCAACGTAAAATGGGGGATCACTTTGTTGAGCACCGTCGCTCCACCCGTAACAAGCAGGATTTCCCAGTGGCCAAATATTTTAATTTCACTTCCCATTCCCATTCTGACAAGTCGGTCCATGGCCTCCTCTACTGCCTCGATGAGGCCACTCTTAAATTGGAGAAGCAACACCTCATATTCCGTCTGGGTAACCCCCAACCTGACAGCATGAACATTGATTTCTCTAACTTCTGGTGTCTTCTTTCCCCCTCTCTTTTTCCATTCTCCATTCTGGCTTCTCTCTTCCTCTTCTCTTCTACTCACCTCCCTTGGGTGTCCCTCCTCCTCCCCTTTCTCCCATGGTCCACTCTCCTCTCCTATCAAATTCATTTTTCTTCAGCCCTTTACCTTTTCCACATCACCTCCCAGCTCCTCACTTCAACTCTTTTCCCCCAACCACCTACCTTCCCCCTCACTTGGCTTCACCCATAACCTTCTAGCTTGTACTCTTTCCTCTCCCCCCCAGCTTCGTATTCTGGCTTCTTCCCCATTCCTTTCCGGTCCTGATGAAGAAACTTGGCCCGAAACATTGAATTTTTATTCCTTTTCGTAGATCATGGGTTCCTAACCTGGAGTCCATGGCATAAAAAGGTTTAGGAACCCCCACGGAGATGTTGTCTGACCTGCTGAGTTCCCCCAGCATTTTGTATGTGTTGCTCCTTCTTCAGTTTGTCTAGGCATAGCCCAGAGATTCCTGTGAATTTTTGAGAAGTTCCCCTTCCTCAAGTAAATTTTGAGCATATCCTGGAATCTTTTTCTCTGTTCACCTGATAGCTTCTTTCCATAACTGAGCTTGGAAGAAAGTTTTGGAAGTCTGGTGTCAATACATGATCCTCCCTCAGTACTGGGGACTTCGGCGTGGTGGAGGATTCTGCTGTGGGTTCACTTACTCCTCCAGTGAACTTGGAAGATTTTACAGAAATAGCATTGGTGGTATTTTTTCCAGTGCTTGAGGGCCTGGCACAATAGCTGGTGCCAGTGACCCAGGTTCAATTCCCGTTGCTGTCTGGAAGGAGTTTTTACATTTTCCCCACGACTGCGTGGGTTTCCTCTGCATTTTCCAGTTTCCTTCCACGTTCCAAAAACGTACGAGTTACTAGATTAATTGGCCATGTGGGTGCACATAGGCGAGCAGGGCCTGTTACCATGCTGTAGCTGAATAAAAATACAGTTCTTGCTGTACATAATCTAGAAGCACATAGGAGTACAGAGATCACTGCTGTCCCGTAGACCACAGGTTTTGTGCCAGGTGCTTGATTTTCTAATATTACTTTCCTCAATCAACTAAAGGATGTACTGGTACATTTAAGGCAATGATGAGGTTGTGGTTAGTTTTGGCAACCTGCTCTGCAGCAGATCTACCCCCATGGCATGGGAACAGGAACATGGTGATCAGTGCTCGGCCCCTGATAGCTTAGCAACGATCCTAGAAATAATCCATCACCAATTAACTTAGGTTCATTTCCTTTGAATGAAATGTTATAAGGATGTCTTTATGCTCGAATGGAAACTTAATGCTTTCTAAATTTGTGATCTACCAGCATCCATCCATATTTCATGAGGACTAAAATGAAATTATGGACTCCACGTAAAAACCTTTACATCTGTTTAAAAGCGCCAGGATAGAGCCACGTTGATAAACAAAGTGCATTTGTGGTTCCTACACTTGGATCTCAAATTTCTGCGTTGATTTCTTTTTCTGAATTTTACTTATGAATTATAGTTGGACCTGTGATTTGGTTCATGTGGATGAAATAATCTTGGAATGGAGATCAGGCCTGTGTAGATGATAACAAAATAACTGCACGTTCATTGCGTCCAATAATCCAAATCAGGTGAAAATGGTTTGACTGTCTGATGTGCTTAGTTAACTTGAGAATGTACAATAACTGTATTTGTTGACATTTTTTTGATTTAGGAGCTAGAAGCACAGTACTCTCCCAGTTGCTGGTCACATCGCATGGACAGGTCTACAGTAGTAGAATCCCACATCAGGGAACTTACTGAAGGTTAGCTGTGCGATGGGTATATACAGCAAACAATTACGTCTTTGTAACATAAATGTTTTATTACATTGGACGAACTCCATTCTACATTAAGTACCGTAACATCTGATCATCTGCTTTTGGTGTACAAGTGCTTAGTGACAAGCCACCAGACAGACTCTGAGGAATAGCAGCAAATGGTAGACAACAGCAAATTAATCTCAAGATAGTACATGGTGACATACAAGCCCTTTGGTAATGAATTTATTCTGACTTGCTATGACTTTAACTTTGAGAAAGAACTTACGTTGTTCAAAGTTCAGAGTAAATTTATTAACAAAGTATATATATGTCACCATACAGAACTCTGAAATTCACTTTCTTGTGGGCATACTCAACAAATCTAAAGAATAGTAAATATGACAGGACCAATGAAGGATGAACTAGAATGCAGAAGACAACAAACTGTGCAAATGCAAATATAAATAAATAGCAAAAATTATCCAGAACATGAGATGAAGAGTCTTTGAAAGTGGGAAAGTGGGAAGTGGTGGTGGGAACATTTCGATGTGGGACAAGTGAATTTGAGTGAGATTATCCCCTTTTGTTCAAGAGCCTGATGGTTGAGGGGTAATCACTGTTTTTGTATTGGTGGTATGAGTGTGATTTATCATTTCTGCTCTTATTTTGCAGAGACTGATGTTAACGTTACAACTTCTCAATTTTTAACAACACAAGATTCTGCAGATGCTGGAAATAGAGCAGCACACACATACAGCAATGCTGTAGTCTCTCCCCTAACACCATCTTCTTATTGTCGTTTCTTCCCCCTTCCTTTCCAGTCCTGATGAAGGGCCTCAGCCTGAAACATCGACTATTTATTATTCTCCATAGATGCTGCCTGACCTGCTGAGTTCCTCCAGCATTTTGTGTGTGTTGCTCTCAATTGTCAACAAACAAGATTTGAACATATTTCAAGCAACACACATCAAAGTTGCTGGTGAACGCAGCAGGCCAGGCAGCATCTCTAGGAAGAGGTACAGTTGACGTTTCAGGCCGAGACCCTTCGTCAGGACTAACTGAAGGAAGAGCTAGTAAGATTTAATTGTTTCTGGGATGTAGGCAATGTTTTTGTTTGTTATAGATGGTCATTTAAGAAACAACTAAAAAATGGGGATGGTCAATATTTGCACATTGGCTGGCACATCCTGTATTTAAATGGGACATTGGCTGTTGTATAAGTTAATAATATGGTATGCCCTTTCTTAGGAATAATTTTGCTGGCCTGGAACCCAACCAATAAGGGAGGAGACCAGGCCAATCTGAATGAGTCCAGGACAGTTTTCACATGTCGTCACTGACTAACTAGACTCTGAAAATTCACACTGGACCCTCAACCGCACTTTATTTACTTGTGCACAAGGAGAACAGCATGGTCCCTGTCACCCACGCTGTTCTGAAGTCTGAACAGAGAAATGCCATTTTTATGCAGAATTGACTGACAATTACCGATACTGACCATTTGGTAAACTGTGTATGTTTGAATTCCTTAATTGCCAGTTCAATCGTCATTCATAATCATCATCATCATTATGTTCCGTGTCGTATAATGGTCTTCCATTTGTCTTTAATCTGAGAAGTTCTAATAAACTCTTCAAAACTCTTGCCTGTCCATTCCTTGATGTAACTCATGAATGTCATGCATGCGCTGTCAACCATGCCTTTTTCTTCCATCAATTTGTCCAGTCACTGCAAGATGTTGAGCTTCTCTTTCCTCAGTCCCTGTCCCAGAAATTACAGCTGCCGTTTCCTGATTGATGATATTAGCTCTCTTCTTATTCTGGCTTTTCACAACACTTCCTCAATAGAGATGTTAAACGTCATTGAAACTTTGAAGTTAGTAAAATTGTCCCTTAGTTGGCGTGTGTTCCTTAAAGTCTTCCAGTACATTCTTACCTTGTCTCCAGACCTCTGCTGTGCAAAGGGGACTTCCTATTGGATCACCAACAGGTGGTAAGGATGGGCTCCCTCACTTCTGCCCCTCTGATCCTCAACACAGGTGCCCCCAGGGTTGTGTCCCGAGTCCCCTTCTCTACTCCCTTTACACCCACGACTGCGCTGCTGATCAAATTCGCAGATGACATGACTTTGATCGGCCTTATTTCGAGCGGTAATGAGACAGCCTACAGAGGAGAGGCTGACACCCCGACACAGTGGTGCCAGGATAACAACCTCTCCCTCAATGTCCAAAAAACAAAAGAGCTGATTATGAATTACAGGAGGAATGGAGACAAGCTCACCCCGATCAACATCAATGGGTCTGCAGTTGAAATGGTGAGTAGTTTCAAGTTCCTTGGTGTACACATCACCGAAGATCTTGCCTGGACTGTACACATCGGCTGTGTGGCAAAAAAAGCACAACAGCACCTCTTCCACCTCAAGCGACCGAAGAAGTTTGGTATGGGCCCCCAAATCCTCAAGACCTTCTACAGGGGCACCATTGAGAGCATCCTGACTGGCTGTATCACCGCCTGGTGGGGAACTGCACCAACCTCAATCGGAAGCAGGTGCAGAAAGATGGTCTGGAAGATCACTGGGGATACCAGTCACCCCGACTATAAACCGTTTCTTTTGCTTCAGTCTGGCAAACACTACCGCAGCATTAACGCCAGGACCGACGGGCTACGGGACAGCTTCTTTCTACAAGCCATTAGACTTTTAAATTCACATGTCTGTACATTGCAATGGAGTCATAAGGCAAAGATTTTTACTCCCTCACATTGTGGGATGGATGTAAAGTTTAAATAAATTCTAAAAAAAAAATTCTATGCCCTTTAAAGACCTTTCTTGCCTGGGCTGTCTGCCCTCTATCTGCAGTGTATCCTTGCCTGGACAATATGCTAACCTTTGCCTTGCCGCAATTTCTACAATATCACCTGATAAACAGAGGTGAGTACATTCAGCTCTTTGCCAGTCTTTGAAATAAATCAAAATTTACCTCAGATTGATCATCCCATTGGAAATTTTCACTGGGAGGAATGCTTCCTGGCCGGGCACTTACAATCCCTACCCCTAACAGACCCTGATTACTGGAAGATCAACTAATAATCAATCACTTACTTTTGAAACGGACCCTCTGGCAGGCAAAATCTGATAGATTCCCTTCCTCAGAACGTAGAATATAGAAGAGTACAGCACAGGGAAAGGAACAGGCCCTTCTAGCCACTGGAACCAATTTAATGAAGGAACTAAGTTTCTCCAACAACATTCATGGATGCTTGTTTGCTAATGTTGGACTACATTATGGCTGCAGTCCCTCAGTATATCTGGACATTTTTAATGAACTACGCAAACTACACACCCACAGGGCTCTCTGTTCTTGTATTATTTTAGAATAGTATCCACTAGATTCTATTGCTTCCTGTCATTCTTCCATCCAAACTGTAACATCTCACATCCTTCAGCGTATAATTTCATCTGCTGCTTATCTGCCCACTTCACCTACCTGTCTACATATCCTTGAAGTCTTTTACTATCCTCCTGAGTGATGTATGACCTGCAAATCTCAGAAACTGTGCCCTGTACATGCAAATCCAAGTCACTAAAGGACACATACTCTATAAACTCTATAGGCAGAGATCATGATGCCCAAGTTTGGGGACTCTGTTGTACACTTCCCTGCAGTTTGAAGAGCAGCCTTTCACGAAATATTGTTCATTATTATTATTTAACTTTGATCAAATTTGAGTAGCATGTCAGCATAGAGGTTAGCACAATACTTGACAGTACCAGCAACCTGGGTTCAATTCCTGCTGCTGTCTGTAAGGTTTGTATGTTCTCCCTGTAACGGCCTTTGCCCCAACTGACTCCCGTTGCCTAGGGTGAATGCCGTCGACCCCGCCAAACAATGCAAATGCTTTGGTGCGGATACGGTGTGAAGCACCCAATGATCAGCCACGACACAAATATCAAACAATACACCAAGTGCGAGTAAAGAATTAAACTTTATAGCAAGTTTTGGTGATGGGTTAGTAGCAACAACTAAAAGAAAAGGCGCCACATAAGTAACTTATCAGTCTTGTGCACATAATATTTTAATACGTTGGAGCTCACGCCTCCGATTCCATCCACAACGTCCTTCCGAGACTCCGGCCACCATCCGAATCCCCGAGGTCCGGTATCCGCCGCCCTGGAACCGCTGTCCGTTCCCCGGAACTGCTGTCCGTTCCCCGCAAGCCCGTCCTCCCTGCTCGCCTCCCGAAAAAGCCCGCACTCCTCAACTCTGCAAACACACACACAAGATAACATAACATGACTTCCATTGGCTAGCAAATGAATACAATTTCCATTATCACTAAGTATAACCCAATCATGCTGTTACAGAGAACCCCTTGCTCAGCAGTTAACAGTACGAGAAGCCATTTTAGTATAACACTTCAGAGAAGCCATTTTGTAATAGGCAATTAACAGGTAACAGTCCAGCTAATATTACTGAGAACCCTACATCCCTGTAACCGCGTGGGTTTCCTGGGTGCTCCGGTTTCCTCCCACAGTCCAAAGACATACCAACTGGTAGGTTAATTGGTCTTTGTACATTGTTCCATGATCAGACTAGGGTTAAATCAGGGGTTGCTAAGCAACTGTAAGGGCCTGTTCTGCGCTGTATCTCAATACATAAAAAATATAGAACATAGAAAATTGTATCTTAGCACCCATTAAAAGCAACACCATTCTTAAAAGTTGTTTTTAAGAGAATTAGTGTAAAAATAGATTTTTTTTCTTAATGTTTAGGCACCACTAAAGGTCGCAAAGTAGCTCAAACTAAGTTAGATGAAGCCTATGGACAAGACGATTGTGAAAAATTGGATATTTATCTACCTCCAAACCAAGCAACAGGTTTGTAGAACAACATAATCCAGTAATACAGCTTTAGCATAATGCTGAGTTTTTCAGGATACTTGCTGCTGTAACCTGATTCAAGATTCAAGGTTGTTTATTGTCAATCCTCAGTACCACAAGTGCAAAAGAGATCGAATTGATTGTTACTGCAGATCTAAAGCAGCATAAAGAACACAATAAAACATATAATAAATGTAAAAAAAATACAAGAAAATCTGCAGATGCCAGAAATCCAAAGCAACAATAAATACAATAAATATAAATACACAAGATAAACTTTTTTACATAGACTGATTGTACACACGGTACACAACGAGATGGCAGGTACAGGACTGCCTGTTCATCAGGTGACTCTGACAGATAATGGTAAAGTAGTGGTGGTGTGGGGTGTGGAGGGGGTCAGTTAACGGTTGCAGGAGTTGATCAGCCTGACGGCTTGGGAGAAGTAACTATTTTTGAGTCTGGCGGTCCTGGCGTGAACGCTGTGTAGCCTCTTCCCTGATGGGAGTCGGACAAACAGTCCGTAAGCAGATGAGCGGGATCCTTCATGATATTGCTGGCCTTTTTTCCGGCACCTTTATGTGTATATATGCCCTTGATGGCAGATAGGCTGGGGATGCATTGGCAGTTTTGTCCACCCGTCGTAGAGCTCTCCTGTCCACTGCAGTTCAGTTTCTGTATCACATGGTGATGCAGTTTGTGAAGTATTATTATAACTTTGTGGGCATGATCCTTTGTGTCATGAACTGTGTTTTGGGAAATCACTTTTTCTCAACTTGTCTCTTCTGAAAACAGTGACCCTTTGTCCATTCTAATACTTTATGGTGCTGTATTACAATTTCCAAATTACTGTATTTCATGGGGCATTTTAGAATCTAAATCCACATTATTTTGATATAGAACAGAGGTCTAAAGTTGTTTTTTTCCTAAACAGCTTGTGCATTTCCAGGAACTGTTAAGTTTGCATTACAATTATGCGAAAGACTTTGAACAGATCTGCAGATCTGTATGAAGAAATGAACAGTGTGTTACTGACAACATGGCGTAATCCAGAGAACCAGAGATAAAGCTGGGCATGTAACTTGCTGCAATCACCTTAGTACACAAACAAAGGCAGTGCACAGGTCCTGGTTACAGCAGGGTTATCTTCCTATGACCTGTTTGTTATATGAACAGTTTGCAAGTCGGAGATATCGCTGCAGACCGTCAGAAGATCAGTTTGGAAATTCTGACTAGTTGTTTTTGAGCCCATGAGCAAATCCAGTTCAGATTCAGATTCATTTATTTTCACACACACATCAAAACAGTGAAATGCATCAACACCACCTAAAGATGAGCCGGGGGCAGCCCACAAGTGCCACCACACATCCCAGCACCAACACAGCATTCCCGCAATGCTTAGCAAAACAACAGCAACAAAAACAACAAAAACAAATCATTGGTAAAGAACCAAAGAGAAAGATACAAGATTCATTTATTATCAAAGCACGCATAAATTATACAACCTTGAGATTTGCTTGCTCACAGGTAGCCACTGAGCAAGAAGCCTGAAGGAACCCAACTAAAGAAAAAAGAATAAAAATAAAAATAAAAGACCAACCCTTGATGTGCAAGAGAAAGAAAAAAAAAGCACGCGAACAATTGAAGTGAACAAGAACCAGTAAAATCCACAAAATGAGAAGCAAATCTAGGTTGTTTTTGTTTTCTCAGTGCTAGGCTTTAATATCCCCCTCTATAGTCACCCAGTGAACATGATGCTTCTTGTATTGTCTTGTACATATAGTGGCCACTTTATTACGTACCTCCTGTAATGAATAAAGTGGCCTCTGAGTGTGTCTCCGTGGTCTTCTGCTGTTGTAGCCTATCTATTTCAAGGTTTGGCGCATGTACATTCAGAGATGCTCTTCTGCACAAGTCTACTGTAACGTGTGGTCATTTGAGTTAATGTTACCTTCTTGTCAGCTTGAACCAGTTTGGCCATTCTCCTCCAAGCTCTCTCATTAACAAGGTGTTTTCAGCAATAGAGCTGCCACTCACTGGATGTTTTTTGTTTTCTGTAAACTCTGGAGACTGTTGTGTGCAAAAATCCCAGGAGATCAGCAGTTTCTGAGATACTCAAACCACCCCGTATGGCACCATCAATCATTCCACGGCCGAAGTCACTTAGATCACTTTTCTTCCCCCATTCTGATGCTTGGACTGAATAACAACTGAACCTTCTGACCATGTCTACGTGCTTTAATGCTTTGAATTGCTGCCACATGATTGGCTGATTAGATGTTTGCATTGATGAGTAGGTGTATGCATTGAGCAGCTGCCATATGATTGTCTAATTAGACATCTGTATTATTGACCAAGTGTACATCTGTACCTAATAAAGTGGCCACTGAGTGTTTAATTTCAATAAAATATCAGGAGTCAAAATTCAAAAGTTAATGCGTCAGCAAAATAAAAGTGCACCTGCTGCTATGAACGTGCAAATACTAACGTCCTGACATTGCAAGTTAATATTATTGAATCATCTGTAAAGTTTGTCTTGGTGCATAGAGTTAAAAGGACTGGAAAAATGGGCCTCTAACTCTAATTTCCTTTTCATATTGCAGCTTCCACTCTGCTCATCTACTTTCACGGGGGGTATTGGCAGTCGCTGAGGTGAGTTCTGAAAAACGGTGCTGCACTTGTGTATACACAATCTCATCCATCTGCTCAGTCAGTGCCAATGTTCTGTATGTCCCTCTCAGGCTGGAGGAGCAACACCTCATATCATGTCTGGGTAGCCTCCAACCTGATGACATGAACAATGATTTCTCTAACTTCTGGTAATTCAACCCTCCCTCTTCCATTCTCAATTCTGGCTCCACTCTGAACTTTTCTCTTCTCCTCACCTGCCTTTTCCCTCCCCCTTCCCTTTCTCCCAAGGTCCACTGTCCTCTCCTGTCAGATTCCTTCTTCTTCTGCCCTTTACCTTTTCCACCTATCACCTCCCAGCTTCTTACTTCACCCCCCTCCCCCACCCATCTGGCTTCACCCATCACCTTCTAACTTGGACTCCTTCCCCCCCCACCTTCTTATTCTGGCTTCTTCCCCCTTCCTTTCCAGTCCCGATGAAAAAAAAACTACTGACGATGCATATTCTGTTTATCTTTTCCCCTTTCCCTACAGCTTGAACAATTCCCCACCCAAACATGCTGAGATAATGCTGTTGCTGATTCTAGTGCTCCCAGTGCAGCCTCCTCTATATTGGTCAGACCCATCACACACCGGAGGGCAGTGGCCCACACTTTATCCATTTCCACAGATGCAGCCTGACTGCCAAGTTCCTCTAACATTTTGTATGTGCTACTCTGGATTTCCAGCATCTGCAGAATCTCTTGTGTTACTGTATGTCTACTTTCTTTGCTCTCTTACTGCCTGTTTGAGGCTGAAATGAAGGTCCTCCATCTGTCCCTGTCCTTGGCCACTCAGAAGTAGAAGGATTCTCCATTGCTGTTTCCGTAACAGTTTTATTTTACCAGTCAGAGTGGTTAGCTCTGAGTTGAACCCCCAAACCTGGAGGACTGGTGGACCACTCTTAGTCTGGCTTCTGCCCTTTGACCTGTTTGGCATGGGTGACCCTACCAAGAGCAAAAGCATAAAGCCCTGACTCCAGCCAGCATAGCTCTCCAGGTCACTGAGGCACACAAGCCTCCAAACCACAACGAGGTTGTATCCTCTTGGAGGTCCTCTTCCTTTGCTCTGCCTTTTTGTGTGAGAGATGAGTGAGGGAGGGGGGAAATAAGAAACTCAATGGATTCTTCAGCCCTTTTGTACCATAGTTAGAGTGAAATAAATAAAGGATGGCTTAAAAATAATCCTTTTATTGTGTTTAGCTGTCACTAACTGGTGCCATGGTGATCAGACACTGAGAATAGTTACAATGATTCTGGTGTCCAAAGGCAGACTACAGCAGCTGCTTGAAATTTTAAATTAAACAGAAACTGGTGAAAAGTATTAGCAGGTCAACAGGAGGAATAAACTGAGTTGAAATGAGTTTTCATCAGAACGGGAACATTCTTTACACTTTATTGTCGCCAAACAATTGGTACTAGAACGTACAGTCATCACAGCCATATTTGATTCTGCGCTTCACACTCCCTGGATTACAAATATTAAATATTAAAGATAGTTAAAATTAGTAAATATTAAAAATTTAAATTATAAATCATAAATAGAAAATAGAAAAATGGGAGGTAAGGTAGTGCAAAAAAACCGAGAGGCTGGTCCGGATATTTGGAGGGTTCGGCCCAGATCCGGGTCAGATCTGGGAGATGAGTTATTAACTTCAAGCTTTCTGCATAATCACTCAAAGAGTTGAACTGCATGTGCATGTAACAAGAGCTGCATAACTCATCTCCTTCTACCTTAGGCCACGAACCTATCAATCACCCCTGCTGTGGACACTTTCTGGAGGTCCAAGATCCGTATGCTCCACGACCGCTGGACTAAGTGTGTAAATGTAGGAGGGGACTATGTTGAAAAATAAATGTGCTAGGTTTTCTAAAATTGACTCCCTCTACCCCAGGCCACAAACTTATCAATCACCCCTCGTATATTGGGGGCAACTTTGTCCATCTGTTATTAAAGGTGGAATTTCCCGGTGACCACCCAATTCAATTTGCCTTTCTATTCCCATTCTGTCATGTTGGTCCACGGCCTCCTCTACTGCCACAAAGGGGCCATACTCAAGTTGGAGGAGCAACACCTCATGTTCCAATCAGAAACAAGAGAAAATCTGTAGATGCTGGAAATCCGAGCAACACACACAAAATGCTAGAGGAACTCAGCAGGGCAGGCAGCGTTCCTGATGAAGGGTCTCAATCCGAAACATCAATTATAATCTTTTCCATGGATGCTGCCTGGCCTGCTGAGTTCCTCCAGCATTTTGCGTGCATTACCTAACATTCCATCTGGCTAGCCTCCAACCTGATGGCGTGAACGTCAATATTTCTCCAACTTCTGGTAATTTCTCCCACCCCCCTTCTCATTTTTCCATTCCCCATTCTGGTTCCCTTCTTCTCTTCACCTGCCTGTCACCTCCCTCAGGTGCCTCTTCTCCTTTCCTTCCATCCATGGTCCACCGTCCCATCAGATTCCTCCTTCTTCAGCCTGTTATATCTTCCAGCAATCACCTCCCAGCTTCTCACATAATCATCCTCCCTCCCCCACCCACTCATCTGCCCCTCACCTATTTCTCACCTATCACTTATCACCTTGTGCTCTATCTCCTGCCCCCCCCCCAACTTCTTACTCTAGCTTCTTCTCCCTTCCTTTCCAGTCCTAATGAAGGTCTTGGTCCAAATTATCAACTCCATAAATGCTGTCTGACCTGCTCAGTTCCTCCAGCATTTTGTGTGTGTGTTTCAAAGGGAGTAATAGAAACAAGATACTAATGTCTAGAATATCTAGATCAGGGGTTCTTAACCATGGACCCTTTTGGCAGTCCAGTGAATCCAATGGAGTCCTTCTCAAAATAATGTATTTAAATCTATGAAATTAAAATACAAAAGAAGCCAATTATATTGAAATATAGTTATCAAATTATTTTGAAAAACTTGTGATATAGTAATATATATGCTTCTGTATTAATGCATTAAAAACAAGGCTATACATTCGATATCTACATATAGTGGCAGGTCTAATAGCTACCCTAATTTCAAAGTAATGATGAGTGTGCTGTAAACGATATTTTGAGATATTTGTAACAATTGTAATGTGATATGAAAATATCTGTGATTTCTATTGGTGACGAAGTCACAGATACGGCTAATACTACTGTGGTTTGTTGCCTACATTCATAATTGTAGAAAATGCTATATTTCAGTTACAGGTTAGTGAAAATAATGATGTAAATTTTTTTTCCATCCAAGTTCACGGACCCTCTGGAATCTATATATGGACCCTCAGTTAAGAACCCCCGATCTAGAATATCAGTCTTGATGAAGGGTTTCGGCCTGAAATGTCAACTGTTTATTCCTCTCCATTGATGCTGCCTGACCTGCTGAGCTCCTCCAGTATTTAGATAGATAGATAGATATACTTTATTGATCCCGAGGGAAATTGGGTTTCGTTACAGCCACACCAACCAAGAATAGAGCATAAATATAGCGATACAAAAATGACAAACAATCAAACAACAAAATGCAAACTGTGCCAGATGGAAAATAAGTCCAGGACCAGCCTATTGGCTCAGGATGTCTGACCCTCCATGGGAGGAGCTGCAAGTTCGATGGCCACAGGCAGGAACGATGGCCCAGTGTTGTATCTCGGTGGAATATGGCCGAAGTCCAAACAGCAAAAAGTTCAATATCCGGTCTACAAGCATGTTCCTCGATCATAAAATGACCCGGATTGCACCATCCGTTGTGTGTGTGTGTTGCAGGATTTTCAGCATTTGCAGAATCTCTTGTGTTTATAAATTAAGCAATCACACTTCTGCAACTAACAGTTCTTTTAGGATCACACTTCTACATTTGTAAAGTGAAATGGATCAGGAGATTGAGGAAAGTCTGAGGAAAATTTGCAGTTGCTCTGTCAGCAATCTTCCGCAAGTGATAGGATAGTGGAAATAAAAAGCAGCACTTTGAAAACAACCAATATTTTTTTTATAAACACAACAGATTCTGCTGATGCCTGAAATCCAGAGCAACACACACATAAAATGCTGCAGGAACTCAGCAGGTCAGGCAGCATCTATGGAGAGGAATGAAGAGTCGATATTTCATCCTGATGAAGAGTTTCAGCTTATTAATTTCCATAGATGCTGCCTGACCTGCTGTGTTCCTCTGGCATTTTTTGTGTGTTAAAATGGATTTGTCACTGTAGATACAACTATTTTGGAGGGAGCCTTTTAATTAATGGAGGAAGTTGGTGAAACTTTGCACATACTGGACTAGTGAGTGAACCAGATGACAAACCATCAGGATTTCAAATAGGCACGAAAATTTAAAATGTTAGTCCCAATTAAAAATAAACACAAGAGGTTCTGCAGATGCCGGAAGTCGGAGCAACACATACTAAATGCTGGAGGAGGTCAGGCAGCATCGATGGAAATGGCTAAATAGCCGACGTTTCAGGCCGAGACCCTTCATCAGGACTGAAAAGAACAGACAAAATGCTAGAGTGAGCTATTTTAAGTATCAGAAGAGAATCAATTTTAAGTATTAATCAAAGTCAAAATCTTAAATAGAGAAGAAGTTGTGTTACACTGGACTAAAGTGAAGTAAGAATAATTTCAATATATGTACCTATTAGTTAGCAACAGTGCAGAATAGGCCATTCCCCCTTCTAGCTGTGCTGCCTAGGAATCCCCCGATTTAATCCTTGCCTAGTCATAGGACAACTTACCATGACCAGCTACCAACTGGCATGTCATTGGACTGTGGGAGGAAACCAGAGCACCCAGAATAAACCCATGTGGCCACGGGGAGAGTGTTCTTACAGGCAACAGTGGGAATTGAACCTTGGGTGGCTGGTACTGTGGTACTGTAAAGTGTTATCTAACGACTAGGCTACTGTGTCGCCCCGATCAAACTGGCATGGGTAAAATCTAAAATGGTAATGGATTAATTTACCATAAGAGATGACTTAACTCTGGGAATGGCACATTTATGAAACAGCTTGTAATGTAGTGTAGTCAACACTAATATAGTGAAGATTCTTTAACATCTGCTGGACGATGCTGAGGATGTTCTACGAGTCTGTGGTGGCCAGTGCTATCATGTTTGCTGTTGTGTGCTGGGGCAGCAGGCTGAGGGTAGCAGACACCAACAGAATCAACAAACCCATTCGTAAGGCCAGTGATGTTGTGGGGATGGAACTGGACTCTCTGACGGTGCTGTCTGAAAAGAGGATGCTGTTCAAGTTGCATGCCATCTTGGTCAATGTCTCCCATCCACTACATGATGTACTGGGTGGGCAGTTTTTTCAGATATATAAAGAGTTAAAGAGAGGCGAGAGGGGATATTGGACCACTGGAAAGTGATGCTGGAGAGGTAGTAAGGGGGGACAAAGAAATGGCAGATGAACTTAATAAGTATTTTGCATCAATCTTCACTGTGGAAGACACTAGCAGTAAGACAGAAATTTGAGAGTGTCAGGGAGCAGAAGTGAGTGTGCTTGCTATTACTAAGGAGAAAGTAAACACAAAATAATCTGCAGATGCTGGGGTCAAAGCAACACTCACAACATGCTGAGTTCCTCCAACTAAGGAGAAGGTGCTCGGGAAGCTGAACGATCTGAAGATAGATAAGGAGCAGATGGTCTAGGGCTCTGAAACAGGTGGCTGAAGAGATTGCGGAGGCATTACTAATGATCTTTCAAGAATCACTAGGTTCCAGATTGGTTCCAGAGGACTGGAAAATTGCAAGTATCACTTCACTCTTTAAGAATGGAGGGAGACAGAAGAAAGTAAATTATAAGCTAGTTAGCTTGACTTCAGTAGTTGGGAAGATGTTGGAGTCCATTATTAAGGATGAGGTTTTGGGGCAGTTGGAAGCACACGATAAAATAGGGCAAAGTCAGCTTGAGGAAATCTGCCTGCCAAATCTGTTAAAATTCTTTGAGGAAATAACAGGCAGGATAGACAAAGGAGAATCAACAGAATGTTGTTTACCTGGATGTTCAGAAGACCTTTGACAAGGTGCCACACATGAGGTTGCTTAATAAAATAAGAGCTCGTGGTATGACAGGAAATATACTAGTATGGATAGAAGATTGCCTGACTGGCAGAAGGCAAAGAGTAGTAATAAAGGGGACCTTTCCTGGTTGGCTGCTGGTGTTCTGCATGGGCCAGGGTTAGGATTGCTACTTTTCACATTGTATGTCATTGATTTGAATGACAGAATTGATAACTTTGTAGCCAAGTTTGCGGACGATACAAAGATAGGTGGAGGGGCAGGTAGTGCTGAGGAAGTGGAGAATCTGCAGAAGGACTTAGACAGATTGGGAGAATGGGCAAAGGTGTGGGAGATGGAATAAGCGTAGGGAAATCTATAGTCATGTACTTCGGTAGAAGAAATAAAGACACAGACTATTTTCTAAGCAGGGAGAATTTTCAAAAATCAGAAGCACAAAGGAACTTAGGAGTCCTTGTGCAGGATTCCCTGAAGGTTACTTACAGGTTAAGTCAGTGGTAAGGAAGGCAAATGCAATGTTCGCACTCATTTCGAGAGGATTGGAATGTAAGAGCAAGGGTGTAATGCTGAAGCTTTGGAAAGCATTGGTCAGACTGCACTAGGAGTATTGTAAGTGGTTTTGGGCCCCTTATCGAAGAAAAAATGTGCTGACATTGGAGATGGTCCGGAGGAAGTTTACAAGAATTATTCCAGGAATAAAAGGGTTAATGTATGAGGAGTGTTTGATTCCTTTGGGCCTGTACTCACTGGATTTCAGAAGGGGGGAGGGAGATCTCTTTGAAACCACTGAATGTGGAGACATCTTCATATGGTGGGTAAGTCTAGGATCAGAGGGCATAGCTTCAGAGTAAAGGGATGTCCATTTAGAACAGAGATGAGGAGGAACTGCTTTAGCCAGGGGTAGTGAGTTTGTGGAATTCATTGCTACAGATGGCTGTGGAGGCCAAGTCATTGAGTATATTTAAAGCAGAGGTTGATAGTCAGGGCATCAAAGGTTATGGGGAGAAGGCAGGAGAATGGGGTTCAGAAGAGTAAAAAATCAGCCATGATAGAATGGTGGAGCAGTCTTGCTGGGCTGAATGGCCTAATTCTGCTCCTATGTCCCATGGTCTTCTATTCTGAAAGATCAGGGATTAGTTTAATATGTATTAATATGATGATATTTACAAACCTTCTATCCCCAACTTTCTAACAGCTTCTATCCCATTATTATAAGACTATTGAATGGTTCCCAGTACAATATAAAGAACTGCCTTGGTATGGCCTTGCCCTTATTGTCTGCCTGCACTGTGGTTTCTCTTCAACCGCAACACTTTATTCTTCAGTCTGTTGTTGCTTTCCTCTTGAGACACTGATGCGATGAACCAATCTGTATGGATGGCATGCAAAACCATGTTTCTCACTGTACCTTGCTGCAAGGTGACAATAGTGAAGCAACAAACTTCAAATCTAAAATGGTTTACATCTGCTGGGCCTTCACAGTCTGGACGGCATAAACACAAATAACTGTAAATGGTATACTTTGAACTATCATAATGATCACATTTGCTAATACCAAAAATAAATAAAAAATTTAATTAAATTTACATCACTTTTTCATAGCAAAGACTTGTCTGGTTTCATGGTGCCTCCACTGGTTAAAGCTGGAGTAATTGTTGTTGCTATTGACTACACACTTGCACCAAAAGGTAAGTGCAATCCAGACTCTTAATGAAGGAAATTCCACATTTTTCATGGGATTTTTATATTTTTATGTTCTATATTTTAAACTTTTAAATCGCAGCACTTTGCTGCTGATTTTAAAACCCCACATAGCACGGGGGCATAGATGCCAAACAGTTGCCAATAGCTACGTTGTTGTAAAGGATTAACTCAAGCAATAAAAGTTAAAATTAAGCTTCAATTCTCATCTATCAGTTTTTTCCCTTTATTGCCTTTACTGCACATTATTTCTAATGAATTTTATTGTAATGATTCCATAACTATTTTACAATGCCTATTACAGCCATGTTCAAAAGATTCTGTGTGCAAAATCTGTATTTCCACTTTAAACAAGTCCAATAAAGGGGCCTTTGATCTTTAAAAACAAAAGCTCCAAACTCTAGTGTGGGGCTGTGACAAGAGATTTGTTTGTGCTGGACAAAAGCACCTTGGGGATATATATTTTACCTTCATAGAATCATTGTATTGTTCTTGCAAAGACCAGCTCCCTGAACAGAAATTACTTCAGTCACATCATCCTGCTCTTTCTCCATGGTTCTGTAAATTAATTTTCATCCAGAGTCTGTCTGATGCCTTTCATTTTTTCACATTAAGCAACTCTGAGTGTTTATCTTTGTTTTAAAAATGTAGGTATTTTCCCACTGTTTTGAAGCCTACGGTTTCAATTTAATAAAAAGACATTTCTTTCCTCCATCTTCAGGTAACATGGACTTAATTGTGTCTCAGGTCTGTCGTAGTGTGGCCTACATCACGCAACATTATCCTGGTATGAGGTGAGACAGAACTAAAAGTTCATAGCTATAAGACTGGGAAAAATCAACAGGGTGGGGGATTAAAGGTAGCTGGCAATGGTGGTTAGTGGTGTTTCGCAAGAGCTTATTTGGATTGTCAGACACGAACAGGTAGGATTAGTGTGTAAGCAGTAAATTAACTTCAGTGCAGTACAATGTGACGCAATAGAATATTGATAAGAAAAATACAAAGGGCCAGACTCTGCTTGGAAAAGTTCCAGGTGTCAGAGGTCATAGAGTGTGTGAAGTTACCATAACCAGAGGGAAGGTTCTGGGGAAACTGAAAGGTCTGAAGGTAGAAAAGTCACTCAGACCAGATGGGGTACACCCCAGAGTTCTAAAAGAGGTGGCTGATGAAATCGTGGAGGCATTAGTAATGATCTTTCAAGAATCACTAGACTCTGGAATGGTTTCAGAAGACAGGAAAATTGCAAATGTCACTCCACTCTTCAAGATGGGACAGAGGCAGAAGAAAGGAAAATATAGGCCAGTTAGTTTGACCTCAGTGGCTGGGAAGATGTTGGAGTCGATTATTAAGGATGAGGTCTCAGGGTACTTGGAGACTCATAATGAAAAAGGCCATAATCAGCATGGTTTCCTCAAGGGAAAATCTTGCTTATAAATCTGTTGGAATTCTTTGAAGAAATAACAAACAGGATAGACAAAGGAGAATTGGTTGATGTTGTGTACTTGGATTTTCAGAAGGCCTATGACAAGATGCCACACATGAGGCTGCTTAAAGAGCTAAGGGCTCATGGTATTACAAGAAAGATTCGAGCATGGATAAAACAGTGGCTGATTGGCAGGAGTCAAGGAGTGGGAATAAAGGGAGCCTTTCATGGCTGGTTGCTGGTGACTAGTGGTGTTCCACAAGGGTCTGTGTTGGGACCAATTTTATGTTATATGTCAATGATTTGGATGATGGAATTGATGGCTTTGTTGCAAATTTTGCAGACAATATGAAGATAGGTAGAGGGGAAGGTAGTTTTGAGGAAGTAGAGAGGCTACAGAAGGACTTACAGAAGGACAGATTAGGAGAATGGGCAAAGAAATGGCAAATGGAATATAGCGTTGGGAAGTGTATGGTCATGCACTTTGATAGAGAAATGAAAGGGTTGACTATTTTCTAAGTGGAGAGAAAATACAAAACAAACTGAGGTGCAAAGGGATTTCAGAGTCCTTGTGCAGGATTCCCTAAAGGTTAATTTGCAGGTTGAGTCTGTGGTGAGGAAGGCAAATGCAATGTTAGCATTCATTTCAAGAGGACTAGAATAGAAAAACAAAGATGTAATGTTGAAATTGTATAAATCACTGGTGAGGCCTGAGTATTGTGGGCAGGTTTGGAGCCCTTATTTTAGAAAGGATGTGCTGAAACTGAAGAGGTTTCAAAGGAGGTTCATGAAAATGATTCCAGGAATAAATGGCTTGCCATATGAAGAGTGTCTGATGGCTCTGGGCCTGTATTCACAAGAATTCAGAAGAATGAGGGGGTGACCTAACTGAAACCTATTGAACGGTGAAAGAGTTCTAGAGCGGATTGGAAAGGGTGTTTCCAATGGTGGGAGAGTCTAAGACCAGAGGACATGGCCTCAAAATGGAGGAGTGTCCATTTAGAATGGAGGTGAGGAGGAATTTCTTTAGCAAGAGAGTGGTGAATCTGTGGAATTCTTTGCCTCAGGCAGCCGTGGAGGCCAAGTCTTTATGTATATTTAAGGCAGAGGTGGATAGATTCTTGATTGGCAAGGGATATGGGGAGAAGGTAAGAGATTGGGACTGAGAGAAAAATTGGTTCAGCCCTGATGAAATGGCAGAGCATACTCAATGAGCCAAATGGCCTAATTCTGCCCCTATTTGTTATGGTCTTATGGTTACATTTATCAGAAGTAATTGATTAAGCTGACGGTTGTGTATTCTGTAAGACATTAAGGCTTAAATTAGTCAGTGTTAAACTGATGAATAAATTATCCATTTCCAGTTAGCCTTTAATAACCGTGAAGAATTAAGTTCAAGGAAATGTCAATTCATTCATTAGGGTTTTTTTTCCATTGGAAAACATGCTGTGGAACACATGGAGAGGGAGCAATTGTGGGTAATTCTTTCTGGTGAAGATAATTTGGTCTATTCCCAAGAATATGCTTTTGCTGTTTGGAGTAAAGAATAAGGGGGCGAGGTCTGAGCTTCAAATTCACTGAAACATGTCCATCCAAACAGCAGAACAAGGTGCAGTGCAGTTTCACAGTGGGTTATTGGCAGAGAAGCTGACCTTATTTCTAGAGGGAAAATTGCAATTTCACTGCTTTCTGGATAACATTTTCTATACAGGAAGCGGGGTGGAGAGATGAAGTTCACATTGACTCACAGCAAGTTTTCCCCTTTGAATGTCTTTCAGTGTTTACATCTGTGGTCATTCTGCGGGTGCACATCTGGGTGCTATGGTGCTGTGCACAGACTGGGCGGAGTACAGTGTATCACCTAATATAAAAGGCAAGTACTGAATTCCTTCACCTTAATTTAAATGTTGTTGTCTAACTTTCAGTTAATTCAGTTTCAATAATAGGAAGGTTCACAGGAACTGATTTTCATCTTGTCTCTCATAAAACACTGTCAAGTTCAGGCAATCCTTTTCTCCTGTTCCTCAAATCATTTGTGCCTTTCTAATCAATATTTTGCACATAAAATTGAGTGATGTCACCGCTGGGAATGGAGTTTCTATTTTGGTAACGCAATGTCAGAAACAAGTCTTCTCTGGTCAAATAAAAACAATGAAATGCTTCAAACTTTCCTTTAGCTACATAAGGAATAGTACTAACCTAAAAATGAAATGGAACACAATGTACTTTAAGATGATCCTTGAAGAAATTTTGATGAAACTGCCTGGCCAACACCAGAAATGAGCAAAAGTTGAATAAGATATAAATGGTGAAGATTTCCACTGGGTCTAAAAGATAGGTTTATGCTTCAGGCTGAAAAATATGCTTATTCTTTTACTCAATTTGCTGTCTTGCTGCTGCCATCAGGAAGAAAGTACTGGAAACTCAGGACCCATACCACTAGGTTCAGAAACAGTTATTACCCCTCAACCACCAGGCCCTTGAACCACAGGGGATAACTTCACTCAACTTCACTCGCCCTGTCATTCAAATGTTCCCACAACCTACAGACTCACTTTCAAGGACTCTTCATTCATATTCTCGATATTTACTGTTTGTTTGTTTGTTTATTTATTTATTTTTTATTTTTCTTTTTATTTGCACAATTTGCTGTCTTCTGCACATTTTGTCCGCCCTGTTGGGTATGGTCTTTCATTGATAGTATTATGTTTCTTGGACTTAGTGGATTTTCTTGCAAGAAAACAAATCCCAGAGTTGTATATGTTAACATATATGTACCTTGATAATAAATTTACTTTGAACTTTGTACTCAGGAAATTGGACAATACTCAATGGATGTGTGTTTTTGGTACAGACACATTAAATATACAACACACACTACACCCAAGCTTTGATGTTTTATGTAATTGACCAAGATCTGTGGATGCCTGACATTTGCTGATGCTTCAAGTAGATTATTACTGAGCAGTAAGTCATAGAGAAATACAGCACGGAAACAAATCTTTTGTCCCACTGATCCATGCCGACCAACAGTCCCATCTAACCTGCATTTGACCCAAATCCCTCTAAGGTTTAGAGTCTAAACTCTTCCTGCCCAATCTTTCAAATGTTAAAGTAAGTACCTCAACCACTTCCTCTGGCAGATCATTCCATTATACTGACAGCCCTGCGGGTTAAAATACTGCCCATCAGGTTCCTATTACATCCTTTCCCTCTCACCTTCAACCTATGCTCTGTAGCTCTTGATTATGCAAATCTGGGAAGCAGACTGTGCATATTGACCTTTTCTATGCCTATCACCATCTTATGCACTTTGTTGGATCACCCCTTACCCTCCTACACTCCAGTGAGAAAAGTCCCAACCTACTCAACCGCTTTCTGTGACTCTGTCCCTTGAGTCCTGATACAATCTTCATAAATCTCCTATGTTCTGCTTCTAGCTTTATGGCATCTGTTCTACAACAAGGTGACCAAAGCTGAGTACAACATTCCGAGTGTGGCCTCACCAAAGTGTTGAACAACTGCAACGTAACATCCTAACTTCTACACTCAGTGCCCCGACTGATGAAGGCCCGTGTACCAAAAGGGTTCTCCACTGCCTGTCTACCTGCAACACCACTTCCAGGGAGCTATGTTCTTATACTCCCTGTTCCTTCGGTTCTACAACAGTCCCCAGAGCCTTACTGTTATGTTTTGTAACTTCAAAACTTTAAACTCATTCAAAGGAAGACAGGGAAGTCCGAAAATACGGGTGTAACTTTTGTCTTTTACTTCAAGCAAGATGTGCATGTATCATGTGATAGCGTGACAACGTATGGAATTAATGTATTTTTATATATAACCCGTAATGATTATTTATATGAACAAGAATACTTAATCAAACAATATACAAGATTACTCAAATATTATTGAAATATTAAATACACAACACCTACCATTAACTGTGAAAGTCCTGCTGTTACGTATTGTAACTTCGAAACATTAAACTAATTCAAACGAAGACACGAGAGTCTGAAATGCAGGTCTGACTTTGAGCTTACTTTAAGCAAGACATACAATTTACGTATTTAAACATATAACCTGTAATGAATTATTTAAACGACCAAGAATGCTTAAACAATCAATACAAGAGCTGTTATTCCTCTCCATGCCTTTTGGCACATCAGGCGGCAACCTTGTTTGCTTTTTTTTTTAAACGAGGCCCAGTTGACGCTCAACCCATCAAGGATGGAAAGTGTGCAAGGAAAGGAGCTGGCCGGATTCGAACCCGGTACCACTCTCCTGGAAATCCGGTGCTGATGCCACTACACCACCAGCTGGCAATACAACAGAACTCAAATATTATCAAAATATTGAATACACCACACCTACCCTCATTCATCTTCCCAAAATGCAACACCTCACACCTAGCCGATGAAAATCCATTTGCCATTCCTCGGTTGACCAAGATCTCTTTGTAAATCCGGATAGCCTTCTTTACTGTCAGCATCACTGCCTGCTTTAGTGTCATTGCAGATTTACTAACCCTGTCTTGTACTTTTTCACCCCAGTCACTCTCTGATAGAAACAATATAGAAACATGTTTGATATCTCCACAGGTGCATTGCTTGTCAGTGGAATTTACGACCTCCGTCCAATTGTCCACATGAGTGCCAACGATCCTCTTCAGATGACTGAGTACGTGTGTTGGATGATCACTGCCAATTACATTGATTATATTAACAGAATCAGGTTTAATATCACTGGCATATATTGTGGAATTCCGTGATAAATAGTGGGATATTGTGGCATATACTGCTGAGTTCCTCCAGCATTTTGTGTGTGTGTTGCTTGGATTTCCGGTATCTGCAGACTTTCTCTTGTTTGTTAATATCACTGGCATATGTTGTGAAATTTGTTGTTTTGTGGCAGCACTACAGTGTAATACATAATAATAAAATAAAAATAAATTACAATAAAATATATTTTAAAATTTAACTTAATGCAAAACAAGAGCAAAATCTGAAAAATAATTAGTTAATGCTTATGGATACATTGCCCATTCAGAAATCAGATGGTGAAAGGGAAGAACCTGTTCTTAAGATGTTGAATATGTCTTCAGACTCCTGTATCCCCTCCCTGATTGTAGCAATGAGAAGAGGGCATGCCCTGCGTGATGGGGGTCCTTAATGATAGATGCTGAGGCATTGCCATTTGATGGTGATGACAAGGTACACATGACAAGATAATAATTTTGCAACTAAACTCAATATGAAAATGTTTGTCCAAAGTCCAATGTCTTTATTATTCATGCTTCACACATTCTGGATTGGTCTTTCCCCATTTAGCTTTCTGATTATTCTAATTCAGTACAGAGATCCTAATATTTTCTTTTATTTATTCATTTTTGAGATCCGCCTATTGCTGGCAAAAGCAGCATATCTTACACTGAAGAGGTGAAGAGCTAACTTCTCGAACTGTTTCTGGTGAAGATACATCCACCATGCTGGTGGAGGGGGAGTTAGACCATAAAACATAAGAGCAGAATTAGGCCATTTGGCCCATTGTTCCATTCTGCTCTGTTATTCCATTGTGGCTGATTTATTATTCCTCCCTATTTTCCTGCCTTCTCCTTGTAACCTTTGATGCCCTTACTAATCCAAGATCTGTCAACCTCCACTTTAAATATTTTCACTGACTTGGCCTCAACAGCTGTCTGTGGCAAAGAATTACACACATTCACCACCCTCTGGCTAAAGAAATTCCTTCTTATTTCTGTCTTAAAGCGACATCCTTCTATTCTAAGCGTGTGTCCTCTGGTCATAAATGCACCCAATATTGGAGACATCATCCTCTCCATGTCCACTGTATTTCGGCCTTTCAATATTTGATAGATGTCAATGAGGGTCCCCTCATTCTTCTAAACTCCAGTGATTACAGGTCTGGAGCCATCAAACACTCCTCATACATTAAACCTTTTGAACCTGGGATTATTTTTGTGACTCTCCTCCGGATTCTCTCCAATATCAGCATGTCCTTTTTTAGATAAGGGGTTCAAAGGGTTCTGAGATTTAAATCCAGTGACGATAATGTACTTTCAAGTAAGGGTGGATGGAATACAGCTTGAAGGTGAACATTCAGATGGCAGTGTTCCTCTTTGACTTAATCCTTTGTCTTTTCTTGGTGTTAAAAGTGGTGTGTTTGGGAGAGGTTGTTGCATTGACTTAGCTGAGTAACTGCAGAGTGTTTTGCAGCTGGATACTCGCTGCAGACACTGTTGCATTGATTGTAAAGGCTTCTTCTTCTTCTTCTTCTTCTTCTTGGGCCCTTACCTCCCAGTGGCGCAGAGGCCATTGATGACCCCTTTGTCTCCATTGTCCAGAATTGATCACATGGTTGGAGTTCATCAATGTTTCTGTAAACCATTGTATCCACTATACAGGGAATTGGCTTATGCAGCTTTGCCAAAGCTATATTGGCCAGTCTTACCCATTTCCACTTCTCATGACGGGACATAGGTTTGGACTTTGAGAGGCGATTTGATATTTAAGCTGCTGGATTGGTACCAACTGATCGGGCCATTTGTCCTGAACACAAGAGATCCTGCTAGTAATCTTGAGCAACACACACAAAATGCTAGAGGAACTCGGCAAGTCAGGCAGTATCTATGAAGGGAAATAAGCAGTCAAGGTTTGGGCCTGAGACTCTTCAGTAGGACCCTTGAGTCTTGATGAAGGGCCTCAGCCCAAAACACTGACTGTTAATTTCATTCCATAGATGTTGCCTGATGAACCGTTTGTCCTGATTGGATCATTGGAACTGCACTCATTCAGGCTGGAAGAAAATATTTTATCAAATATGTGACTTGCACCTTCTAGATGATGGAAAAGTCTTACAGTGAGTCCCTAACTGAACCAGAACTACATGTCTCCTGGTCCAATCTTTCAGCCATGGTATGTAGTGAACCAGTTGAACTTCTGGTCAACGCTGACCCTTAGGAAACTGATGATGGCAAACTCAGTATTGATAATGCAATTGGATATCACAAACGGGCTCTAATCCCTCTTGATGGGTTTGGCCATCGCCTCACACTGATGTTGAGAATGCTTCTTACCATTTATCAGCCCATGCCCGAACCTTGACCAGATGTTGGGGGCGGACAAGCATAGACTGAATAGTTCTGAATGAAACTGGGCCCTGCATGATCAGTGAACTTCCCCATTTCTGACCTTATGATGGAACAAAGCAGCCAGAGTTGCTTTGTCCCAGGACACTGCTCCAAATACTCTTGCAGTTGTCATCCCCAGTTACCTGGACTCTGAAAACTTGCACTCATTCCTCAATCATATTTCATTCACCATAAGTAAACATATCATTCCCACAACTTACTAAGCATAATCCATATGTCTTTTGAATGTAGGAGGAAACACACATAGGCACAGGGAGAATGTACAAACTGCTTACGGACAACGGTGCGAATTGAACCCCAATCCTATAGCTAGCGCTGTAAAGCAGTAAGCTAAACACTATGGTTGGGTTGAGTTGTTCTCCGATCTTGGCAATTTACTTGCAAATTTTTTATCACCATATGCCTCGTCATATGCTGAAGAAATTTTTGTAAGTAAATTGCCAAGATCAGAGAACAACTCAGTTCAATCATCGACCACCCAAGCTACATATTTTCTGAATTATTTCCAACCACTGTGCTAATATATTATTCTTTGAAGTGAATGGACTGACACATAAACCGATGGTAATATGTGCCATTTCTCTTTCTATGAAATGGATTGAGCATTTTAAATGATAATATTTTCATTTGTGTTTTGAATAGAAAGGGAAATGTCATATATCATAGATTTCAAATTTAGCTGGTTATAAGTGACAAGTTCAGTTTTCCAATATTCTTGGTTGAAGTTCTTGTGATTATCATTATAATAAAAGTCTTTGCTGGCAGATTAGGGTTTGATGGATCATGATATTTTTTTAAATCACAGGGATGATGCTATCCGAAACAGCCCGATGGAGTTTGTGAATACCATGAAAGGATTGGACAAGAGCTTGGAGATTGTTGTTGCAGTAGCTCAGTATGATTCAAGTGAATTTAGGAAACAATCTCAGGAATATTACCAGGTACATTTGCTTTCATCTAAAATTTGTATCTTTATAATCTGTTTCTCTTCAACAGCCCTATCAGATGTCTGTGCAAATTTTGAAACACCAAACTTAAAGTAGATTTATTATCAAAGTCTGTACTGTATATGTCACCATGTACTAGCTTGAGATTCTTTTTCTTGGAGGCATTTACAGGAAAATAAAGAAATTCAATAGAATTTATGAAAATCTGTACATAAACAAAGACTGACAAACAACTGATGTGCAACAGAAGACAAATTTTACAAAAGAAAGTTTAAAAAAAAATAACACTGAGAACAAATTGTACAGTCCTTGGAAGTGAGCTCATAGCAGGAGTTCCCAACCTTTTTTTATGCTTCGGACCCCTACCATGAACTGAGGGGTCCTTGGACCCCAGGTTTCGAACCCCTGGTCTATAGTTGTAGAATCAGTTCAGAGCTGAGCTGAGTGAATTTTCCCTCACTGATTCAGGAGCCTGATGGTTGTAGGGTAATAGTAGTGCAAACGCTTGAGTCGGGTGTGATGTTCTCCTAAGGGGTTGTCCATTCGTGGGTTGCTTGTGGCAGCAGAGGCTGATCTGGGATGCACTCAACTGAAGTGCTAGGATGGATTCTCTTAATGGAGGATTCCTGTGTGAGACCTTGGTTAACCTGGGGAGGCTGACGCTCAGGCAGCCATCACGCGGTCCTTGACAGATCAGGGTCTGGGTCCGGTGGCATAGAATCCAAGATGACTGGCAACCTTTCACTGCTGCAGCCTTCCTCCACCCTCATCGCTGTTGTGATGTGTCGTCAGCTTCCGCCAGCTCCTCTGTTGAGATCTTGGTTGGATCGCACTCTGTCTGGACTCTCCCCCTTGACTTTACCGCCATGGGTGATCCTACCAGGAGCTAAGTACTTAATAGCTAAACACCAGACGGCATTGTTCTTGGGATCTCAGAAACTCACAGGCCTTCCCCAACACAATAAGGTTCAAAGTTCAAAGTAAACTTTTATTATCAGAGTACATATATGTCATCACGTACAACCCTAAGATTCATTTTCCTGTGGGAATACTCAGCAAATCTATATGATAGTAACTATAACAGGATCATTGAAAGATCAGTTAGAAGACCACAAACTATGTAAACACAAAAATAAAAAATAGCAATAAATAACGAGAACATGAAATAACAAGATAAAGAATCCTTAAAGTGAGATCATTGATTGTGGGAATATCTCAATGGACGGGCAAGTGAGTGTAGTTATCCCCTTTTGTACAACAGCCTGATGGTTGAGGTGTAGTAAACTGTTCTTGAAGCTGGTGGTGCGAGTCCTGAGGCTCTTGCACCTTCTACCTGAGAAAAGAGCATGGCCTGGATAGTGAGGATCTTTGATGATGGATGCAGCTTTCCTACAACAGTATTTCATGTAGATACGCTCTGAAATTGAGAGGGCTTTACCTGTGATGTACTGGGCTGAATCCACTACTTTGTCCGTTCAAAGGCATTGGTGTTTCCATACCAAGCTGTGATGCAGCCAGTCAATACCCTCTCCACAACACATCTCTAGAAGCTGATCATAATTTTTGATGACACGCCAAATCTCCACAGACTTCTAAGGAAGTAGAGGTGCTACCATGCTTTCCTCATGAGTGCATTTACATGCTGGGCCCAGGACATGTCCTCTGAAATAGTAACACCCGGGAATTTAAAATTGCTAACCCTCTCTACCTCTGATCCTCCAGCAAGGACTGGCTCATAGACCTCTGGTTTCCCTCTCCTGAAGTCTACAATCAGTTCCTTGGTCTTTCTGACATTGAGTGAGAAGTTGTTCTTATGACACTACCCAGTAAAATTTTCAGTCTCTCTCCTGTGTGTTGATTCATCACCACCTTTGGTCTGGCCCACAACAGTGGTGTCATCAGCAAGCTCGAATATGCTGTTGGAGCTGTACTTAGCCACACAGTCATAGGTGTAAGGTGAGTAGAGCAGGCGGCTAAGCTTGCAGCCGTGTGGTGCGCCCGTGCTGAAGGAGATGGTGGAGATGTTGTTGATGATCCTTGGAGAAATGTAGTATAATCACTGTTGTTGAACCTGGTGGTGTGGGATCTAAGGCTCCTGTACCTCCTGCCTAATGGCAGCAGCGTGAAGAGAGCATGGCCTGGATGGATGTCGCTTTCTTGTTGCTTTCACTGCTCATGTAATGGTTTCTCCGTAGCAGCAAGGTTTGGGTTATGACTAGAGATAACGAGGCCTTGGAATGTGGGCCGTCCAATGAGAGGGATGTTGTTCTTGATTGCGGATTTGGGAGCAGGGATTTTGCGGTCTTTTGCCAGGGAGAGATGAGGAGAGAAGCCGCGAATGGAGAGAGTTGGTAGACCGCCAGATGGAGAGGACTAGGAGTAAGGGTCCAAGGGTTGGCTACAGTCGGAGGAGGTTGACGGAAAACCAGTGGACTGAACCGTGAGCTCCAACGTTGCACATTAGACTGTTTCATGAGAATAGGCCCTTTTCTTTTTTTTTTGTTTCTTTATTAACCATACAGTCAAATTATAAATCTCAATCGTTTAATCGCATATTGTGTACTGTTTGTTATTAGGTGGTACTGATTCGTAACAGAGGACACATCACGCAGCATCCACCCAAACAAGATTTCTTAAGTTTGACCGGGTCGAGGGCTATCTTCCCCTAGATTAAGCCCCTAGCTGAACCGAGAGTTACACTTGTGGCAGTGCTCATTTTAGATGTGCTCGAGGATATTCAAGAAGAATTGAAAATGGAATAAACATGTAACATTGTTTAGCAACTTTCCATGGGAAACACTTGAAATAATGCTTTTGGTCAAAGTTAATAGGGTTTTGTGTTTCTATCAGGATGTTGAATGTAAATTTTTATTAGGTACACCTGTTTGTTAATGCAAATATCTAATCAGCAAGTCAATGCATAAAAGCAAGCAGACATGGTCAAGAGGTTCAGTTGTTGTTCAGGCCAAAACATCAGAATGGGGAAGAAATGTGATCTAAGTGACTTTCACTGTGGTATGATTGCTAGTGCCAGATGGGGTGGTTTGAGTATCTCAGAAACTGCTGACCTTCTGGGATTTTCAAGCACACCTGTCTCTAGAGTTTACAGAGAATGGCGCAAGAAACAAAAAATATCCAGTGAGCAGCAGTTCTATGGTCAAATACATCTTGTTAATGGGAGAGGTCAGAGAAGAATGGCTGGACTGGTTCAAGCTGACAGCAAGCTGGCAGGAACTCAAATAACCATGCGCTATAACAGTGGTGTGCAAAACGATATCTCCGAATGCACAACACATTGAATCCATTGATGGACCACAGAAACTGAAGCCCACAACAGGTTCCACTCCTGTACGTAATAAAGTGACCACAGAGCGTGTAACCCTTTCTTTAGAATACAGTGCACCACAAGTTCTGAGTTTAATAGAAGCCTTGCAGCTTTTGCATATGATGATTGAGTGTTAAGATAATCAGGTAGATATTTTGTTGGCAAGCATTATAGAATTATTTCTGGTGTTCATCAAGACTCTTTGTGTTGACAAATAGAACACGGCAAGATTTTGCGACAGGTAAGTGGCCAGATAACCTTTATTCAGCAATTTTCAATTGAATATTGATTCCCTCCCTCCCATCCCCCCTCCCCCCCCAGTGCAATGTGATAACAGTCATTCTCAAAGGTTTAGTGTCACTCTGGAAGTAGTCATTTCCCTGTTGCACCCCCTAAAGTGATTCCACATGAGAAGTAAAGGAGTCACCCATTAGATGTTACCTGACTTGCTGCGTTTCTCCTGCATCACTTTACTTCACTTCATTTGGCTTTGTTTCAGATTTCTAGCATTGATCGGCCTTTCTCTGGTCAAATAAAGAAAATCATTTTTTAGATCACTCTAACCTTAATAAAAGAATTGAGTAGTTTCACAGAGATGCAGGTCCAATTGGTTCATAATCCCTTCATTTCTGTCTCTCTTCTAGAGTGCAATGGACATTGACTGGCTTTAGTTTCCTTGTTACATTCTCTCTCTCTCCCTCCCCTCTATTTCCCTCTCCTGCTCTCACAAACTCTCCCCACTTTCTCTCACTCTCTCTCTCTCTCTCTCTCTGCCAGTCTCCCTCTTTCTCTCTCTCTCTGTCTCTGTCAGTCTGCCCTTCTATCACCCACTCTCTCCCTATCTCCAGCAATTTCCATTTCCAGCAATTCTGGTTTTATTTCGTATTTCCAATAATTTCCTTTTACAAATATTACTTGCTTGAAGCCACTCCCCAGTGCAAGCTTGATGCCTCCAGAAAGGGTGAACTATTTATTATTTTGATCTCTAGAAACTGTGCTAATACCTTCACACTTCCATCGGCTGCGCTATAATCCAAAAGCAATTTAAAATCACTGGAAGATAATTCTGAAAAACAGTCAATTTAAATTACTTTGCTGGAGACCCAAGTGGATTCTCTCTCCACATTCCCCCATTATTGAGGACTATAATCATTTTAAAAATTGGCTACTTTACCTTTCCCTTATGATACTTAATATTTTTGCAAAGCAATTTTTTCTCTTAACGTAGAAGACTGCACCATAATTTAAATCAGTGCAGAATAGAATAGCTGCAAGATTTTCACATTAATGGAGCAATTTCATTCTAGTGGTTTAGCACAGGAAAATTGAGGAAAAAATCATTATAATTGATTTAAAGATATTTTGTTGATTTATTTTACCTTGTGAGATACAGCATGGAATAGGCCCTTCCAGCCCTTTGAGCCGCGTCGACCAGCAATCAACCGATTTAACCCCAGCTTAATCAAGGGACAATTTACAATAATCAATTAACCTAGCAACCAGTACATCTTTGGAATGTGGGAGCACCCGGAGGAAACCCACGTAGTCATGGGGAGAAGGTACAAACTCCTTATAGACAGTGGCTGGAATTGAACCCGGCTGATACTGTAAAGTATTGTGCTAACCACTATGCTACTAAGCAGCTTTAAAGCAAAATGCTGACTGTATGGAGCACCTTGTAATAACCCATCCAACTATTAAATCAGAACGAAAATAGAATGGAATTATGTGCACTGATATAAATAATGGTGTTAGTGAACTTAACTACTTTTGAGGCGGTAATTCCATGGGTGGCAAGTATCTATTATATCGACTTGGGGAAAGGTCTTAATTCCTCATTTAAAGCCAGAGAGAAGATTGGAGATCAGGGGGAAGATATGGGATAGAGAGACGAGATTGGAGATGATACAGGTGGATGAATCAAGGAAAAAAATGGTGGGAAGTAGATTGTGTGACAGGGTGACTTGTGACCCATGGAATTACAGAGGATAGGATTGCTAAGATTTTTTTTTCAATCTTGATCAGAGATAAGGGTCTTTTCTTAAGACAGAATGATGGAATCCTTGCTGCTGCACTCCCACGGTGACCTCGCTCAGGCACTTTAAGAAAAGCAGAAGCAGGTTTTAATGTTCTGGGTAAAATACACCAATAAACTGGGTGAAATATTGTAACTATGGCAAAGGTTGTGCATTGCTTGACATTGCTACGCATGTCTAGTAAACGCCCTGTGTATACATGCTTATAAGTGCAGCGGGCTGTGACACAATTTCCTGCACCGTGCTATGTGCATAGAAGGTACAATTAGGTTTTTTATAAAATTTCATCATGTAGCACATATCATAAATTTGCCATAAAATAGAATTTCTTGGGAGATATCTTAGAAAGCTATTGGAGCGAAGAAACTAATAGCTTTCATAAAGACTGCTGGCCTGAGCATTAGCGGGAGAAAACAATATATCAGTGTAGAAGGCCCCTGGGTCAGTGTCCCATCTCTAAACTTGAACTTCTGTCAACAACTGCCAATAACTTCTGTACTCCAATCACCAAACAGAGGCCACAGGGACGTCAAGAGGCACTATGACCAAAAAGATGGCATTAATCCTGCACAGATGCAATCACAGGCAGCAATCAAAATATACACCTGCATCCTGAGAGGATGGTATCACGTCCTAGCAGGAGTCAATTATCTTCTATTGTCATTGAGAGAATCTTAAGTTTCACCTCAAAACCTCTTGAGTATCATATTAAGCAGCCTTTTTAAATGATTAGTAATACACACAAAATGCTGGATGGACTCAGCAGCTCATTGGATGAAGGGTGTTGGTCCGAAATGTCGACTGTTTATTCCTCTCCTCAGAGGCTGCCTGACCTGCTGAGTTCGTCCAGCATTTTGTGTGTGCTACTCTGGATTTCCAGCATGGGCAGAATCTTTTAATCATTAGTTTGAGATTATGGGGCTGTTTTCAGAAAACTTTCACCAGATTAATGCCATGTAATAACTAAGATTTACTGGGAGGGTTTTAGATGAACAGTACATTATTCAGTGCACTCCCCATTCTTTGCTCCAATGCTAGAGTGTTTTCTCAAGTTCAAATTCAAGTTTATTGACATTCCACCATACACATGTATATAACTAAATGAACCATCATTCCTCTGTGTGCAAAACACAGTAAATATAGTCACACACAGCTCATATAGCTACGATCCAGCACATACAGTCTCAAAATAATATTACCAGTGTCATTGGGCTTAAATCCTGGACCTTCTTCCCTCAGTAGCACAGAAAGGATGTTATGAATTAAAAGAAAGAGTCTCACCAGTACCTTTCAAAGGCAATTAAGAAAGTGCATTGCTGTCAATGAATAAAGTATTCTTCAGTAAGTCTATTAAGAGGCTGACAGAACTCCCATTACACTATCCTTCTAAAGACTCTAAGTAATTTGTATGTGAAAATGTCGCTGATGACTTTATGATGCAGAAAAAGGTACATTTATATGTGATTTTTTAAAAAAATATTGTTCTTTCAGGCTATTAAGGCTGCTGGATTCAATGCATCTTTTCATGATATATCAAACAAGGATCATTTTGATATTATAGAGAGACTCATGGAAGAGAAGTACATTCTGACACAGGTAAAGATTTCTCAGAGTTTCCTTGCCTTTCCCCTGCTGAACTAGACTTCAATCTCATTTGAGCTGTTTTTCTGGAGGAGGGTCACTGCAGAAGACATTCAGCACGTTTAGATCCAGGGGAAACTCAGGAGGCTGACTGACTACAGGCTGTAAGCGGGGACAAGTCACATTTTATGAGGCGAGAAGGAATAGTCAGAGAGCACCACGGCACAGAAACAGGCTCTTTGGCTCATTTAACCCTTGCTGAACCATTATTCTGCCTAGTCCCATTGACCTGCACCTGGACCATAGCCTCCATACCTCTCCCATCTATGCACTGATCCAAATTTCTCTTAAATGCTGTAATTGACCCCACATCCACTGACGGTTCATTCCACACTCTCACCACCCTCTCAGAGAAAAAGCCTTCCCTCATGTTCCTCCTAAGTCTTTTACCTTTCAACCTTAACCTATGATCTCTAGTTCTAGTCTCACCCAACCTCAGTGGAAAAAAAGCCTGCTTGCATTTACCCTATCTATACACTTTATAATTTTGTATATCTCTATCTCATTCTCATACTGTATATTCTAGGGATTAAAGCTTTAACCTTTTCAAGCTTTCCTTATAACTCAGGTCCTCAAGGCTTGGCACCATCCTTGTAAATTTTCTCTGCACTCTTTCCATCTTATTGATATCTGTCCTGTAGTTAGGTGACCAGAATTGCACACAATACTCCAAATTAGGCCTCATCAATGTTTTACACAATTTCAACTTGACAGGGACAGCAGAGTGACGGGAATAAGTGAGTGACCATTAAGGAATACTGTCTCTAGAAGGCGGGACCCAACTACTTCTACGTGTTTGTATCAGTTTTCTAGGTTAGAATCTCTTGTCGTTGAACTGGCAATAACTACTGATCAAAGCAACACTCACAACACGCTGGAGGAACTCAGCAGGTCGGGCAGCATCCGTGGAAACGATGAGTCGACGTTTCGGACCGGAACCCTTCGCCAGGACTGTAGGGGGAAGGGGCAGAGGCCCTATAAAGAAGCTGGGGGAGGGTTGGAAGGAGAAGGCTGGTAGGTTCAGATGAAAAACCAGTAATTTGAAAGACAAAGGGGTGGAGGAGGGGAAGCAGGGAGGTGATAGGCGGGAAAACAATGGGTAGTAGGAGGCAGAACCATGAGGGAGGTGATAGGCAGCTGGGGGAGAGGCAGAATGAAATAGGGATAGGGATAGACTCAACGTTTCCATGAATGCTGCCTGACCTGCTGAGTTCCTCCAGCGAGTTGTGAGTGTTGCTTTGATCCCAGCATCTGCAGATTATTTTGTGTTTACTACTGATCAATGTAGCAAGACATTTCTGAGAAGCACAATTAACCTCAAAAATAATATTTTGCAAGTTTTTAAAGTAATATCCTTGATCACTCCGATGACCAGCCACATGAACTAGACTTCCAAGTGAATCTGCATCTACTTCAATTGTCTTTGAAAACCACACCATTAAAGCTGGAAGTCTTGGCAATGGCTATCAATGAAGACCTCCATCTTTAGCTATTAACAAAAGCTCTACTTCACTTTAAGGGCAAGTAGTTCCTTCTAAAAACAACTACTTAGCAACCAATCAGCTTCCTGCATGGTCTTACTTTTCCAGGAATTACAGACAGCGGCGGGAAGTTAACCTACTTTGCTGGTGTTGTACTAGCATTGGGCTAACCAGTACTTGCCACTCCAACGCCATCCTATTCTCTAGATAAGATTCTGTAATAGGGTTTAGCTTGAACGTCATTGAATGTTTAGTGTTGTGGTCTTGTAATTTAGGGAACTTAGATAAGTACCTGTTTGATATAGATGTTTGGTTGAGTGTTTGACTGGTTGTTTTGTAAATAAATAGCTAATGTGTGTATTTGCAATCAGTGTCTTATGCCTCATACTGAACGTGCTTCCCCGTAACATCAGGTATATACAAATCGTAATCTAATTTCATGTTTGTTTCTTTTAGGTTCTGCTGAAAATGATGTCTATAAAATGAACAGTGAACTCCAAAACCTGTGGGAGGAACCTCAGGATTCCTAATGAAGCCCTTTAATGTTCTGATCTTATTGCTAAGTACGCTAGTCAAATCAGGATCACACAAAATAACACAGATAATTTGTTCTCAATAATACAAGTTATAAATATAAAGGTTATGATGTTTGGCTGTCTAAACTTAAGCCATTGGTGATTAGTGGAATGTTTCCTAATTCCAGCAACTAATCAGAAGAAACTCACAGGAGCCGGGAAATGTTTTATCTACTTAGATTTTTTCCCTTTTTTTTAAGGGAGGCACTCACCTATGACATGGTGGTGTAGTAACGTATGCCATTCACGTACTTCTTGTGTAACCCATAATGAATTATGTAAAGAAAGAATGCTTAACGAACAATATATTTACAATTTACTCAAATATTACTGAAATATTAATTACACTACAATTAGCCCTGTAACTTAGTCTTTCATGCATACAGGTGAGTAACCCTGTCCACCGTTCTTTCGCACATTGAAATCCTGTGAAAAGAGAAACGATCTTCCAATTAGAGCACATTTCCACCAAAGTGTAATGTGGGGTTCATAGTCATAGTCATACTTTATTAATCCCGGGGAAAACTGGTTTTTGTTACAGTTGCTCCATAAATAATAACTAGTAATAGAATCATAAATAGTTAAATAGTAATATGTAAATTATGCCAGTAAATTATGAAATAAGTCCAGGACCAGCCTATTGGCTCAGGGTGTCTGACCCTCCAAGGGAGGAGTTGTAAAGTTTGATGGCCACAGGCAGGAATGACTTCCTATGACGCTCAGTGCTGCATCTCAGTGGAATGAGTCTCTGGCTGAATGTACTCCTGTGCCCACCCAGTACATTATGTAGTGGATGGGAGACATTGACCAAGATGGCATGCAACTTAGACAGCATCCTCTTTTCAGACACCACTGTCAGAGAGTCCAGTTCCATCCCCACAACATCACTGGCTTTACGAATGAGTTTGTTGAGTTTGTTGATTCTGTTGGTGTCTGCCACCCTCAGCCTGCTGCCCCAGCACACAACAGCAAACATGATAGCACTGGCCACCACAGACTCATAGAGCATCGTCCGGCAGATGTTAAAGGACCTCAGTCTCCTCAGGAAATAGAGACGGCTCTGACCCTTCTTGTAGACAGCCTCAGTGTTCTTTGACCAGTCCAGTTTATTGTCAATTCGTATCCCCAGGTATTTGTAATCCTCCACCATGTCCACACTGACCCCCTGGATGGAAACAGGAGTTGCCGGTACCTTAGCTCTCCTCAGGTCTACCACCAGCTCCTTAGTCTTTTTCACATTAAGCTGCAGATAATTCTGCTCACACCAAGTGACAAAGTTTCCTACCGTAGCCCTGTACTCAGTCTCATCTCCCTTGCTGATGCATCCAACTATGACAGAGTCATCAGAAAACTTCTGAAGATGACAAGACTCTGTGCAGTAGTTGAAGTCCGAGGAGTAAATGGTGAAGAGAAAGGGAGACAAGACAGCCCCCTGTGGAGCCCCAGTGCTGCTGATCAAAGTTAGCTACAAAGCAAACAATTCTTGCACCTTTATTGCCGTAGGAATAATTCTGGATATTCCTAGATCTAGATGTCTGAATGACAAAATGATTGCATACTTCTGGAAATTTATTTTGATTGTAAATATACTGTTAATTAAATATTATATAACATTGCTATCTTGCTGCAGTAATGTTCCAGAAATAGTTTGAATCTAATTAATCAAATAAAAAGCTCTGTGGAAAATGTACACTTGCACCATAGAAGCTATGATTTTTTTCTATAACCCAGGTGGCAGATGACTGTACTTGAACCAGGAGATTCAGTTCAGTTCATAGTAACATATTTTGTTGGAATAGAACTGCTCTGACAAAGCAGTGTGATGTTACCTCCTGTGAAACATCAATTTGGTTAGTCATGTTGCTTAAAATGAACATCTTAATGCAATATGAAGGAAGCTGTGAATACATCTCTTCTCCTTTATGAAGATTGAAAATACATCCAGTTGTCACTTTATTAGGTATCTCCAGGACTGCATATGTCTCTTTTTCTCTTTTATGATGGGCAGAACATACATCCAGTAGCCACTTTTAGGTATCTCCCGGACTGAATAAAGTGAGCACTGAATTTATGTTTGTGGTCTTCTGCTGAACGGAGAAATGCCATTTTTATATAGAATTGACTGGCAGTTACAGATATTAAATCACAAACACAAAAAAGACTGCAGATGCTGTAAGTCCAAAGAGAAACACACAAAATGCTGGAGGAACTCAGCAGGTCAGGCTGCATCTGTGGAAAAGAGTGAAGAGTTGACGTTTTGGGCCAAGACCCTTCTTCAGGACTGAGAGCGAAGGGGGAAGATGCCTGAATCGAAAGGTGGGGGGGGGGGGGTGGGAGTGGTATTAACTATTTGGTAATCTTGTGTATATTCAAATTCCTTACTTGCAAGATCAAGCAACATTCACAATATAGGTGTTAATAGAAACTACAAGCTAACAATTAAAAATACTCTGAAGTTAGTGAAGTAATTGTCCCTTATTGGTGTATGTTCAGTGAATCCTTGCATCACATCCTTACCTTGTCTCAGTAAGCTAAATGGCTCTGGTCCCCGGCTGTGCAGAAGGAAGCAATGCTCTTCAGAGGGCTTTCTTCCCTGGGCTGGTTACACAATATCCACTTAACTCTTGCCTTGCCATACTTTCATACCATTAGTGTGTGTACATTTAAATGATCCATTAACAACATGCCCTATACCTTCACCATGGCAGCAGGTTTATGGGAAACATTTTCTTGACGTGGACATTGATTGCAATCCCGTAATTGGTGTTAATTTATAATCTGGAACCCTTTAACTAACAGCATGACAGGAATGCTCTCAACTCTCAAGCTCCTCTTCAGTGAAAATATACACTCAGTGGCTACTTTATTAGGTACCTCCTTGTAGTTAACAAAGTGGCCACGGAGTGTATGTTCGTGGCCTTTTGCTGCTGTAACCCATCCACTTCAAGGTTCAACATGTTGAGTGCTCAGAGACGCTCTTCTGCACTCCACTGTTGCAACATGTGGTTATCTGAGTTACTGTTACCGTCCTGTCACCTTGAACTGTTCTGGCCATTCTCCTCTGACATTAACAAGGTGTTTTCACCCACACAACTGCTGCTCACTTGGTGGTTTTCTGTGTTTTGCACCACTATCTGTAAAATCTAGAGACTGCTGTGCATGAAAATCCCAGGAGATCAGCAGTTTCTGAGACATTCATAACACCCCGTCTGGCACCAACAATCGTCCCACGGTCAAAGTCACTTAGATCACATTTCTTCCCCATTCTGATGTTTGCTCTGAACAACAACTGAACTTCTTGACCATGTCTGCATGCTTTTATGCATTGAGTTGCTGCCACGTGTTTGGCTGATTAGGTACTTGCATCAACGAGCAGCTGTGCTTAATAATGTGTCTACCGAGTATATATTACACATTTTGTAGTTCATCATCTAAACCTGAATCCCAGTGGTCTCACCCTTTGACCATTAATCACTAATACCCACATCTACTGGGGATTGTATGGAGTAGATTTGTAAAGCCATTGGTGACGTAGCTGATCACGTCTCGCTCCATTTCTGGTCACCTACAGTATCTGTAACAAAGATATCATCACAAGGAGTGAATGGCTTTGGTTTTGGGAGAAGCTGGACAGACTGGGGAATTTTCCCTGGAGTGTAGATGACTGAAAGGTTCATAGACCACAAAACATACCAGCAGAATTAGGCCATTCAGCCCATCAATTCTGCTCTGCTATTCAATCATGGCTGATTTATTTTCCCTCTCAATCGCCTCTTCTCTCCATAACCTTTGGCACCTTTACGGCTGATTTATACTTCTGCGCCAACTCGACGCCGTAACCTACGCAAGTGGCCTACGCACATTGTGAGCATTTATACTCGTGCGTTGGTGTGTCTGCGTCGCTCTGCAATTTGCGCACGTCACGCATACCGCACACACCTGCCCATGCAAGGCTTCATGATCATGGTAGTCTTTCTCAGGGTAAATAAGTTTAAAGCGAGTGTCTTTTCTCATAAAAGCGAAATGTGTCCTCCATAATTTTGGAGGTCTGTAAAGCTTTATGGAAAGCATTGCAGCCAGAGTTCCTTCCCTGCCCTTCAGTCGCCCAATGGGAAGCTATTGCAGCGTAGGAGGAAATGCGATGTTACCAAGCAGACCAATCACAGCTGATGCGGGCTGCGTTGCTGCGACGCGTAGTTACATTTTGGGAGGGGTGCGTGTCAGGCTACCGCGTAGGAATCCACGTAGGCACTGCGTAGGGTTCGTGGCTATGCCGTACCTACGGCGTTGATTTGACACAGAAGTATAAATCAGCCTTTACTAGTCAACCTCCTCTTTAAAATATACCCAATGACTTGGTCTCCACAGCCATCTGTGGCAATAAATTCCAGGTTCACCACCCCCCCAGCTAATAAGGTTCCTGCTTATCTCTGTTCTAAAGGGACCCCCTTGTATTCTGAGGCTGAGCCCTCTGGTCCTAGACTGTGTTCCTTACGTGACGACGGCTTCTTGCACTTAGACAGAACTCATATATTTCATCACTTTTGCTGCCAATTTAGATTCTGGTCTCGGGTTAAAATGGTTGACCTCTGACTTTTCTCTTCCCGTCTGGATCTCTCCATCTCAGGGGATAGACCAGCTATAAATATTGATGAGAAATGCACAGTCTTCTACAACCATATTGATTCTACTTCCCAGCACCTAGCCTCCATTAAGAATTCACTTCTATTCTTCCGGTTCCTAAGCCTCCATTGCATTTGGCCTGACGGTGAGCTATTCCGCATAGGACTTCTGAAATTTTTATTTTCGTGTCACAGCAGGGTTACAGGTCCTTCCAACAGAATGAGCCCATACACCTAATGATACCCATGTGACCAATTAATACGGGCTGCTGCCGCTGTAATAGTGTTGCACTAACCGCTACACAGCCATGCCTTCCTTCTTTCTGAACCACGGCTTCTCCTCTACCCCAGAGCGGGCATGTTCTCTTGTTGTTTTGGCCAATAACAATCCTTTACACAACATCACAAAGACAAATCATTTCTTCATTATCACTTTGCTGCGTGCGGGAGCTTGCTGTTTACAAATTAAAACAGAAGGAAGTCACGTGGACCATTCAGTCTGCACTGGCTCTAAGAGCGGTCTCTTTAGTTCCAACCCCACACATTCCCCTCAAACACCCATCAACACCACCTCCCCTCTTCCACACCTCCAAAACCCTGTTGTTGGTTTGGAGGCTTGCTGCCTCAATGACCCGGAGAGCTATGCTGGCTGCAGTCAGGGCTTTATGCTTTGGCTCTTGGTAGGGTCAGCCATGCCAAGTAGGTCAAAGGGTAGAGGACAACCTAAGAGTGGTCTACAGGTCCTCCAGGTTTGGGGGTTCAGCTCAGGGCTAACAACCCTGTCTGGTAAAAACCAAACTGTTTCAGAAACAGCAATGAAGAATCCAACTACAACCGAGTGATACAGTATTCCTGAGTCTCTACCCGGGACTTATATGACTGACAGTAGTGAAAACTGAGTTTACCAACCTTATGAAGGAAGCCCAGAACAGCACCAGAGATGGAGGACCTTCATTGCTGCCCTAAACGCCAGTGGCGAAATGGGTAGTAAAATAACCTTTTCCATTCGTCTCCTAGCAATACTTACCCAAGGACTAACTTACACTGGTCAGCTAGTCCTCCAGCCAGCACCTCTTTAGGATGTGGAAGGAAATTGGAACACCCCAGCGAAGTAGATGAAGATGCAAACATGTACTCTTGGCAGTGTTGAGAATCAGAGAGATCTTGGGGTCCGTGTCCATAGGACACTCAAAGCTGCTGCACAGGTTGACAGTGTTGTTAAGAAGGCATATGGTGTGTTGGCATTTATCAACTGTGGAATTGAGTTCAAGAACCATGAGGTAATGTTACAGCTATATAAGACCCCCCTTGGAGTACTGTGTTCAGTTCTGGTCACCTCACTACAGGAAGGATGTGGATACTATAGAGAGACTGCAGAGGAGATTTATGTTGCCTGGATTAAAGACTGCGCCTTATGAGAATAGGTTGAGTGAACTTGGCCTTTTCTCCTTGGAGTGATGGAGGATGAGAGCTGACCTTATAGAGGTGTATAAGATGATGAGAGGCATTAATCATGTGGATAGCCAGAGGCTTTTTCCCAAGGGGGCATAGTCTTAAGGTGCTTGGAAGTAGGTACAGAGGGGATGTCAGGGGGTAAGTTTTTCACAGAATGGTGGGTGCGTGGAATACACTGCCAGTGATGGTGGTGGAGGAGGATACAACAGGGTCTTTTAAGAGACTCTTAGATAGATACATGGAGCTTAGAAAAGTAGAGGGCTATGCGCTAGGGAAATTCTAGGCAGTTTCTAGAGTAGGTTACATGGTTGGCACAACATTGTGGGCCGAAGGGCCTGTAGATTTCTATGTTCTATGCTGGACTCAGAGAGCACCAGAGGTCAGGATTGAATTCCAGCTCCTGAAGCTGTGAAACAGCTGCATCACTGTGTTTTCCTGACAGTAATACATCCCAATACTGAATGTAAGGAGCTTCTTCTTTTACGTTACCGTGTAGGCTAATTAAAATGGCTTCTTTGTTATGTTAACTGCTGAGAAAGTTCTCTCGCTAGCAGCTTGTTTGGGTCATATTATTGATAAGAGGACGAACGAACCAATTGGGATAGATGTTATTCTTTCTTGTGTGTCTGTAAGCTATTGTGATGCGCGGGTTTTTGGGGCAGAAGGCGCGATGGGGAGAGAGAGAGAGAGCGCGGACGCGGTGCTGTGAGCTGGCTAACGGGGTCAGACCCCGAGCAGGAGTTCGAGGTTCAGGGTCTTCGGCGAGGAGAGGAGACGGAGACAGACTCGTGTGGAGCGTCTGGTCGACCACCGTGGTTGGTCCCAAGCGGCGGGTTGAAGTGGTCAGAGGGGATCGAATGGTGAAGAGAGGATCATTACTAGAGTTCCAACTGTTTGTGCATGAAGAGATTGAACTGTGATAAGTTTGGCGCCTTTTATTTTCCTTTTATATTTTATTCTCTATTAATTATATAGTTCCAGTAAGATCTATGAAGTGTAATCATTTAATCGTATATGGTGTATTGTCTGTTATTTGGCGGGGTGGGGTACATCACACAGCATCCACACAAACGAATTGCCCAGTTTGGTGGGGCTGAAGGCTGCTTCCCCTAGACGACAGCCAGTTGAGCGAGCCTGAGGCTTACCGGGGGGGGGGGGCTACACTGAATATATGTCAAAAATACGTCACTATTTGTGACATGCTGAAGGTCTGCAGTGGCTGCAATATTTCTATATCAATCCATGTTTTTTTTCCCGTGACCCTTCTGATACGCTTGGTTTGGGAGCTAGGTGGATACAACACACTGGGGAGGGGGGAGGTCCTTTGTGGTCCTGATACTCAGGGGGTTCATCATGGCCATCAATGGATTGGGGCAACAGGTCAATGGGATCGTCTGTCTCTCGGCCCCAGATGGGTCCGCCTGGTTCAAGCCAAGCCAGGTCAGGTTTGTTGTCGTGTGACGAAGCACAGGTATCACGAGGAACTTGTTTGCAGAAGTGTCACGGGCACGTGGGTACAAATAACACTCAGGATGTAAATTATAAAGATGAGAAAATCTGCAGATGCTGGAAATCCAGAGCAACACACACACACACACACACACACAGCCGAAGGAACTCAGCAGGTCAGGCAGCGTCTAGGAAAACAGTAAATAGTCAATATTGTTTTCAGGCTGACAGCCTCCTTCATGACTGAAAGGGGGGGGGGAATGTCGGAATTATATGGTGGGGGGGGGGAAAGGCTAGCTGGAAGGTGATGGGTGAAGCCAGGTGGGTGGGAAAGATCAAGGGCTGGAGAAGGAAGAATCTGATAGGAGAGGGGAGTGTACTAGAGGAGAAAAGCAGGAGGGGCCCAGGGGGTCATAATAGGCAGGTGAAAAAAAGTAGAAGGTCAAAGTGAGGAATAGAGGAAGGGAGAGGGAGGGGGAATTTTGTTCACCAGAAGGAAAAAAAATCTATATTCATATCATCCAGTTGGAGGGTAAATTATACATAAATTTACATCAATATAAATTGTACATATCAAGACAGATAAGTGAGAAAGGAGAAAAAAGCTGTGCGAAACAAACTTATTGCAAAAAAAGAGCCAGGTCCTTAGTAGCAGCTGATTTGTTGGTAGTGCTCCATTGCTGAGATAGGACTGTGCAGCTCGGCTCAAGAACCTTGATACTTGTAGGAAAGTAGCTGTTCTTCAACCCGGTAGTTCAGCCTTCTGTACTTCCTTCCTGAAAATAGCAGTGAGAAGGGGACATGTCCCGGATGGCAGGGATCCTCGATGTCTTCATTGATTGCTCTCGGTGCTGTCAATAGTGCGGAGGGCCGTGCCTTTGATGGGCCGTCCACTACTCTCGATGGCCCTCGTGCACTCCTGCACATTGGAAGTGCTGTAACAGATTCTGGTGCAGCCAGCCTGGATAACGTGCGCCTATAGAGGTTCGTTAGAGTGTTTGGTCACACACCAAATCATCTTAAACTTGAATGGAAGTAGAGGCACTGACTCACCTTCTTCATTCTCTCTAAACTTGGGTGTGGTAAACCATATATATATGTTGTAACTGGGTTACCTGACTGGACACGCCCCTCTGCTGACTGCTCCTGTGGCTCCTCCCACTGAACCCTGAATAAAGGCGATTGTGCCACTGCTCCTCTCTCAGTCCAGGGCAGATACTCAGCAGGGACGTGGACCATTTACTGCTAATTAAAACCTTTCAGTATTTACTCTACTTCCAGTCTTTTGGAGTAATTGATAGTGCATCATTGGGTGACTCCCAAAACACGTAATCTTCTCACGTTCCCTCATTGTCAAGTGATTTACAAAAGGACAGAGAAAACACATCAAGGTTATTAAAGTTTGCCTGGAAGAAATGCATCCTCACCAATTCGTGGAAATCCATGCCCGTAACCAATTCAATTGTAAAAAAAAAAGACATCTAGAAGGTGCAGAACAACTTGAGACTCCACGACAGAAAAACATTAAGGTCAAGCAGAAATTCAAGTAGGACACAACATGTCAAAGTTTTATTCAACTTTTCTAAAATTAGTTATTGCTTTATACATGATAGTTCATTGAATAAAAATGGTTTAAAGCATTTTACCTCAAATTACTTTCTGTGGAATTTTCAAATGTTTCCGCTTTGAGAAGAAAGTCTCTGTTTGATTAACAACTCCTGAAGGAAGAACGTAAGATTTCAAACAAGGATTACCAACGCTCTCAAAACTCCTCCGGGCTTCCGTCCCGGTGACGTCAAGCGCTTTCCGCCAATCAGCGGCGGCGTAGCGGGTGGGCGGCTAACGGCGACGAGTTTGAATCGGAGGCGCGATGGAGTTGTACCTGATCGAGCACCGCAAGTACTACTCCTTCGAGGAGCGGCTGGGCACCTTCAAGAACTGGCCCTTCGTCACCGACTGTGCGTGTACGCCCGAGAATGTGAGTGAGCCCGGTCGGCGATGCGCCATGCCGTTCCCGGCGGTTGCCAGCCACCCTGTTTATCTCCGCCGGGCACTGGGGTTGAGGGTTGAGGGTGAAGGGTCAGGGATGTCTCGGGGGTTGGGGTTGAGCGACAGGATGTTGGAGCGTAGTGGAGAGGGGGTGTGATACAGAATAAGGGGGGCGAGGACAGGGTACAGCGCCGGCTGAGACTTGGATGTGTGGTAACAAAAGTAGAAGCAGGACAGGTCGTTCAAATTCTTATTATTGTCATACCGGTACATACACTGGGTAAACGCCATGAAAATTAGCATTTTGCAACCGCAGCACAGTGCATTACAGACATAAGTTAACAAACTTGAATAACGTAAACATTAAGACGAACAGATTTTAGACATAAGTAGCATTGAATAGGATCGTGGCCCATCCTCTCCACCACCATCCCTGTTCTCGCTGCTGTCATCAGGTGGAAGGTACAGGAGCCTCAGGACTCGCATCAACCAGGTTCAGGAACAGTTACTACCCCTCAACCATCAGCTCTTGAAGAAAGGGGATGGCTACTTTGAAATGTTCCCGTAACCAATGATCTCACTTTCAAGGACTCTTCTCATTATCTCACGCTCTCGTTATTTATTGCTATTTATTTATATTTACACAGTTTATTGTCTTCTGCATTCTGGTTGATCTGTCATTAATCCTGTTCCAGTTACTATTCTATAGATTCGCTGAGTATGCCCACAAGAAAATGAATCTCAGAGTTGTATATGGTGACATATGTGTACAGTACTTTGATAATAAAATTTACTTTGAACTCTATCTCATGTTCTCCCATTACCACTGAGTCTTTTGTGCCAAGAATTTCATCCTTCAATCAGCTACTGGACCTTCACATCCTCATCCTCTCAGTCCCAAATATCTGACCATGCCGGGTAAACCAGAAACTCTTCAGTTGGGAGAGCGAATAAATCCTCTCCACTCTGTTAACCTCTGTTAGTCCTGTCACAGTATTGTATTTTAATGAGCTTTCCCCCTCATTCTAGTGAATCCAAAGCTAGTTAAGGATGAACTTTATTCACCATGTGCATTTACATGCCTTAGGAATTTGTTGTCTACTGGGCAATGGGGTTGGGGCTAGCTGGAATAGTTCTTTTAACTGCATCGAGGAAGAAACTTTTAACATGGCGTGAAGTTTTTGTTTTAATATCCCTATTACATTATTATTTCCAGAAGGGAGCTTTTGGAAGAGGTAGTTTGTAGGATGAGTAGTGACTGAAATTATCTTTTTCCTGCCCACTTCTTGTCCTGGACCCATACAAGTGCTGTAGTGATGGTAGGAAGCAGCCAGTAACCTTTTCTGCTGACCTGACAGTTCACTGTTGTAATTCCTTTTTGAGCCTTGTGGCGCATCGGGTGGCATTTTTGCTGTTTCCATAGCATTTGACTATTCTTATGAGGCCAAGTTGCTAGCTTGACACTCGACCCAGCACGGATGGAAAGGGTGCAAGGATTCAAACTCAAAGTCTGGTGCTGATACAGTTCACTGTAGATTTCGCATATTGCAAGACGATGCTGCACCAAACCAGACAGTAATGGTTAATGAGATCTTGACACCTGGCAGGTCTGCTATTCCAGGAGTCAAGTGGGCAAAACTATGTCTCTCACCCTGTATGACAGGTTCCCAAATGGGTGCACAGACCCCTTGCTTCATGATATTGGTCCAAAGCTTAAAAAGGGTTAGAGACCCCTGCTCTATGACAAGAATATCTTTTCTTGGGAAAGGAAAAAAAACTGAATATGCCACTCCAGGGGTGGTCTTGTCAACAACCTGTATAATTGTACAAAGGCCTTGTTGCTCCTGTTCAAGTCCATTTGAATGTCTTTTTCTTGATATCAGATGGCTGCAGCAGGATTTATTCACACCCCAAGCGAGAATGGTCCTGACATTGCTCAGTGCTTCTTTTGTTACAAAGAACTGGAAGGCTGGGAACCTGAAGATGAACCTTTGTAAGTACTGAACATTATATTTAAACTCAAGATAACTGCTTGCAGTCAAGATGACAGTATTTTCAGAAATACTCAACGCTAGTGAACTAGTTAACAAGATCTCTTGATCACTCATGTAGATACTGATCACTGATGGGATATTTTCTCCATAATGTTTGTCCAAGAGCCTTTTACTTGCTACAGAAGGAGTCCAGCAAAAGTTCACCGATTTCTGGGATGATAGGGCCTGAACAAAGAGAGTTTGGGTCAACTAGATCTGCAATTCAGTGAAGTTTGAAATAATATCAGGGAAGCTTAGTGAAATGTACAAAATTTTGAAAAGGCTAAAACAGCAGCTTCCTTGGGGGTCCACAGACCCCTTGCTTAATGGTTTTTGTCCATGCATAAAAAAATCCCTGGGCTAGAAGAACCTGAATGTTTTTCGTGATTGGGGGTGGTCATAATCTTAAGCTTTAAGGCAAGACATTTAGGATTGAGTTGAGAAATTTCATGTGGGAGGTTGAGGAAACAGTGTGGAATTCTCTCCCAAGGTTGTGGGGTCCAAGTTTGAACACATTTGCTGAATAATTTGGAAACCAAGCTTTTCACTGTATCTTGGTGCCTATTACAATAAGAATCAACTTTATTTACCATATACATTTACAAGTCTTAGGAATTTGTTATGGTGTATTGGTCAGGGCTTGGCGTGCAACAAAAACAGCAATATTCAAAAATTAATAAGTTATGTAAAAAAAAGTTAGAAGTTAAAGTATAGATGTTGAATAAATTGTGCATAAATACATAAATATCAGCATGTGTTTACAATGTTGTAAGTGGTTGAAAGTGTTTGCAGTGTTGTGATGGGGTAATAGAGGAGGGGTAGGGAAGGATGCTAACTAGAATGGTTAACTGGGGAAAGAAACTTTGGATGGTGTGAATATATAAGCAATTTGCTGTGCTTTGGTCAAGGCACAACATGCAACAAAAACAACAATTTTCAACAATTATAAAGAATAAATTATATTTTTAAAAGCTTATAAAGTTACAGGTTAAAGTATGGATATAGAATAAAAATGTGCACAAATAAATAAATACCAGCATGTATTTTTGGTTTAAAGTGTCTACTGTGCAGTGATAGGGGCAATAGAGGGGTTGGTGGGCTAACTAGAAGGATTGACTGGATTTACTGCCTGGGGGATGAAACATTTAAGATGGCGCGGTTAATAACTTAGTACTTTCCAGAAGGTAGTTTGCAGGGTGGGTAGTGTCTGCAATAATAAACCAATACCACATTTAAAGAGGTAGATTTCTGCCCACACAGGGTATCAAGGGGCATGGGTATACGATATTGAGATACAGGATCAGCCATGATTGTATTGAATGAGGAAAGTAGGTTTCAAGCAACGGGAGAAGGTTATTTGGCCCATCTTTCTACATTTGTTTCTCACCTTCTTGTTAGAATATGTAGTTGTAAGATCCTATAAGGGAACAAGCAAAGCTGCAGAGAAATTGTTATTTGTATCTCGGTTGCTATTTAGTCTCCTCAGACAGCCCCTTGGGAGGGATGATGACTGGCTTCCTCTCTAGATATGTTCTCAGCTGATGATGCTAAGCATGGGAAGCACAAGCTCTTCCACAGATGAGGAAGAAGTGGTTGCTGGGCGGAGGGTTGGGGCCTTCCTTCCACTGCTGACACGGGGCTTCTGTGTGATCCCTGCATGTGGACTTGAGGTTCTCAATACCGTTACAAATGCTGCCCCTTTACCTTAAGCACCTCTGAGCCAGAAATGCCTTGGGATCTTGCATTTTCTCAATGAGACAGAGCAGGTGCTTGAATTCCTTTCCTCTGTCTGCTTGGCAATCTGTTGCAGTGAATAGTCAATCTTGTTTTGGGTACGTGAATGATGTGACCTATCCAGCACTGCCAACTGAGCATTCCTAGGGCCGGAATGATAGGGCACGGTAGTGTAGTGGCTAGAGCATTGCTTTACAGTGCTAGGGATCATCTATTGGTGTTTATTTCTAGCTGCTGTTTAAAAGGAGTTTGTATGTTCTCCCTGTGACCGCGAAGGTTTCCTCTAGGTGCTCTGCTTCCCTCCATCATTCCAAAGGCATATGGTTGGAGTTACTGAGTTGTGGGCTGCCTAGCCCAATCATCATTGATCTTGATTTAATGTAAATTGTGCATTTCGCTGTATATGTTTCAATGTACATGTGACAAAAAGTGCTGATCTTTAAATCTTTAAGGATGCTAAATGGTTCACCTATCCTTCCAGTGAACTTGCAGGCCGCTCGGAAATAGCATTGCCGGTATCTTTCAAGTGCCTCATGTGGTGTCACTGTAGCTAGTTCGGTCTTGGAGGCTGAGATCACTACTGCCTGCTAGATCATGATTCCTGCCAGGTCTCAGATCTTGATACTTTCAACACTCTTCCTCATTTGACCAAAGCCTGTAGTGACACATTGAAAGTGGAAGTGAAAGTTCATCAATTGACATGTGACCTTCCTCAAGAAAGAAGATACTTTATGCTTTTATACTTTATTGTCGCCAAACAATTGATGCTAGAACGTACAATCATCACAGCGATATTCGATTCTGCGCTTCCCACTCCCTGGATTACAAATATTAAATATTAAAAATAGTAAAAATTAGTAAATGTTAAAAAAATTAAATTATAAATCATAAATAGAAAAATGGAAAGTAAGGTAGTGCAAAAAAACCGAGAGACAGGTCCGGATATTTGGAGGGTCTGGCCCAGATCTGGGTCAGGATCCGTTCAGCAGTCTTATCACAGTTGGATAGAAGCTGCTCCCGAATCTGGCTGTACGAGTCTTTAAGCTCCTGAGCCTTCTCCCGGAGGGAAGAGGGACGAAAAGTGTGTTGGCTGGGTGGGTTGTGTCCTTGATTAAGATAAGTCTGGTGTTATCTACAAAGCATATGAAGTTAACTTTCACATTTTCTCCCAGAGTTGAACATCAAAATCACTCATCGAAGTGTGCTTTTATTGCACTGAAGAAGCAGTTTGAGCATCTAACAACTGAAGAGTTCCACAAGCTGGACGAGCAAAGAGTAAAGAACATCATGGTTTGTTACTTTATCATAATCTTCAGTAATACAATAAAATGTTTACTACATCGTATATCCACTCATGCTTCCCCATCAGCACTGCTTTTGAATTACCTAGGAGGTATCAAATTGCATACTTTTTTTACTGAGGTTGGGTGAGGCTAGGATTAGATGTCCAATCTCAAGCAAGAGAAAATCTACAGATGCTGGAAATCCAAGCAACACACACAAAATGCTGGAGGAACTCAGCAGGCCAGGCAGCATCCCTTCAAAAATTTCTTCTTATTTGGAATATATCTGTCTTGCACTTCCCTCATTTTTTGCAGAAACTCCAGCCATTGCTGCTCTGCTGTCTTTCCTGCAAATGTCCCTCTCTAGTCAACTTTGGCCAGTTCTCTCATGCCATTGTAATTTCCTTTATTCCACTGAAATACTGACACATTGGATTTTATTTTTCTCTCTCAAATTTCAATGTGAACTCAATCATATTGTGATCACTCTTTCCGAAGGGTTCCTTAACCTTAAGCTCTCTTACCACCTCCGGATCATTGCACAACACCCAATTCAGCACAGCCGATCCCCTAGAGGGCTCAATAACAAGCTGTTCTAAAAAGCCATCCTTTAGACATTATACAAATTCTCTCTCTTGAGGTCCAGTATTGACCTGGTTTTCCCAGTCCACTTTCATGTTAAAATCCCCAATGATTAACATGACATTGCCTTTCTGACACGCCTTTTCTATCTCCTGCTGTAATGTCGACTGTACTCTTTTCCAAAGACGCTGTCTGGCCTGCTGAGTTCCTCCAGTATTTTGTGTGTTACTAGAATTAGAGGTCATGGGTTAAGGGTGAAAGGTAAACTATTTAAGGGGAACATGAGAGAGATCTTCTTCCTCAGAAGGTGATGAGAGTGTGGAACAAGCTGCCGGTGGATAAGGTGGATTCGGGTTCAATTTCAACATTTAAGAGAAATTTGGGAGGTATATGGAGGGCTATTGTCCAGATGCATGTTGATGGGACTAGGCAGTTTACTAGGTTGGCATGGACAAGATGGGCCAAAGGGACTGTAGTGTTCTATGACTCTATGGAATAGGACTGATAGTAATTTTCATTTTCTATATAAAAGCACTGAGAGCAAAAAATAATTTTCCTCCTGGATTTTCTCAATTTAGTTTCTTAATATCATTTACTGTTAGTTATTATACCATAACCAATTCCAATTTTGATTCTGAAGTAGCCAAATTAATTGAAGCTTGTTTAGAATTCAGAAATTTCTGCATGATATTTTGGAGCCCCAGCTGGTAGTTTGAGACTATTTACTATTTTTACACTATTGCATAAATGATAGCAACCTATTTGGTACTTTAATATGGAATGTATAAAGATAGCCCATTAAACCAGTTTTGATGTTTTTAAATAACTTAAATCAAACACAATATAAGTTAGCTTTAGGGATTTCTGTAATCTCTGATGCCTTGATCAACCTTTCTTGTTTGCATTAGAAACTGTTCTGATGTATGCTCACCCACCTGTAAAACTTAACACATGCTCTCTGATTGTGCTGTGTTCCTTCTGATAAATCAGTTATGATTAACTAGTCTTTGACTTCACCCAATCATGTTACTACTTTTTGTTCACTCCACCCCTTCAACCCCACCCCCATGATCTAAATCAAGGGCTCGCAACCTTTTTTATGCATGGACCCCTACTATTAACCAAAGGTCTGCAGGCCCTAGGATGGGAACCCCTGATAAATTGTTTTGCTTACTTTTCCACTTCTGAATCTGTAATTCTGTTTCTCATTCCACAGATGGAAAGAATAAGAGTTAATGCTTGACCTCTAAGTTTCCCCAGCAATTTCTGTTGGTATGATGGAATTCGTGTCAGCGCTGTTGTGTGTGTGAACCGTTAACATAAGGGGATTGAGGGAGCTAATGGGATGGCAAGTGACCTGTTGCTTAAACAAAATACTTCTGTTTACTTTCTAGAAGAAACAAATCTCTGAAAGGATTCAATCATTTGAACAAGAGGCAAAAGTTACAAAAACTGCAATTGAAGATCTTGTTACAAACAGCAGATAGACCTATTGCAACGTACTTTAAGCTCAATTTAATTGATCAGTCCTCAGACTGAATGTCATGTCTCTGTATTGTCTTCTAAAGTTGTATCTAGAATTTTAGTCAGATCATTTTATGTGAAAAGTGTAGAATAAAATGTTTGTTTTTCCTATTGCTTTGTAGTGGTCAACGTTGCTCATGTATTTATTACTAATTAAAAAATTAACTAATTTTTATTCTGATCAGCTATCTGCACAAGGGCATTACTGTCTGCAGATCTCTTAACTGTTTCAGAAGTGGTTATAATTCAATTCAGTTTCTCACTTCCACATTTCCTTTTTAAATTATCATTCTGTGAACATTAATTTTTTGAACAATGCAGAAAGTAGACTTTTGGTGAATAATTGCTTCCTTCTGTAATATATTGTATATTTGCACCTTGAGTGGGGGTGTTTCTTTAATTTTGTTTTAGATTCTTACATTAACAGACCATTTCTCAATTCCTTATTTGACAAGATGAGGGTCTATTCCTGAATTATTGACTGAGCAAAGCATTGTCAAGAAGCTTGACTAACACAGTGAGGGAAAAAGCATGCTTATTGGAAGCAATTGCTTCTAGGATCAATATTTATCCCTCTGTGCAGCCAACTGCCTTAATATCAATCCTATCCTTGTCCGAACGAGAGGACAACAAGTGTATTTGAAGATGGGATGTCTGGTTTATCTCTAACAATTAGAGCATAGGCCCTTAATTTTTCACCTCTCCTTAAAATGCATGGCTGATTTTTAGCAATTCATTAATTTATAAGTATCAATGATTTTCATTGAGATTAAAGGGGAAAAAGTCTTTTAAACTTTTAGTTCTAAACTCTGATTATAGTTCACAAATGCTATGATGATAGAAAAAATAATAATGGATGGATGTTCATTAGGTGTGCTGACATGTAAAATTATATTAAAAATATTTTTGTTTTACAGTTGGTTCTATCATTTTTGAGGTTATGTGTCAGTGCATAATCTTGAACTAGTGTCTGTGTAGTGAAATTCAAATAAAGGAACTAGTTGCTATTTTTAAGATTTCAATAAAACATTCACTTATTTTCAACCTTGCAGTTATCAAACGGAGCAGCTGAAGGTATGTGGATTAAGGTTGTCAACAGCTGGTAGGGCTGATGCCACAATTCCAGATACCCAGATTCAAACCTGACCTCCGTTACTGTTTATGTGGAATTTGTGTGAAAGTTGCAGTAGGACAACATATAACCTGGGACAGTTGTAGTTAATCGAGACCTTTGAAGTGAGACCACCGGAGATACCTCTGCTGACCACAGATGAGAAAGGCTGATGTGACTGTCAGTGTGTACTCCGGCCAGATGAGTGAGACCTCTGTAGTAAACTTTCCAGTAAGGGCTTCCTAAAACACAGCGTCCCTTTTCACAATAGAGGGTGCTAGATGCAGATGGGATAACAGATGGATGTGAAACATACCCAAATACCTCTATTGTCTTTACCAATTTCAAAGTGTCATCGGCTCTCCGCTTGAAGCTTCGATTGACTTTATCACCTCTGTGAATGGTGATTGATCTCGTGAGTAAGGAATTTAAGCATATATCATTTATAACATTCAATATCTGTAACTAATAAGTCAATTCTGTATAAAAATAGCAGTTTTCTCTGTTCAGACTTCAGAACAGTGTGGGTGACTGGGACCGTGCTGTTCTCCTTGTGTACAAGTAAATAAAAAGTATGCCTGAGTCATAAGAGAGTGTGTGTTTTGTGTCCAGTTATTTTATTATCAATGAATGACAGTTATTTTGACACTTGCAAGTTCTCCCCATGCCTGTGTGGATTTTCAGGTGCTCTAGTTTTCTTCCACATTGCAAAGACTTGCCCGTTACGAACCCCATCAACTCACGTGATTTTTCCTGTCCAAGTAGTTGTTCTCTAGCCCCGCACTTCCCATTGTCTTTCTTGTGTCTTTAAGGACTAGCAAATGGGTAGGTTAATGTGCTATTGAATGGGCATGTGAGTAGAAGGGAAGGAGCACGAGGAGAGTTGGAACTTGCATTTTGACAATGGATTTGATAGGACAGGATTACTAAACTATGGGCAAAGTTCAAAGAAGTGCAGATGGCAAGACACCGAAAAGCAAGCTTTACTAATTTTCTGCTGTTTACCTGGATTGAGCAATGGGGTGTAGAAAACAACATCCAGATACGGATAGCTTGAAGCAGTTGTAGTCAACTGAGATCTTAGAAGTGAGACTGCTGGAGACACTGCTTATTGCAGGTGAGATAGGCAGGGGTGACTGTGTCAGTCTGTACTCATGCCAGACAAATGAGTTTTCTGGAAAGGTTTTCCAAAATATAGCATCCCTTTATGCAATACGGGGTGCCAGAGACAAGAAAGGAATAATGGAAAGATGTGAAATACACCCAATGACTAAGAGACAATTGCTTTACTAACTACATAATGTTAGCAAGACCAAGTACCTGATTATTATTGACTTCGGAAGGAGGAAACAAGAGGTCCATGAGCCAGTGGATCAGGGGATCTGAGGTGCTAAGTGTAAGGGGGTTTCGATTTTTATGTTACTGCAGAGGCTAATTAAAATGGCGTTTTTGTTATGTTAATCTGGGGAATGCGGTTTTGTTGTGCTTTAACGCTGAGAAAGTTTGCGCTAGCAGCTTATTGTGGTTTAGAGGGTGATAAGAGGGTGCTATTAACCAATTGGGATAGTTGTTATGGTTTTGGTGTATTTGAAGATACTGTATGCGCGGGGTTTTGGGGTAGAAGGCGGGAGAGAGGGACAGAGGATGGACCAGGTGCTGTGAGTCCGCTAACGGGGTCGGACCCCGAGCGGGACGTTCGGCGAGGAGACGGAGACGGACTCGTGTGGAGCGTCTGGTCGACCACCGTTGTTGGTCCCAGGCGGCCGGTCGAGGTGGTCCGAGGGGTCACAGGGTGAAGAAGAAGGTCCTTGAGCTCCAACGGTTTTTGTGCACGAAGAGATTGAACTTTGATAAGTGTGGCGCCTTTTATTTTCCTTTTATATTTTATTCTCTTTTAATTATATAGTTCCAGTAATATCTATAAACTGTAAATCATTTAATTGCATCTGGTGTAATGTCTGTTATTTGGGCGGGGTGGGGTACCTCACACAGCATCCACACGAACGAATTACCCAGTTTGGCGGGGCCGAGGCTGTTTCCCTAGACGACAGCGAGCCGAGCGACCCTGAGGGTGGCCAGGGGGGCTGCATAAGGGTCAGCAACTTTAAATTCCTCTTTGTTATTGTAGGGTAATTGGTGCAAATGTACCTAATTCACAGGCACTGACATTGAGTTGGGGTTCGGTTTAAGAGGATGGTCTGAAATGATGACATAATTACGTAAAAGTACTTTTACAGTGCTTCGTGTTCAGTGTTTGGAGTACAATAAATGAGATGTTATGGTTTTTATTAAACAAAACTCCGCTGTTTTTGTTGTGAAAGGCTACGTGGGTAACCCAGAATTAATTGAACTTGTCCGCCAATGCAGTCGCTTTGAAACTGCCGAAACTTTGGGATCTAAAATCTAAAAATGCCAGTGCTTGGTTTATACATGCTGCGAGAAGTTATTGTTGACAACATCAAATAATTTACGTGGGAGCATTGCTCGGAAACTCCATGGCTGTGAGAGTGGTGAGTTTAGTCGAACATCCACCTAACCACGATAATTACCGATTGCTGAAGACTCACCTTTTACAGACTTTTGGACTATCAGAGTCTGAGTGTGCCAAATCAGCATCAGGTTTAATATCACTGGCATATGTCATGAAATTTGTTAACTTAGTGGCAGCAGTACAAGGCAATACATGGTAAAATAGAAAAAAATAACTAAGTATATCAATTACAGTATATATATGTTAAATTAAAAATAGTCTGAAAACAGAAACAATAAAAGTGAGTTTGTGTTCATAGGTTCAATGTCCGTTTAGAAATTGGGTGGCAGAGGGGAAGGAACTTCTTGAATTGCTGAGTGTGTGCCTTCAGGCTTCTGTACCTCCTTTCTGATGGTAACAATGAGAAGAGGGCACGTCCTAGGTTTTTGAGGTTCCACTCTGAAGATTTATTGGATGTTACGGAGGCTAGTACCCAAGATGGAGCTGACTAATTTTACAACACTCTGTAGCTTCTTTCAATCCTGTGCAGTAGCCCCTCCGCCCCATACCAGACAGTGATTCAGCCAATCAGAATGGTTTCCACAGTATATCTGTAGAAGTTTAAGGTGACACAACAAATCTCCTCAAACTCCTAATGAAATATAACCACAGTCTTGCCTTCTTTATACCTGCATCAATATGTTGGGAACAGGTTAATCTTCAGAGATCTTGACATCCAGGAACTTGAAATTGCTCAGTCTCTCCACTTCTGATCCCTCTATGAGGATTGGTTCATTTTCCTTCGTCTTACCCTTTCCACAATCAGCTCTTTGGTCTTACTGATGTTGAGTGCAAGGTCAGTAGCTGGTATATCACGCTCTTGTATGCCCTCTCATCTCTATCTGAGATTCTGTCAGCAATGTTTATATCATCAACAAATTTATAGATGGCATTTGAGCTATGCATAGCCACACAGTCATGGGTATAGAGTAGAGCAGTGGACTAAGCACACATCCTTGAGGTGCGCCAGTGTTGATCGTCAGCGAGGAGGAGATATTAATACAAATCCACAGATTGTGGTCTTTCGGTTAGGACGTCGAAGATCCAATTGCAGAGGGAGGAACACAGGCCCAGGTTTTGTAGCTTAGCAATAGGATTGTAGGAATGATGTGTTAAACGCTGAGCTATAGTCAACAAGCATCCTGACATAGGTGAGGTGATCTAAGAGTTCTAACAGTTGCTGTCTTTGTCCGGCCTCAGCAATGGTAATCCTTCGGAGCTGATGGACCATATGTTGCCTCTCCCGGGAAATCAACATCCTTGTTTTATTTTTAAGGAATTCTTCATGCAGCAAATACTTAATCATGTTCATATAGCTCTCATTAATGTACCCACAAAAGACTTCAGGGAGCTTGCTAAAATGGCTAATAATCTACACTCAGCCAGAGAGCAGTGTGTCATTCCTCCTTTCCCTACATCAATAAGCCCGGTCAACAAGGCCCCTTAACATAAGAGCACCCGTGGCTGTGAAACAGACGACACTGGGTTTGTGTATTTACCAAGCTAGTTTTGGTATGAACACTAGGAATTACTGAGCACCTTGCAGCTTTGACAGTGCCAGCACATTGGGACACCAGAGGTCTGTGAACGCTGTGGGGTCCAGCTGCTAGGATCGTCTATTGTTTATTATGGGCATCCTTTCAGGGCGACGCTTCTTGTGTGACACGGGTGCTCAAGTCAATGTGCTGCCAGCATCACCTATTGATGAGAAGGCAAGGAGCACCAAAACCTCGCTGGAGGCTGCCAATGGCAGCATGACCCAGACTTATGGGACATGATGGGTAACGCTCTGCTTCAGTGGGAGACGTTATGCATGGGACTTTGTCCTGGCTAAAGTGGCTCGATCTCTGCTCAGTGCAGATCCCCTGTGTGACCAAGGACTGTTAGTCGATCTTAAGAACTGTTGGCTTGTGGATGTCAAGGACTTCAGGTCGTTACCCTGCTCCCCCGGTGAGTTCCCCACAATGACTCTGTCATGCATATGCACAACTGCATGTGAGCTTACTTGACTGCTGGGTGAATCCCCAGACCTCACCAAGCCCTCATTCTCCATTATAGTCACAAAACATGGGGTCATGCACCATATTTCTAAACTGGCCTGCCAGTCCATGCCCGTGCGCGTAGACTGGACCCAGAGGAGCAGGCAACTGCAAAGGCTGAGCTTGCCAACATGGAAAAGCTAGGCATTGTACACCAATGGAATAGTCCCCAAGCTTCGCCCCTCTAAAGTCTTAGATGACATGCTGAACCTTTGAAATCTTCTAAGAAAGTAGAAGTGCTACTGTGCTTTCTTCCTAACGGCACTCAAAATGTTTGAGTTGTATAAGATGTTTGTACATTTCAGAGGGACCATTTTCAGTCTTTTAATGTAGCTGGATGGCTCCAGTCTGCTTAATCTCTATAGATACAAGTTTCAAGTTTGAGAGGGTTTTAGGAAGCATCACACAATGATGGATGGAAAAGAAAAATTATAAATCTAAATTAGCAAGTATAAATCCTACATAAACAAAAAGCTATAAAAAGTAAGAAATGGAAATAAAGATATGAGAAATTACAATGCAGAATTAAGTGACTGAATTGTTAAATACTTTGTCATAGAGAGAGTTAGTTCATGCAGAAGTAAGTTCTTCAGTCTATTAAATTAACCCTATTTAATATATTAGCTCCATATCATTCAAAACTTTGCCTATTTTAGATGTCTATCTAAATACTGCTTAAATATAGTGATTATATCTGACTCCAGTATCTTTTCTGGTAGCTAGATATCAACCAGTTTCTGTGTTTTAAAAAAAAATTGCTCTTATGAGTCATTTTAAAATTCTTGTATCTTAAACTGATGCCCTAATGTTTTTAATGCGCCAACAATGGGAAAATTATTTTGATTATCTGCCTTATTGCTTCTACTCATAATTTTGTACTGTATAGTTTATTTAATTTTTTAGAGATACAGTGTGCAGCAGGCTCTTGCAGCCCAACGAGCTGCACCACACAGCAACCCACTTATTTAACCCAAGCCTAATCACAGGACCATTTACAGTGACCAATTAACCTACTAACCGGTAGCTCTTCTGACCGTGGGAGCAAACCAGAGCACCTGGAGGAAACCCATGTAGCTCACAGGGTACAAACTCTTTACAGATGATGCCAGAACTACACTCTGACTTACAGAATGCCCCAAGCTGTAATAGCGTTGTGTTAACCGCTACACTAGCGTGTCATTCTATTATGTCATCTGGAGGGAAAACAAGCCCAGTCTATTTAATTTCTCCGTTGCACGTTCTGGCTTTTATCTCTCTTATGGCTAGGAGGGTGCTTTTGTTTAAATGGAAAGATGCTGTTCTGCACTGAGATGCTGTCCATGCTCAGTGGTTACGGGATGTTGTGGCATGCCTAAATTTAGAAAAGATTCATTGTTCAATTTCTGAATCTAACCAAGATTTTCAAAATCTGTGGGGGCCGTTTTTAAATTATTTTCATAATCTTTGACTTCTTGTTAAAATACAGAAGTTGGTTAATAGCATATTTTATTATCTGATAAGGTTTTTTATCTTTTTTTTTCCCAAACAGCTTCGACTTTGGTGGTGGGTATAGATAATTTTTTATATAACTGTTTATATTCCAATATATGAATTAATCTAATCTATATGAATATAGGGTAAGAAGTTTATTAATGTGATTCAATATACTGTATCTGGTGTTATTATATTTTTTCTTTTGTTTTATAATATGTATTCTCTTGGACTCTGTATTCTTCTATATAGAAATCAATAAAAATATCAAAAAAGAAAGAAAGAATTTCTCCGTAAATGAAGTTCTCCAATCAAGGCAATATCCTCTGCACTCCCTCCAGTGCCATCTCAATTTTACCATGGTATGGCGGCTAAAAGTGCACACAATATTCCAAGCTCAGCCTAGCCAGTCTTTTGTAAGGTTGCAATATAATGTCCTAATTTTTGATGCTGTTTCCTGATCTATGAAGGCACACATGCTGTGCGCTCATTTCACCTCCCCATTGAGGAAAGGTTTTTACCCACAGAGTCTTAGATCATTACAGTAGAGAAACAGGCCCTTCAGCCCAGTTAGTCTATGCTGAACTGTTATTCTGTCTAGTCCCATCAATCCAGAAATGGACCATAACCTCTCATACCTCTTCCATCCAGGCACTTATTCAAACTTCCGTTAAATATAGCAATGTACCAACTCCTAAAGCTTCCTGCTTACCTATGAATTAAGCTCCTTCTGAGCGGATTTCTAGTGAATGGCAAAAAGTACCATGAGAGGCCACTGAACAGATGAGGACTATGTTCTCCAGAATCCGGCAACATTGGAGGGCATTTCCTCAAAACTTACAAACTTCTTACAAGACAGGAGAATGTTTCCTCAGGTTGAGGAATCTTGAATTAGCTTTGCCCTTGGTGCCATTTTCTTGTATTATTGCCAAATCTGATGTTTCATTTAATATTTATAAATGAATCCATCTGTCCAATGAGGTTGGTGATCGAGCCTCCACAATTCTCCAAGATAGATAATTCCAAGATTCAACAACCATCACTGCTTTTCCCATTTGGCAAGACTATCCTGTTTCATGTAAAGAAACCAAAATGGTTGTTAGAAAGTGATGGATACAGCTCAGTCCATCATAGGAAAAATCCTCCCCACCATTGAGCATATTTACATGGACATCCATCATCAAGGACCCCCACCACCCATGCCTGCTCTCTTCTCGCTACTAGCATCAGGCAGGAGGTAAAGGAGTTTTAGGTCCCTCACCACCAGGTTCAGGAACAGTTATTATCCTTCAACCATCAAGCCCCTGAACCAGAATGGATAGCTTAACTCATCTCAACACAGAAGCATAATCAAGCGCTTGAGATACCGCATGATGCCGTCTCCAAACAAGAAACAGCGCGTTCCGACGCATATCAAGTCATAGCTGGGGACTTCAACTTGGCTTGTTTGAAGAAAACCCTGCCCAGTTACCATCAGCATATAACCTGTAGCACCAGAGGTCCCAACGCACTAGACCAATGTTATACTAAGATAAGGAATACCTACTGTTCCATGCTCAGGCCAGATTTTGGTAAATTGGATCACTTGGCTATCCTCCTACCTGCATACAGGCAAAAGGTAAAGAGCAAAGATCCAGATATTAGGACAACAAAGAGGTGGTCATGGAGGGCACAGGAGGAGCTACGGGATTGCTTTGAGTCAGTGGACTGGGCCGTGTTCAAGGACTCATCTGAGGATCAGAATGAATACACCATGGTTGTCATGGACTTTATTAAAAAGACTAGTGTATCCCCACAAAATCATTCAGAGTCTTCTCGGACCAGAAGTCCTGGATGAACCATGAGATCCGCAGTCCGTTGAGGGCCACATCAGACGCAATGAGGTCTGGTGACCAAGAAAGTTACAAGGGGTCCGGGTGCGATCTCTGGAAAGCCATCTCAAGGGCCAAGTGGCAATCCCGGACTAAATTTGAACGAATGAAGGATCCCCGATAGTTGTGTCAGGGTTAAGTTCATACAAGAGGCCTCTCTTTCAGATCAGCTCAATGCCTCCTATGCTCACATTGACCATCAAAACATGGAGGAACTATCCCAAGCTCCCACAGCCCCCGATGATCCTGTGATTTCCATTTCTAAGGCTGACGTACAAGCAGCCTTTAGGAGGGTGAACCCACGAAAACACCAGGCCCAAATGCGTAACCTGGTCAAATACTAAAACCGTGTGCTGATGAACTGGCTGGAGTGTACACTGAGATTTTTAACTTCTTACCTCAGCGGTCAGAAGTACCCTCCTGCTTCAAGCAGGCTTCAATTCTGCCAGTGCCAAAGAAGAATATGGTAACCTGCCTCAATGTCTATCACTTAAGTAGAACTTACATCCACAGTCATGAAGTGTTTTAAAGAGGTTAGCGATGAATCGTACAGTGGTACTAGAAAGTCTGAGAACCCTGTAGAATTGTCTCTGTTTCTGCATAAGTATGACCTAAAATGTGATCAGATCTTCACATGTCCTAAAATTAGATAACAAGAGCCCAATTAAATAAACAACACAAAACATTATTCTCATTCATTTATATTTTGAGAAAAATGATCCAATATTACATATATTTGTTGGAAAAAGCATGTGAACCTCTTGGCTAATGCCATCTACAAAACCTATTTGGAGTCAGGTGTCCCAATCAATGAGATGAGATTGGAGGTGTGAGTTGCAGAGGGCCTCTGACCTATAAAAAAGACACAGGAAGTCAGGTTACTGACAGAGCCTGCTCTTCTCAACAGAGATCTGTTTATGTGCACCATGACTTGATCAAAACATCTTTCAGAGGACCTTAGAAGAAGAATTGTAGGGATGCATGAAGCTGGAAAAGGCCATAAAAGCATTTCTAAAGACCCGAGTGTTCATCGATAGGCGGATACGATAGGGTCTTTTCAGAAACTCCTGGTTAGGTACATGGAGCTCAGAAAAATAGAGGGCTATGGGTAACCCTAGGTAATTTCTAAAGTGAGGACATGTTTGGCACAGCTTTGTGGGCCTGTATTGTGCTGTAGGTTTTATATGTTTCTATCACACCACAGTAACAGAAATTGTCCACAAATGGAGGAAACTCAGTACTGTTGCTACTCTTCCTAGGAGTGGGCATCCTGCAAAGATCACACCAAGAGCACAACGTGCACTGCTGAAGAAGGTGAAAAGGATCCCAAGGGTAACAGTAAAATACCTGCAGAAATCTCTAGAACTTGTTTAAGTCTCTGTTCATGTGTCCACTATGAGAAAAATACTGAACAAGAATGGTGTTCATGGAAGGACACCACGGAGGAAGCCCACTGCTCTCCAAAACAAAAAAATACATTGCAGCATGTCTCTAGTTTGCAAAAGACCACCTGGATGATTTAGAATGCTTCACAGACATTGTTCTGTGGACAGATGAGACAAAAGTTGAACTTTTTGGTAGAAATGAACATTGCTATGTTTGGAGGAAAAAGGGCACTAAACACCAACACCAAAACCTCATCCCAACTGTGCAGCATGGTGGAAGGAGCATCATAGTTTGGGGCTAATTCGCTGCCTCAGGGCCTGAAGAGCTTGTAATTGTTGAGGGAACAATGAATTCAAAATAGTATCAAGGCATTTTACAGGAGAATGTCAGGGTTGTAGTCCATCACTTGAAGCTTAACAGAAGTTGGGTAATGCAACAAGACAATGATCCAAAAGACAAGAGTAAATCAACAGCAGAATAGTTTAAAAAGAAGAAATTTTGTGTTTTGGAATGACCGAGTTAAAGTCCGAACCTTAATCCTATTGAAATGTGGAAGGACCAGAAGCAAGCAGTTTATGTAAGGAAGCCCACCAACATCCCAGAGTTGAAGCAGTTTTATAGGGAGGAATGGCCTAAAATTTCTCCATATCGATGTGCAGGGCTGATCAACAGTTACTGGAAATGTTTGGTTGAAGTTATGCCTGTTCTAGGGGGTTACACCAGTTACTGAAAGCAAAGGTTCACATACTTTTTCCAACAAATACATGAACAAGTAAATGCACAAGTATAATGCTTTTTATGCTATTTATTTAATTGGGTTTTGTTTATCTCATTTTAGGACAAGTGAAGACCTTATCACATTTTAGGTCATATTTATGTAGAAATCCTCTTTTTTTTCATAGCAGTGATAGAGTCCATTCTCACGTACAGATGCGAGACGTGGACACTCACCAAGACTGTGCGAAATTCTCTAGATGGTTGCTATACACAAATGCTCTGGATGGCTCTTGACGTGAGTTGGCAACAGCACATGACGAACGTCGAACTCTATAACTACCTACCAAATTGAGGTAAGAAGACTGCAACTAGTGGGGCACTGTCTACGCCACCCTAGTCATCATATGGGAGCCCAAGCATGGGAGGATGAACCCTGGGCGCCCTCCCAAGACTATGGTCAACATGCTCCTGGAAGACAGTGGCGCGGCGAATGTAGATGAACTGAACACACTGATGTGGGAGAGGGAGAAGTGGAGAGTCTGTCAGCGTGCCCGACGCCGGCCCCCTAGGTCAACGTAGTAGTAGTATGCAGAAAGAGAGAAACTTTCTAGCACCACTATATAAACTCCTGCCTGAGAAGCAACTTGGATCTGCTCCAGTTTGCCTACTGGAATAACAAGACCAAAGCAGATGCCATTTCATTGGCTCTCCACTCAACCCTAGAACATCCGGACAGCAAAGATGCATATATCAGGATGCTCCTAATCAACTACAGCTCAGCTTTCAGTACCATCATTGCCTCAGAATTAATTAACAAATTTCAAGAGCTTGGCTTCAATACCTCATTGTGCAATTGGATCCTCGATTTCTTCACTTGCAGACCCCAGTCAGTTCGGATTGGCAACAACATCCCCTCCACAACCTCCATCATTATGGGTGCACCACAAGGCCACGTGCTTAGCTCCCTGATCTATTGATTTACTCATATGACTATGTGGCTGAGCACCAGCTCCAATGTCATATTCAAGTTTGCTAATGACACTACGATCGTAGGCCAAATCAAAGGTGGTGACGAATCAACACATAGGAGGCAGATTGAAAATCTGGCTGAGTGGATGCCAGACCAACAACGCCTTAATGTCAGTAAGGCTACGAAGTTGATTATTGACTTCAGGAGGAGGAACCCAGAGGACCTGGCCTCATCGGAGGATCGGGGTGGAGAGAGTCAGCAATGTTAAATTTCAGAGGGCCTCTCCTGGGTCCAGAACACAAGTGCAATTACGCAGTGCCTCTGCTTCTTTAGGAGTTTGTGAAGATTTGACATGACATCGAAAACTTTAACAGGCTTTTATAGATGTGTAGTGGAGAGTATGTCGACTGACTGCGTCACAACTTGGTATGGAAACATCAATGCCCTTGAACAGAAAACCCTACAAAAAGTAGTGGATATGGCCCATTCCATCATGGGAAGAGCCCTCAACACCGACCATCCACACAGATGGTCGAGAACATCTACACGAAATGTCACAGGAAAGCAGCATCCATCTTCAGGGTGCCCCATCACCCAGGACATGCTCTCTTCTCGCTGCTGCTATCAGGAAGAAGGTACTGAAGGCTTAGCGCCCACACCAGCAGGTTCAGGAACAGTTATTACCCCTCAACCATCAGGCTCTTGAACCAAAGTGGACTCAGTTGCCCCATCGTTGAAATGTTCCCACTACCTATGGTTGTGTGTATTTGGGGCAGACGTTGATGGATTCTTGGTTGGTTGGGGGATGGGAGGATGCGGGCAGAGGGTGGAGACTGGAGCTGAGAGGGATTTCAATCTTCCTCAACGCTTACATCGGCAAACAGTGGAGTTAACCATGGGCTTATGCTCCGACTCCACTTTGCTCGAAACCTCTCCAAACTCCCTTGGCGACAGCAAAGCGCCAGATTGCTCAATCGGCCTGAAAACACACCGCCAAAATGTAGATCACAGACTTCAGCAGTAGCCGAACCATGCTTGAAAGAAAAAGGTGTAAAAGAAGTGAAAGAGGTAGCTTTGAGAAAAGTCTGAAGGATGTCGTCCTTGGTTGCATTGTTCATTGGTGTTACCTTCGTACTTAATGGCTTTGTTTACCAAGCTGAAAGGTAGTATTAACTCGGAATGTATCTTTATCTTTGATGGCCAGTGCAAGGTAAGTTAAGGATCTTTAACTTCATTTGTAAAATTCCCTTTAAATGTAATGCATTTTTATTACAGAGATCCTTGATCCCTGTATAATATCGAGCTTTGATTCCTATCTCTGCTTTACATATTCATATTTAATAGGAACTTTATTTCTCTGGTATATTATTAAACCTATTAATTGTTCACTACAGTTACAAGCCATACAGACAGGAAATGAGCAGGTTTTATCTCTGATCAGTGTGCTAACCGGTTGTATTTTAGATCTAGTAGTACAGGTGAGATCACCAATTGGACTGGAGATGCTAAAGTGGTAATCGTTGACTCTTTGTGACAGATGATTAAACTAGATGGAATTTGAGGACAAAATTGGGCTATAATGATGTGATTCTGAATTGGCACCTGAATTTGCTTGAAGCAGATGAATTAATTTTGAAAGCCTGCTTGTACTTGTGAAAGTATACTTTTGCATGTGCCTTGATTGCTTTGGAAATACATAATCTCATTTGCAGGCAATGCCCTTTCGGAAATTGTATTAATGGTCATGTTTTTCCTGTAGGATTAGGTGAAGTGTGTAGCAATTGCTGGATTCGGGCTAAATTAAGCAAGAATTCTAAACAAGCCTTTAATAATAGTTCAAGTGGGTTAACTATTGCTTAATGGTGTATTGTTGCTATTGAAATTGCGACATTTAAAATAACGTCAGTTTTGCATCAACAGTCATCCAGGTTTTCAGAGACCATTGTCTTTGAGAGTCTGATAATGATGATTGCACATTGAAAGGTGCTCTTATCTGAAATACAAATCTTTCGCATGTAAATAATTTGTCGCTGTATAAATGTCAAGCTTGATTACAAACAAGAAACCTCCTTCCTGGATGTTGCCTCCATAAGTAGTCGAGATGCAGTCAAGTATGATGTTCTCCTAAGAAGTCCTCAGGTGGCTGTAGAGGTCGAGCCAGCCCTGACCCCTTCACCGCGTGCTGACTACCATGGGATTTAATCCCAGATGTTAAGGTGGATTCCCTTAATGGAATTAGCTGGGGACCTGTCACCACCACAGCCTTTCTCCAGCTTCAGTGCCACTGTGATGTGTCATCATCTCCACCACTGAGGTCTTGGTTGCATCATTCTTTGTCTAGAACCTCCCCCTTGACCATATCACCATGGATAACTCCACCAGGAGCGAAGCAGCAGGTGGCAGATCTCCAGAGGGCATCGCTCCCAGGATCTCAGAAACTCGCAAGCTTCTCCACCACAACAAAGTGATGATTCTTAGAGAAATTCGTGAGAAGGATTAATGGCTTGAGGCCAGACCATTAATAGCATTGCTGAGCAGAGTGATCTTGGGGTCCAAGTTCATAGCGCCTTGAAAGTGGCTACATTGTCAATAGGGTGGTTAAGAAAAGCAATGCTTGCTTTTATTAGTCAGGGCACTGATTTCGAAAGTCGAGAGGTTATGTTGCAACTCTAATTAGGCCACATCTGGAGTATCGGGTACAGTTCTGGTCACCCCCACTATAGGAAGGATGTTGAGGCTTTGGAGAGGGTTCAGAAGAGGTTTACCAGGATGCTGCCTGGTTTAGATGGCATGTGCTACAATGAGAGCCTGCACAAACTTGGAGCGGTGGAGGAGATCTGATAGAGGTTTATAAGATTATGAGAGGCATGTATAGACAGGGCGTATCTGTTCCCCAGAGCAGAAATAGCTAATACTAGAGGGCATGCATCCAAGGTGAAAAGGGATAGGTTCAAAGGGAATGTGAGGGTGTTCTTTACTCAGAGAGTGGTAGTTGCCTGGTATGGTAGTAGAGGCAAATACATTAGAGGCTTTTAAGAGATGTTTAGATGGGCACAGGAATATGAGGAAGATGGAGGGATATGGACATTGTATAGGTAGAACGGATTAGTTCTGGGGGTTTTTCGATTTACTTTTTGGTTGATTCGGCACAAGATAATGTGCCGAAGGGCCTCTTCCTGTGCTGTACTCTTCTATTGTTATTAGCTGCAAACTTTAAGGAGTTTTTAGTTTGAAAAAAGCTCCTGAAGTTGAAAAATGACAATAGTAAGCAGTTTTCACAGTGCCCTCTTACTTTGATGCCTTTACATCAAGGCACAGTAAACAACATTAGCACTATTTCTGCTTTTAGTGCATATTGTGTAACTGGATTTGCTTTGTTTCCGAAATGAACAAAACATGACTGAAAGGTACACTTTTTATTAACCTGACTAATGATACCTTTAGTGTCTCCAATTACACAAAATTGCATTTTTGCAATAACATTTACAGTGACTGCGGTGACGGTTTGGTGACTGAACTCTATTTATCCATGTGAGCAACCTTTCAGTCATATTGAAATGTAAGTATTGGGTATCACTGACAGCATCAGCTATCAGAATCAGAATTAGGTTTATTATCACTCAAATATGTCACGAGATCTGTGTGTGTGTTTTTTGCGGCAGCAGTACAGTGCAATACGCAAAATTACTACAGTACTGTGCAAAGGTCTTAAGGCCAATTTATACTTCTGCGTCAAATTTACGCCATGGGTACGGCATAGCCGCGTACCCTACGCCGTAGCCTGACACACACCTCCCCAAAAATGTAACTATGCGTCGCGGCGACGCAGACCGCAACAACTGTGATTGGCCCACTTGGCAGCATCGCTTGGAGACGATGAACCAAATCTTCAAATCTACCTGCCGACATCCGAAAATATTTGAAATGCATTTCCTCGTCCATGTCTCTCAGTGGCTGGACAAGCACAGAAAATTCACCCTCCTTCTGCCTCAATCCGTTCAATGGTCGTGCACAGCATCTCCTCCGACGTCTTCTCTCTTTTCTGCACTGCAGTAATTTCAATAACAGTAGCTCTTGTTCAACATTTATTAGCTCCAACTCCAACATGATGCGGTCAGTTTCAGTCGCCATTGTTTGAAGTACACAAAGAAACTCAACACGAAGAAACTCATCACAGCGTCTTGGCGGTGAATTGCAAAGCGACGCAGACAAACCAACGCACAAGTATAAATGCTGACAACGGCGTAGGCCACTTGCGTAGGCTATGGCGTAGAGCCTACGCAGAAGTATATATCAGCCTTTAGGCACCTTAGCCACATACATGTGCCCAAGACTTTCACACAGTACTGTGTGTAATTAAATTCAATAACTAGTACCAAAATAGAGTAAAAATAGTTCATGAGTTGGTTCATTGCCTGTTCAGAAATTTGATGGCAGAGGGAAAGAAGCTGTTCCTAAAATGTTGAATGTGTGTCTTCAGGCTCCTGTACCTCCTCTCCAATGGTAGAAATCTAAGAAGAGAGCATGTGCTGGGAGTCCTTAATGAAGGATTCTGCCTTTTTGAGTCATTGTCTTTTAAAGAGTCCTCATTGCTGGGGAGGCTAGTGTCCATGATGGAACTGGCTGAGTTTGCAATGCTCAGCAACTTTTTCCGATCCTCCGCAGTGGCTCCTCCATAGCCGATGGGAATGCAACCAATTAAAGTACTCTCCATAGTATATCTATAGAAACTTGCTAGAGTCTTTGGTAACATAGCAAATCACTTTGTAAATGAGCCCGATATCAATGTAGACACTAACTTCAAGGCTCTATCTTTGAAGTAATTAACTTCTGTACCTCTACCATTGGGATATTATTTGAACAACCAAATGGTGATGTATTTTGTGGTACCCCGGTACTGCAGAAAATAGTTTTAAAATACCAAACTCAATAAAGTTCATTTCTGTGACAGTAGTTATACATTTCTGAAATCTGGCTGTTCTGGGAATTGTTTTTATTAGCAGAAGTCTACAGAAGAGGAATCTCACGTGGCCATATAATATGAAGCAGCTATCAGCGGACAAGATAGAGAATAGGCAGAATTAGATACAAAAGAGAAAATGTCAGAAACACTCCGCAGGTCAGTCAGAGAGAAGCAGTTAACACTTCAGACTGAAGACTCTTGATCAGTTTTATTTTGGATATACAGCATCTGCAGTGGTTTAGGTTTCTTTCAGTGAAGGGTCTAATGAGGTTGAAGCACTTTGCTCCATTTCCGCCCACAGACATTGCTATTATTGGTTTGGATGGACTCTAAACCTGATTATTCACTAGGTCCATTACTGACACCTCCCTCCCCTTTCTCAATCGCTTCATATCCATCGCTGGTGACAAACTGTCAAATGTACTGATTCCCACGGTTATCTTGACTATACCTCTTCCCACCCTGTCTCCTGTAAAAATGCTATTCCACTTTCTCAGTTGCTTTGTTTCCACCGCATCTATTCCCAGGATGTGGCTTTCCTTTCCAGGCTATCAGAAGTGTCCTCCTTCTTCAAAGAGTGGGGCTTCTCTTCCTCCACCATTGATACTGCCCTCACCTGCATCTCCTCCAATTCCCAAACATCCGCGCTCACCTCATCTTCCCATCACCTTAACAGTGACGGCGTACCTTTTGTCCTTACCTACCACCCCATCAGCCTCCGCATCCAACACACCATCCTCTGCAACTTCCATCGTTTTCAAGGGATCCTACCGCCAAACATACCTTTACCTCTATGTGATATGTTGGCCCATGGCCTCCTCTTGTGCCAAGATGAGGTCACCCTCTGCGTAGAGATACATTCCACCTGGGTAGCCTCCAACCTAATGGCAAAAATATCAATTTCCCCTTCTGGTAAAAAGTGTATCTGTCCTCATCCCCTCTTCTTCTATTCCCCACTCTGGCCTCTTAGCTCTTTTCACCTGTCTATCACTTCCCCCTGGGTCCCCTCCTCCTTCTTCTATGACTCACTCTTCTCTCCTATCAGATTTCTTCCTCTCCAGCCTTTTACTTTTCCTCTCCACCCAGCTCCACCTCATCACCTTCCCCTCTAGCTCTCCTCCTTCCCCTGCCCCCACCTTTTCAATTCTGGCATCCTCCCCCTTCCTTTCCTGTCCTGATGAAGGGTCTCAGCCCGAAATGTCCACCGCTTACTCATTTCCATAGATGCTGCCTGACCTGCTGACTCCTGCAGCCTCTTGTGCGTGCTGCCCTGATAAACAATCCGATGTCAGGTTTCCGAACATGGGAAAACCAGGAGCATGGATAACAACTTGCTGAGTGAGTGAAACTTAAACGGAAAATGCAGGTCAGACAACATTTACATAGTATAGTCATAGTCATACTGTATTGATCCCGGGGGAAATTGGTTTTCGCTACAGTTGCACCATAAATAATAAATAGTAATACAACCATAAATAGTTAAATAGTAATATGTAAATTATGCCAGTAAATTATGAAATAAGTCCAGGACCAGCCTATTGGATCAGGGTGTCTGACCCTCCAAGGGAGGAGTTGTAAAGTTTGATGGCCACAGGCAGGAATGACTTCCTATGATGCTCTGTGTTGCATCTCGGTGGAATGAGTCTCTGGCTGAATGTCCTCCTGTGCTCACTCAATCCATTATGTAGTGGATGAGAGACATTGACTAAGATGGCATGCAACTTGGACAGCATCCTCTTTTCAGACACCACTGTCAGAGAGTCCAGTTCCATCCCCACAACATCACTAGCCTTACAAATGAGTTTGTTGATTCTGTTGGTGTCTGCCATCCTCAGCCTGCTGCCCCAGCACACAACAGCAAACATTATCGCACTGGCCACCACAGACTCGTAGAACATCCTCAGCATCGTTCAGCAGATGTGAAAGGACCTCAGTCTCCTCAGGAAATAGAGACGGCTCTGACCCTTCTTGTAGACAGCCTCAGTGTTCTTTGACCAGTCCAGTTTATTGTCAATTCGTATCCCCAGGTATTTGTAATCCTCCACCATGTCCACACTGACCCCCTGGATGGAAACAGGGGATACCGGTACCTTAGCTCTCCTCAGGTCTACCACCAGCTCCTTAGCCTGTTTCACATTAAGCTACAGAGGGTGTAAAAGAGAACCAGAGCTGGACGTGTACCGGAGCAACACGCAGAAAATGCTGGAGGAACTCGACAGGCCAATGTTTCGGGCTGAGATCCTTCATCAGAACTGGAAAGAAAGGGAGGAGAGCCAGAGGAAGAAGGTGGGGTGGAGGAGTACCAGCTTTCAGGGGCTAGGTGAAGCCAGATAGTTGGGTGGGTGGGGGAGGGTGGATGAAGGAGGAAGCTGGGAGGGGAGAGTTAAAGTGCTGAAGGAGAAGAGTCCGATGGGAAAGGACAATGGACCGTGGAGCATGGAAAGGGAGGTGTTGGGCAGTGAGAAAAAGAGATGGGGTGAGAGGGTAACCAGAATGGGAATGGAAAAAAGAGAGAAGGTGAGAGGGGAGAAAGAAATTGACAGTTCTTTTTTACCAGAGGAGATATCGATGTTCATGTCATCAGACTGGAGGCTACCTAGAGCTGTTGCTCCTCCTGCCTGAGTGTGGCCTCATCGTGGCAGTAGAGGAAGCCATGGACAGACATGTCAGAACTCTCACCATACCGGTGGTTCCTGATGCACTGAAAGCTTCCAGCATTTTCTGTTTTATTTTTAATTTCAGATTTCCAGTGTCTGTCCGTTTCTCTTTTACTGAGCGAGTGAGCCGACCAGCAGTCCACAGGTTAGCTCTCTGCCACGGCTATCAGACTTCAGAACCAACCAGCCCTTGGACATCCTCTGACTGTGCTGTTGCCAATTTCTCAGTCTCGTAATTCTACCTGTGTTCCATGATTGACACTTCAGCATTTTTCACTGCTTCGGTCTGCACTTCTGTCCACGGACCATTCTGTTGTTTTATCTGTTTTATTTATTTAGTGGAATAGGCCCTTCCAGTCCTTCGAACTGCACCATCCCACCTATTTAACCCTATCCTAATTGTGGGGCAATTTACAATGAACAATTAACCTACTAACTGGTGAGCCCGTGGACTGTGGGAGGAAACCAGAGCACTTGGAGGAAACCAGAGCACCCGGAGGAAACCAGAGCATCTGCAGGAAACCAGAGCACCTGGAGGAAACCAGAGCACCCGGAAGAAACCGGAGCACCCGAAGGAGACCGGAGCACCCGGAGGAAACCAGAACACCCGGGGGAAGCCAGAGAACCCGGAGAAGACCGGAGCACCTGGAGGAGACCGGAGCAACCGGAGGAGACCGGAGCACCTGGAGGAAACCGGAGCACCCGGGGAAACTGGAGTACCTGGAGGAAACCGGAGCACCCGGGGGAAACCGGAGCACCCAAAGGAAACCAGAGCACCCGGGGGAAACCGGAGGAAACCGGAGCACCTGGGGGAACCGGAGCACCCGGGGGAACCAGAGCACCCGGAGGAGACCGGAGCACCCGGCGGAGACCAGAGCACCCGGAGGAGACTGGAGCACCCGAAGGAAACTGGAGCACCCGGGGGAAACCAGAGCACCCAGGGGAAACCGGAGCACCCGGAGGAAATGGAGGCACCCGGAGGAAACCGGAGCACCCAGGGGAAACCAGAGCACCCAGAGGAAACCAGAGCACCTGGAGGAAACTGGAGAACCCAAAGGAAACCGGAGCACCCCGAGGAAACCAATTTCCCCCAAGATCAATAAAATATGACTATGACTAAACCAGAGCACCCGGAGGAAACCCATGCGGTCATGGGGAGAATGTACAAACTCATCACAGGCGGTGGCCGGAATTGAAACAGGTCACTGGTACTGTAAAGCGTTGTGCTAACCACTATGACACCGTGCTGCCCCACAGTTTAATTTTATTATCAACACAAGAAATTCTGCAGATGCTGTAAATTGAGAGCAACATAAAAATGCCGGAGGGACTCAGCAGGCCAGGCAGCATCTATAGAAAGGCACTACGGACAGAGGCTCTTCGTCAGGACATTCCCCCTCCAATCTTTCCCTTCCTCCTACCTACTTATTCTGGCTTCTGTCCTCTTCCTTTCCAGTCCTCACAAAGAGTCTGAGCCTGAAACATCAACTGTTTATTCCTCTCCAAGGTACTGCCTGGCCTGCTGAGGTCCTCCACCATTTTTACGTGTAACTGGGTATTTATGATCGATTGTTCACCATGTGAGCGAGGAACTTCAGTGAACGCTGGTCTTTGCCACAGGCCAAGTCTTTATGTATATTTAAGGCAGAGGTTGATTGATTCTTCATTGGTCAGGGCATGAAGGAATACAGGGAGAAGGCAGGAGGTTGGGGCTGAGTAAAATTGAATCAAGCCATGATGAAATGGCAAAGCAGATTCGATGGGCCAAATAGCCTAATTCTGCTCCTCTATCTTATGGCATGCGATATTAAACTAAATCTGATCATACTGTAAAGTTCTGTCGGTACCGCTGGTTAAGGACACTGAGAAAGGGAAATGGGAAGCACGCTTTCCACAGTTAAATTGAGATTGAGACCTCAACAGCCGGAGACAACTCTTCTTTAAAATTGCTTTTAACGCTTTCCTTTCCATCGGTGACTGACAGTGAAAACCTCCAGGTTGCAATGAACCATCCGTAAAACAGCGAGCTACCGTAGGGTTTCCACCTGGAACGTCAACAATTCCTTTCCCACCACAGATGCTGCTCCTACAAACTGCCTGTGACTCCTAATTCCAGCGTCTGCAGCCTGTTAGATGTCCGGACCACCGAGCAGTATCGAAACCCGAGCAACACACACACACACAGATGCTGGAGGAGCTCAGCAGACCGGGCAGCATCTGTGGAGAGGAACAAAGAGTCGACATTTCGGGCCGAGATCCCTCATCGGGATTGGCCTGCTGTCCCTGCCCTGGGACCCACGGCCGACGTATGACAAGAGTATGTGTTCAGATCGCTAACATTAGACCATCGCTGGATTAACTAAAGGGCAACCTTCCAGATGGGACACTCAACGCTTCCGGTTCGTTCAGATCATCTTGACGCCGATAACCAGCAAGAAGAATAAAGTAGATGTCCCAAAACTTGTAACCGAGGGAAAGGACGGGGTATTTATTATCAATTGGTAAGTAATTTTCATTTGAGCCCTGTCCCTTGCTCCTGGATGGGATGGGAAATTCGATCGATCAGAAGAGGAAGCGAACCGACTGGGGAGATGCAGCGGGTGTGGGGAGGGGTGGTCTCAAGCCAACAAAATGATCTCGCCCGACACAGCCTGCGAGACTCGGTACATGATGGCTCTCGGAACGGTCTGCGTGACCGCCGGGTTAACGGGGCTCCTAAGTTTCGTGTTCCTGACGGTCGCGATCGCCACGGATTATTGGTACGTTATCGACGTGTCGGATTCCCGTTACAACAATGGGGAGGGCTGGGAAGACTTAAACTCCCATTCTGGGCTGTGGAGAATCTGCGAAGGTAAAATATCCTAGCGATATCCGACTAACCAGCAGTCATTGTGATGTTATTGCATTGATGTGTATTTTAAAATCTTAATTGCCGAGTATTTCCTGGGAGGTTTGTCCCTTTTATTCTACTGGAACCGCTTATAACAGCAGATAATATTTTATAACATTTGCGATAGTTCCTTAGTCGCGCAGTGTGTTGTCGGAGTTGACTTTCCGCGGCATTCTCCAGACTAGCTGTAATGGAATTATTGTTGTTGTTACATGGGAGGGAATTAATCTTCCGAGGTGAGTACGGGTTCTCAGAGATAATTACCAGCGGCTGCCGTTTCCCCCGGCTACATGTTGGAATTCAGAATCTATTCCCCCGCATTGTGTATGATCAATCAAGTTTACCAGCAGCGGTGGGTGCGCTCCCGAAAGATAGAGATATATAAACCCGGGCCATTCCCAGATGAATCCCGTCGCCAATCGGGATTAAATCTCAGAATTTTACCTTCCCTTAATCGGGAAGAACCAAACCAGGAAATTTTAACATGCCGAACAGCTATTGACAAATTTGTTGAGTAATGTAAGAAAGGCAAAGATTGCTCCGAATCCTCCGGTCAGCCGCTCTCGCAACAGTTCTGATGTTAACGAGGCAGATCATCCCTTCCCTCTGTATCTTTGGGACGAGTATATATAAAAAAAATACGATGCACTGGTTAAGAGGTTTTAAACTAGAAACCACTGCTGATTAGTGCCGGACGCCACTGGGAGGATGAGATTGAGCAAGCTGCGGTTTGAATGAGAGAGGAGAATTCGAGGTTTGTCATGCGGGGATTTATGCTGGATTCCAATTAACACTTCACGACATTGATCGTGATAGAGTGGTGGGATGGCCCTGGACCGCTAACCATTTAAACACAGCCTGAACCAGTGGTCCAATTATGAAGCAAGTGAAATCTCGCTGGGTACAGGATTAAAACAGGTATGGGGTAGGTGGCACTGGGTCAATAATCGTGCCTGTTGAAATGAGGTCCATAATTTGAGGTCCATAAATTATCATCTGGTCCCAGAAAGCAATCGAGTGAAGATATAAAAGACTGCAGTTACGGAAATTTGGAGCCAAAGAGAAACAAACTGCTGGAGGAACTCAGCGGTCCAGTAGAATCTGTGCAGGGAAATTAACAGCCAGCGTTTCCAGTGAATCTTCCTCATGGCAAGTGCGACCCTCCACGGGGAAGGAGATGCAAACAGCAGCGCATGGAACCCCAACTGTGAAATCTTGGATAGATGCCACAAAACATCTACAGTCTACGGTTAGAATAAAAGTTAAATTATTTCTCCTAATCACTTTGGCTTCGCTGCAGATTAACTGGTCTATTTTTTGAGTCCAAGGACACCCCCACTTGTGATCTCAGGATCTGTCTCACCAATTAGTGAAAGCTCCCAACGTGGATAATTTCACACGTTCTCGAGTTGTACTCCACCAGCTACCTTCTTGCCCAGTCACAGATGGTTCTGGCTGAAGTACGTAGTCCCAATATCAAGTTGAAGTTTCTTGCCATTCAGCCGTAGACATGCACACAGTTCAGCGGAACAGCCTTTCTCTGGGACCACAGTAATATATCACACACAGCACATGAAATTAATACAATGATATTAATAGAACAAAAATTATTCTGTAGATGTACACGCTGACATAAAGTGCCTATACAACGTATACTTAAATATACAACGGTTTAATACACTGCCGCTGTCATAAGTAGTGTACAGGGTTGTCGCACTGTCAGCACCCATTTGCATTCAAGTTCCTCAAAGGATGCTCTCAATCTCACCGCCTTTAATTCTCCACAAAAGTTATTCAGAGTGGGACTGAGAGGGGCGGGTGACGGGCAACTGGAAGCTCGCGAGAGCTTCTGCAGACTAAATGGAGATTCTCGGCACAACTGTCACCCAGTCGGTGATTGACTTCTTCAGCATAGAGGAGACCACCGTCAGGAGCTTGGAATGCAGTGCGCTAGACGGGAAGAAGAGCAACCAAACTACTGCTTTATCCAGAAGGAATGCTTACAACGCTGGATGGTGTCTCGAGGGTTCCCCAACCTCTTTTTACGCCATGGACCTCTAACATTAACCGAGGGTCTCGTGGACCCCGGGTTGGGAAACGCCAGAAGGGAAGAGGTGAAAGAATATGTGCTATGCCTTGTGCGTTTGCAGGAGAACGTGCCGTGAGAAGGTAGTGGAGGCGGAATTGCAAATAGGAGAGTAGTGAAGGGAACAGTCTCTTCACAATGCTGGGAGAAGACGTATCTGTTGGTGGAGTGCCATTAAAGATGGTGGAAACTGTGACGGATGAACTAATGGATGTACAAGATGGTGGGATAGAATACGAACATCAAATGAACCGCGTTGTTGCTCTGATGGGGATGAGAAGCGGTTAACATACCCTTATCGCTTTCCTACACGGATTACGGTCTTCTGCACAGTTCCGGTGAAGTTCAACACCAGGGTCTGGAGTTCCCTATAAGCTGCCGCACAGTAACCGAAATGCTCCCGCGCACATAGCCGTTGTTGCCACTAATATAAGTTTGAATTTGGAAAAGAGAATGTTGTACGATTGACAAAAACATACTCAACTGCTATGACGAACTACGACGAAGGCGTTGCCTCAAAAATATCGCAGCATTACCGTGATTTGAAATTTGTCGTTTCTGAGAAGGTTAAAACTGGTTCAGTTAAGATGTTCACCGATATGTTGAACAATGGTTTTAAAAAAGAAGAATGTGAAGAACCGTCAATTCCTGCTGACATCCTTGGAACATTTCAAGCTTCTAGTGCTGACTGTGAACGCGGATCCAGTCTTGGCATTCCAGCAAATGTAAATCCAGAAACAGACTAAAAATGATTTGGATGATCTAATGAGGATTAAGGCGTTATCTTTCACCTGGATGCGAAATCAATCTGTACGGTGTTTATAAACAACCGGTTTGAATAAAGAGACAAGAAAAAATTACAAACGTAAAAGATTTTTTGTTGTACTGTATTTAATCATACAATTCAATTAATAAATAAAATCAAAAATATCTGATATTCGATTTTCATTCTAAATATTCAATGTATGCATGTTACAAAAAAAAACCTTTTAAAGTTCCGCGAAGTTTTCAGGCCGCGTCAACAACTATCTGCTCAGAGCGATGGTTGGTCCAAGCAGTTGTAAAAAAAATAGAGGAAACGTTGCCAGAGTCCGGCTGAAACGGACCCGAAAGTGTGATGGTGCTGTGCGGCTGAAACGGACCTGAAGGGGATACATCGGGGACCGCTCAGTGGGAACTGAAAGGGTGATGCAGCGGAGGCGCCAAAGAGGATCTAAGGAGGATGCATCAGGGGTGTCGCTAAAGCGGACCTACTAGGACGATGGTGTGGTGGCGATTAAGCGGACCTGAAAATTATACACCTGGGTAGCCCTAAAGCGGACCTGAAAGGTATACACTTGGTTCCCCCTAAAGCTTACCTGAGAGAGATACGTCAGATTGCCGCTAAAGCGGATCTGTAAAGGATGCACCAGGTACGCGCTGAAGCGAACTGAGGACGGACGTTGCGAAAGCGAAGCTAAAAAGAATACACCACGGTGCCGCTCAGAGGGAACTGAGGACGGAGCTGAAGAGATCCTAAATGCGGATAAGATCGGAGTCTCGCAAAAGCAGATCGTGAAGCAGATGGCGCGGTGGCGCAACCAAACCTGAAAGGGATCCATCAGGATGCCGTTAAAGCGGATCTGGAAGGGATCCGAAACCGCTAAAGCGGATCTGGAAGGGATCAATAAGGGAGCTGCTAAAGAGGACCTGAAATAGATCCACCAGGGAGCTGCTAAAGTGTATCTGTAAGGGTGACTATTGAAAAAAATTATTATTCATTGACAGGACGTGGGCGTCGCCAGCATTTATTTGCCCATCTCTAGTTGCCCTTGAGAAGGTGGCGATGAGCTGTCTTCTTGAAACCTTCTTGCGCCGTGGCATTCAAACAGACCCGAAGGGAAGATGGCCAATTATTTCAATTTTGAAATAAGAAAAAACAACATTAAAATTGAGAGAATGACCACGACACTACGACTGCTAGCATTGTCATTTACAAAGATGGGAGCCGCCGACATTGCGAAGTATTTTATTGCGCCGTTAAGTGGGCGCGTAAAGTGCGAACAGATGTTCCCAGGGAAATGCATTGTAGCAAGGTGAAGGTTGTTTAGGGTGCACTCCATGGGGTTTTGGATAGGTTTGTCGCATGAGACAGGTTGGATAACGGAATCATGGTTGACAAGCAAGATGGGAGATTTAGTTAAGGGGAGGCATTCTTAAAGAACAGGAAGGGATCCTGAAACTTATAAGGTAGCCAGGAAGGAGCTCGGGGTGGGACTTAGAGAAGCTAGAAAAGGACACGAGGAGGCCTTGGTGATGAAGATTAAGGAAGACCCCAAGGCATTCTAGACTTAGCTGAAGAACAAGAGGATGACTAGAGTGAGGGTAGGACCACACAGGGATAAAGGGAGAAACCTGTGCCTCAGGGCAGAAGAGGAAGGGGAAAGTCCTTAATGAATACTTCGCTTCATTATTCGCCATGGAGGTTGCCCTTGAGGAATGTGAGGTAAGCGTAGAACAGGCTAACGTACTGGAGCATGTCGAGATGAAGAAAAAGGTAGTGTTGGACCTTCTGAAAGACATTTGGATAAATAAGTCCCTGGGCTCAGAAAGGAAATGCCCCAGGTTGCTATAGGAAGTGAAGGAAGAGATTGCTGGAGTGTTGTTAATGATCTTTGCATCCTCCCGGGTCCCAGGAGTGATTCCAAAAGATTGGAGGATGGCAATGTTGTTCCATTGTTCAAGAAAGTTAATAGGGATAATCTTGAGAATTATAGACCAGTGAGTCTGATATCAATGGTGGACAGACTATTGGAGAGGATTCTTATTGACGGGATTTACAAACCTTTGGAGGAGCAGTCTTATTAGAGATAATCAGCTTGACTTTGTGGAAGACAGGTCATGTCTCATGAGCTTGATTGAGTTTTTGAGATGGTTACAAAAGAAGTTGATGAAGGTAGAGCAGTGGATATGGTGTATACGATTTTAGCTGGGCATTTGGCAAGGTTCCCCATGGAAGGCTCATCAAGAAAGTTATGAGGCATGGGTCCATGGAAACTTGGCTGAGTGTCTCAGAATTGGCTTGTTCACAGAAGGCAAAGGGGTAGTAGAAGATGGAGTATTTTCTGCTTGGAGGTTGGTGAACAGTGGTGTTCCACAGGGGTAATTTCTGGGACCCTTACTCTTTGTAATTTTTATAAATGACTTGGATGAGGAAGTGGGAGTGTGGGTTGGTTAGTTTGCAGATCAAACTAAGGTTGATGATGTTCTGGGTAGGGAAACACCAGTATATAGAAGTTGCCCTCCAAGCCATAAACCATCCTGACCTGGAAACAAATCTCAGTTTCTTCAATGATGCTGGGCCAAATTATATAGACTTCCCTCATATAACATAGAACATGGCACAGTACAGGTCCTTCAGCCCACAATGTTGTGCTGACCTTTTAACCTATTCCAAGATCAGTCTAACTTTTGGCTCCAATGTTGCCCTCCATTTTTCTTTCACTAGGGGCACTTAAGAATCTCTTAGGCACATGGATGACAGAAAAATGGAGGGTTTTTAGGAGGGAAGCATTAGATATATCTTACAGTAGGTTAGAAGTCTAGCACAACATTGTGGGCTGAAGGGCCTGTACTGTGCTATAGTGGTTTATATTGTATCAATGTGCCTAGCTAAGAGACTCTTAAATGTCCCTAATGCCTCTTATCATCTTCTACATCTCTATCAAGTCACATCTCATCCTCCATCACTCCAAAGAGAAAAACCCAGCTCACTCAACTTATCTTCATAAGACATGCCCTCTAGTTCAGTTAGCATCCTGGTAAACCTCCTCTGTATCCCCTTGAAAGCCCCCACATCCTTCCTATAATGAGGTGACCAGAACTGAACCCAATATGTGGTCTCACCAGGGTTTTATAGAGCTGCAACATTACCTTGTGGCTCTTGAAGTCAGTCCCCTGACTAATGAAGGTCAACACACCATACACCTTCTTAATTACCCTATCAGGTTGTGCATCAATTTGAATCTAGTTTTCCTGAATATATTCAGCAGATCATAATAGAAACATAGAAAACCTACAGCATAATGCAGGCCCTTCGGCCCACAAAGCTGTTCTGAACATGTCCTTACCTTAGAACTACCTAAGGCTTACCCATAGCCCTCTATTTTTCTAAGCTCCATGTACCTATCCAGGAGTCTCTTAAAAGACCCTATCATTTTCGCCTCCACCACTGCCGCCGGCAGCCCATTCCACGCACTCACCACTCTCTGCGTAAAAAGCTTACCCCTGACATCTCCTCTGTATCTACTTCCAAGCACGTTAAAACTATGCCCTCTCGTGCTAGCCATTTCAGCCCTGGGAAAAAGCCTCTGACTATCCACACGATCAATGCCTCTCATTATCTTGTATACCTCTATCAGGTCACCTCTCATCCTCCGTCACTCCAAGGAGAAAAGGCTGAGTTCACTTAACTTATTCTCATAAGGCATGCTCCCCAATCCAGGCAACATCCTTATAAATCTCCTCTGCACTCTTTCTATGGTTTCCACATCCTTTCTGTAGTGAGGCAACCAGAACTGAGCACAGTTCTCCAAGTGGGGTCTGACCAGGGTCCTATATAGCTGCAACATTATCTCTCGGCTCTTAAGCTTAATCCCACGATTGATGAAGGCCAGTGCACCATATGCCTTCTTAACCACAGACTCAACCTGCATAGCAGCTTTGAGTGTCCTATGGACTTGGACCCAAAGATCCCTCTGATCCTCCACACTGCCAAGAGTCTTACCATTAATGCTATATTTTGCCATCATATTTGACCTACCAAAATGAACCACCTCACACTTACCTGGGTTGAACTCCATCTGCCACTTCTCAGCCCAGTTTTGCATCCTATCAATGTCTCGCTGTTACCTCTGAGAGCCCACCACACTATCCGCAACACCCCCAACCTTTGTGTCATCAGCAAATTTACTAACCCATCCCTCCACTTCCTCATCCAGGTCATTTATAAAAATCGCAGAGTAGGGGTCCCAGAACAGATCTCTGAGGCACACCACTGGTCACTGACCTCCATGCAGAATATGACCCACCTATGTTTGTACAATCACCCTTTGCCTTCTGTGGGCAATCCAGTTCTGGATCCACAGAGCAATGTTCCCTTGGCTCCCATGCCTCCTTACTTTCTCAATAAGCCTCACATGGTGTACCTTATCAAATGCCTTGTTGAAATCTACATCTACACCTACGGCTCTACCTTCATCAATGTGTTTAGTCACATCCTCAAAAAATTCAATCAGGCTCGTAAGGCACGACCTGCCTTTGACAAAGCCATGCTGACTATTCCTAATCATATTATGTCTCTCCAAATGTTCATAAATCCTGCCTCTCAGGATCTTCTCCATCAATTTACCAACCACTGAAGTAAGACTCACTGGCCTATAATTTCCTGAGCTATCTCTACTCCCTTTCTTGAATAAGGGAACAACACCTGCAACCCTCCAATCCTCTGGAACCTCTCCTGTCCTCATTGATGATGCAAAGATCATTGCCAGAGGCTCAGCAATCTCCTCCCTCACTTCCCACGGTAGCCTGGGGTACATCCCGTCCAGTCCCAGTGGCTTATCCAAATTGATGCTTTCCAAAAGCTCCAGCACATCCTCTTCCTTAATATCTACATGCTGAAGCTTTTCAGTCTGCTGCAAGTCACCCCTACAATTGCCAAGTTCATAGTTAAAGAATAAGGGAGGGTAGAAAGCGTTAACAGGTCTGAATAGCATCCAGCAAATCCTAAGCCTAGCCATCATGGGAGTCATTTCACACTAGAAGCAATGAAATCCTTTGTTTCACTTTTAGGAAAAACTCCAATTCAAAGAAATGTATCCAATACAAGGGCAAAAGATAATACAGTGTATGCCCTGGAGATTTGTTGAGGGGTTGGTCAATGATACGCCACACCACTCATGGATTAGTATAGGTCTGCAGTGTAACAATGATCATGATATAACTGGTGACCTTAGCTGGATTGCATTTGCCTGGCCCAATATGCATGGCTGCGACTTTTAACAGTGAGCTCAGTTTCCGAGCAGGATCCTGACATGAGTTGTTAACTTGCGATGTTTCACCAATGGTGAGTGTGCAACAGCTGATAAAATCTATCTGATTTCTCTTTGCTGAGAAATGGGCCAACCATATACTGTATTCCATCTGATAGGCTTGTTTATGACACTAAAAGCGCCTAGTTGGAATTGTTCTTGTCTTTTTGGGTGTTAAGTATTAATGATGTGCACACACATAAATGGCATGCAGGTCTAGCTCGAGCCTATGTACAGTGACTGTTCGGGGAGCACGCAGGACATAACGAAAAGCAGTGTATCATGTCAATTTGCTGTCAACATTATCATTTTGTATTCCAGTTCTCCCACAAGTGCCCTTCTTTAACCTCGCATGTTTGAACCAGTAGGGAGGATCAACTCTATCCACCTACACTTTTTAAAAGAATTGATAATTTCCAAGCTAATTGCTGGTTAATTGTTTTCCCTATGATTTTTCTTTGGTGCTTTCTTCAGTTATTTTGAGTTGAGAAGACCACAGGGTGAAGTTACATGGTGATCAGGACTTCTTAATGCTCCTGCACAACAGACTTACTCCAAAGTGTCAGTGAGTTAGTTGAAATAAAAACAGAAGCTGCTGGAAATATTCAGCAGATCAGGCAGCATCTGTGGAATGGGAACTTTTTTGGTCTTTGGGCCTTTTGTCAGAACAGGGAAAGAAAGAATCCTGAGTCCTGAAGAGGTGTCTCGGCCTCAGATGTTGACTGTTTGTTCGTTTCCATAGATGCTGCCTGACCTGCTGAGTTCCTCCAGCATTTCACATGCGTTGCTTTGGAATTCCAGCATCTACAAATTTTCTTGTGTTTAATAGGGATTGCAAGTTAGTTTTAAACTGCAAAGGAAGTAGGGGTCGAGGAATTGAATTGGTAGAAATAGGGATTACCTCCTATAGAACATAGAATATTACAACACAGGAACAGGCCATTCGGCCCACAATGTTGTGCTGAACTAATTACATTGGTAATCAAATGCTCAACTAAACTCTTTGACCATAATACAATAAGATATAAGAGCAGAATTGGGCCATTTGGCCCATCGGGTCTGCTTCACTAGTTCATCATGGCTGATCCAATTTTCCTCCCAGCCCCAATCTCCTGCCTTCTCCCCATATGCCTTCATGCCCTGACAATCAAGAATCTATTAAGCTTTGCCTTAAATATACGTAAAGACTGGGCCTCCACAGCTGCCTGTGGCAACAATTTCCACAGATTCACACTCTCTGACTAAAGAAATTCCTCCTCATCTCAGTTCTAAATGGACCTCCCTCTATTCTGAGGTTGTGTCCTCTGGTTTTAGACTCTCTCACCGTAGGAATCAACCTCTCCACATCCACTCTATCAAGGACTTTCACCATTCAATAGGTTTCAATGAGGCCACCTGTTACTCTTCTGAATTCAAGTGAATACAGGCCCAGAGCCATCAAATGCTCTTCATATGACAAGCTTCAATCCTGGAATCATTTTCATGAACCTCCTATGAACTTTCTTGAGTTTCAGCACATCCTTTCTAAGATAAGAGGCCCAGAACTGTTCATAATACTCCAAGTGAGGCCTCACCAGTACTTCATAAAGTCACAACGTTACAGACTTGCTTTATTTTCTAGTCCTCTTGAAATGAATGCTAACATTGCATTTGTCTTTCTCATCACAGACTCAACCTGCTAATTAAGTTTCAGGGAATCCTGCACAAGGACTCCCAAGTCCCTTTGTGCCTCCATTTAGAAAATAGTCAACACTTTCATTTCTTCTACCAAAGTGCATGACCATACACTTCCCTACACTGTATTCCATCTGTCAGTTCTTTGCCCATTCTTCTAATCTGTCTAAGTCCTTCTGTAGCCTCTCTACTTCCACAAAACTACCTGCCCCTCCACCTATCTTCATATCGTCTGCAAACTTTGCAACAAATCCATCAATTCTGTCATCCAAGTTATTGATATATAACGTAAAAAGGATTGTTTCCAACACAGACCCCTGTAGAACACCATCAGTCACTGGCAGCCAATTGGAAAAAGCTCCTTTTATTCCCACTCTTTGTTTCCTTCCATTCAGCCACTGCTTTATCCATGGTAGAATCTTTCCTGTAATACCATGGGCTCGTAGCTTGTTAAGCAGTCTCATGCGTGGCACCTTGTCAAATGCCTTCTGAAAATCCAAGTACACAATATCAACTGATTCTCCTTTTTCTATTCTGCTTGTTATTTCTTCAAATAATTCCGACAGATTTGTCCAACAAGATTTTCCCTTGAGGAAACCATGCTGACTATGGCCTATTTTATCATGTGCCTCTAAGTACTCTGACACCACATCCTTAATAATCAACTCCAACATCTTCCCAACCACTGAGGTCAGACTAACTGACCTACACTTTCCTTTCCTCTGCCTCTCTCCCTTCTTGAAGAGTGGAATGACATTTGCAATTTTCCAGTCTTCCAGAACCATTCCAGAATCTAGTGATTCTTGAAAGGTCATTACTAATGCCTGCACAATCTCTTCAGCCACCTCTTTCAGAATGCTGGGGTGGACAACATCTGATCCAGGTGACTTATCTACCTTCTGACCTTTCAGTTTCCCAAGAACCTTCTCTCTATAGAAGTGGTAACTTCACACACTTCATAAGCCCTGACACCTGGAACCGCGTTTCCTATGCAATGTCTATATCCTTCCATCTCCTGCACATTCATGAGCCTGACTAAAAGCCCCTTGACTGCCCTCATCGCATTTACCTCCACCACCAATCCTAGCACCCATAACCATCTGTGTAAGAGAACTTGCCCAACACGTCTCCTTTGTACTTTCCTCCTCTTGAGAAGTT